>NC_140660.1:8234910-8834910 GCF_978046115.1 Saccoglossus kowalevskii | reverse complement strand
GTCTTTGTCAACTTTGCTGCCTTCACATAAGACAGGGCATGGTGTGAGCAGCAATCTTTGTCAACTTTGCTGCCTTCACATAAGACAAGGCATGGTAAGAACAGCAGTCTTTGTCAACTTTGCTGCCTTCACACAAGACAAGGCACGGTGTGAGCAGCAGTCTTTGTCAACTTTGCTGCCTTCACATAAGACAAAGCATGGTGTGAGCAGCAGTCTTTGTCAACTTTGCTGCCTTCACATAAGACAAGGCACGGTGTGAGCAGCAGTCTTTGTCAATTTGCTGCCTTCACATAAGACAAGGCATGGCAAGAACAGCAGTCTTTGTCAACTTTGCTGCCTTCACATAAGACAAGGCACGGTGTGAGCAGCAGTCTTTGTCAACTTTGCTGCCTTCACATAAGACAATGCACGGTGTGAGCAGCAGTCTTTGTCAACTTTTCTGCCTTCACATAAGACAATGCACGATGTGAGCAGCAGTCTTTGTCAACTTTGCTGCCTTCACATAAGACAAGGCATGGTGTGAGCAGCAGTCTTTGTCAACTTTGCTGCCTTCACATAAGACAAGGCACGGTGTGAGCAGCAGTCTTTGTCAACTTTGCTGCCTTCACATAAGACAAAGCACAGTAAGAACAGTAGTCTTTGTCAACTTTGCTGCCTTCACATAAGACAAGGCACAGTAAGAACAGCAGTCTTTGTCAACTTTGCTGCCTTTACATAAGACAAGGCATGGTGTGAACAGCAGTCTTTGTCAACTTTGCTGCCTTTACATAAGACAAGGCATGGTGTGAGCAGCAGTCTTTGTCAACTTTGCTGCCTTCACATAAGACAAGGCATGGTGTGAGCAGCAGTCTTTGTCAACTTTGCTGCCTTCACATAAGACAGGGCATGGTGTGAGCAGCAGTCTTTGTCAACTTTGCTGCCTTCACATAAGACAAGGCACGGTGTGAGCAGCAGTCTTTGTCAACTTTGCTGCCTTCACACAAGACAAGGCACGGTGTGAGCAGCAGTCTTTGTCAACTTTGCTTCCCTCACATAAGACAAGGCATGGTAAGAACAGCAGTCTTTGTCAACTTTGCTGCCTTCACATAAGACAAGGCACGATGTGAGCAGACGTCTTTGTCAACTTTGCTGCCTTCACATAAGACAATGCACGATGTGAGCAGCAGTCTTTGTCAACTTTGCTGCCTTTACATAAGACAGGGCATGGTGTGAGCAGCAGTCTTTGTCAACTTTGCTGCCTTCACATAAGACAATGCACGATGTGAGCAGCAGTCTTTGTCAACTTTGCTGCCTTTACATAAGACAGGGCACGGTGTGAGCAGCAGACTTTGTCAACTTTGCTGCCTTCACATAAGACAAGGCACGGTGTGAGCAGCAGTCTTTGTCAACTTTGCTGCCTTCACATAAGACAAGGCACAGTAAGAACAGCAGTCGGTGTCAACTTTGCTGCCTTCACATAAGACAAGGCATGGTAAGAACAGCAGTCGGTGTCAACTTTGCTGCCTTTACATAAGACAGGGCATGGTGTGAGCAGCAGTCGGTGTCAACTTTGCTGCCTTCACATAAGACAAGGCATGGTAAGAACAGCAGTCTTTGTCAACTTTGCTGCCTTCACATAAGACAAGGTATGGTGTGAGCAGCAGTCTTTGTCAACTTTGCTGCCTTCACATAAGACAAGGCACGGTGTGAGCAGCAGTCTTTGTCAACTTTGCTGCCTTCACATAAGACAAGGCACGGTGTGAGCAGCGGTCTTTGTCAACTTTGCTGCCTTCACATAAGACAAGGCACGGTGTGAGCAGCAGTCTTTGTCAACTTTGCTGCCTTCACATAAGACAAGCCATGGTAAGAACAGCAGTCTTTGTCAACTTTGCTGCCTTCACATAAGACAGGGCATGGTGTGAGCAGCAATCTTTGTCAACTTTGCTGCCTTCACATAAGACAAGGCATGGTAAGAACAGCAGTCTTTGTCAACTTTGCTGCCTTCACACAAGACAAGGCACGGTGTGAGCAGCAGTCTTTGTCAACTTTACTGCCTTCACATAAGACAAAGCATGGTGTGAGCAGCAGTCTTTGTCAACTTTGCTGCCTTCACATAAGACAAGGCACGGTGTGAGCAGCAGTCTTTGTCAATTTGCTGCCTTCACATAAGACAAGGCATGGCAAGAACAGCAGTCTTTGTCAACTTTGCTGCCTTCACATAAGACAAGGCACGGTGTGAGCAGCAGTCTTTGTCAACTTTGCTGCCTTCACATAAGACAATGCACGGTGTGAGCAGCAGTCTTTGTCAACTTTTCTGCCTTCACATAAGACAAGGCATGGTGTGAGCCGCAGTCTTTGTCAACTTTGCTGCCTTACATAAGACAGGGCATGGTGTGAGCAGCAGTCTTTGTCAACTTTGCTGCCTTCACATAAGACAAGGCACGGTGTGAGCAGCAGTCTCTGTCAACTTTGCTGCCTTCACATAAGACAAAGCACAGTAAGAACAGTAGTCTTTGTCAACTTTGCTGCCTTCACATAAGACAAGGAACAGTAAGAACAGCAGTCTTTGTCAACTTTGCTGCCTTTACATAAGACAGGGCATGGTGTGAGCAGCAGTCTTTGTCACCTTTGCTGCCTTTACATAAGACAAGGCATGGTGTGAGCAGCAGTCTTTGTCAACTTTGCTGCCTTCACATAAGACAAGGCATGGTGTGAGCAGCAGTCTTTGTCAACTTTGCTGCCTTCACATAAGACAAGGCATGGTGTGAGCAGCAGTCTTTGTCAACTTTGCTGCCTTTACATAAGACAGGGCATGGTGTGAGCAGCAGTCTTTGTCAACTTTGCTGCCTTCACATAAGACAAGGCACGGTGTGAGCAGCAGTCTCTGTCAACTTTGCTGCCTTCACATAAGACAAAGCACAGTAAGAACAGTAGTCTTTGTCAACTTTGCTGCCTTCACATAAGACAAGGCACAGTAAGAACAGCAGTCTTTGTCAACTTTGCTGCCTTTACATAAGACAGGGCATGGTGTGAGCAGCAGTCTTTGTCAACTTTGCTGCCTTTACATAAGACAAGGCATGGTGTGAGCAGCAGTCTTTGTCAACTTTGCTGCCTTCACATAAGACAAGGCATGGTGTGAGCAGCAGTCTTTGTCAACTTTGCTGCCTTCACATAAGACAGGGCATGGTAAGAACAGCAGTCTTTGTCAACTTTGCTGCCTTCACATAAGACAAGGCACGGTGTGAGCAGACGTCTTTGTCAACTTTGCTGCCTTCACATAAGACAATGCACGATGTGACCAGCAGTCTTTGTAAACTTTGCTGCCTTTACATAAGACAGGGCATGGTGTGAGCAGCAGTCTTTGTCAACTTTGCTGCCTTCACATAAGACAAGGCACGGTGTGAGCAGCAGTCTTTGTCAACTTTGCTGCCTTCACATAAGACAATGCACGATGTGAGCAGCAGTCTTTGTCAACTTTGCTGCCTTCACATAAGACAAGGCATGGTGTGAGCAGCAGTCTTTGTCAACTTTGCTGCCTTTACATAAGACAGGGCATGGTGTGAGCAGCAGTCTTTGTCAACTTTGCTGCCTTCACATAAGACAAGGCACGGTGTGAGCAGCAGTCTTTGTCAACTTTGCTGCCTTCACATAAGACAAAGCGCAGTAAGAACAGTAGTCTTTGTCAACTTTGCTACCTTCACACAAGACAAGGCACAGAAGAACAGCAGTCTTTGTCAACTTTGCTGCCTTTACATAAGACAGGGCACGGTGTGAGCAGCAGTCTTTGTCAACTTTGCTGCCTTCACATAAGACAAGGCACGGTGTGAGCAGCAGTCTTTGTCAACTTTGCTGCCTTCACATAAGACAAGGCACAGTAAGAACAGCAGTCGGTGTCAACTTTGCTGCCTTCACATAAGACAAGGCATGGTAAGAACAGCAGTCGGTGTCAACTTTGCTGCCTTTACATAAGACAGGGCATGGTGTGAGCAGCAGTCGGTGTCAACTTTGCTGCCTTCACATAAGACAAGGCATGGTAAGAACAGCAGTCTTTGTCAACTTTGCTGCCTTCACATAAGACAAGGCATGGTGTGAGCAGCAGTCTTTGTCAACTTTGCTGTCTTCACATAAGACAAGGCATGGTGTGAGCAGCAGTCGGTGTCAACGTTGCTGCCTTCACATAAGACAAGGGTACACTAGTACTTGAAAACGTAGGTATATTCATTTTATAAACATTCTGTTGTGTACAATTTAAGCCAATTTCATGGCATATTATCCGGTTCTTGTTTAATTTCAAATCTTATATTTTTTAATGTATTTGAAACATTAAATACAGTGGTAATTATCGCCTATTTAATTTATAACATAGGCACGATGCAGGCAAAAGGGGGGGGGCTCATCCCTTGGTGTTGGAGAATGCATATTACAAACAAGAGAACTGGCATAATCGATGTGTATAATGATCGATCATTTTGACTGGAGACGTCAATTAAAATAGCTTATATGAATTTGTATTCCATGTCTGGTCAAGATACTTGGATGGTGATATTGACTATAACGTAACAGCATGATGAGACAATACACTTTGGTAGCGGTGGTCATTGGAGTCACCTTGTTGGCAACCTCATCCAAGGCGAATATACACAAAGTAAAGTATTCATTTGTTTGTTAATACTACTTTAGATAAAGGAAATTAGATTTTTCAATGAGAGCAACATCTACCGCTTCTTTGAAATTGTATCTATGTCTTAAAATTCATCAACCAAATATTTTTGATCATGTTTTAGAATGTACTTGACGCAGTAAGTTTATTTCCACTTAAATCGATTTCATTTTGTGTCTACATGCCTGGAGTTAGTTCTTATTTCATTTTGAGTAACAAATATAACTCAGGGATTGTACTTTCGCCGTGGTTATATATTCATGAGTCTCTCGTGTGCTTTTTTTATTTGGGGGCGTATTATGGAACTATAAATTACAACAGCTTAGTATTGTTTGAAGTCTGATAAATGCCGTGGTCGCAAATGTTTCTTTTGTATTGTCGCATTAAAAAATAAGATAATCAGCGAAAGTTTAATATTTATTCTCAAATTTTGGAGTTGATTGGGTGACATTGGGTAACATTGGTTACATTATTGAAAATGAAAGGAAATTACACATTTAGCCTTACCATAATTGCCCGAATTGAAATCTAAGAATTATTTTTCAAAAAGATTCATGGTAAACCATGTATCTTTGGAAGTAAAAATAACAACCTGTCCAATTTTCACACATGATCAACGACTTTAATGCAGGAATCGATTCCACGATAGTGTAAAAATTATGATTTGAAAATAACCGGAATGTAGATTTGCAAACTAATTGTAAATTGTTATTACTCACATGCCATCTGAATAATCATCGTGTTCGTAATATTTTAATTAATGATTTGTCATTTATATTAAAAAAAGGTTAGAGAGTACTTCCTATTACAACTTGCAGACGAGACAATGATAATCCCGATCTTGTGAATTGCAGCTTTACAAATCGGAAGTTCTTATCCGGGTACTGTAGGCCGTCACACTATGACGTCATATGTTTACAGTTTTTGCCAACCAGCGAATGCCTGACACCAAATGTTGCTCACTGGTCGGAACCAGCTCACGTTAATCATGTAGATTCATCGTTTAATGAAACATCAAACGGCACTCGTAGCAGGACACGTTAATCTTCTAGCTGAATAAAAGACAGATAACAATTGTCACACTTAGGTTTATTATTAATATGGCCGCCGTAAATGTAATATCTGGCTACTCACCTGTTTACGACAATACCCAGTGAACTCGGTTAGTAGACAAATTTAGTGAACAAACAAACAAACGTTTTTTCCTCCTCCTCTTGTGTGTTTGTAGTTCCGTGGTTATACCAAACATCAAACAATTCGATGTGTGTACTGAACTGACACCACAATTTCTCAGTCCCTATATTTATGAAATTGTGGGTGGAACTTGTGCATTTGACTGGAATATGGCTTCTAAAATATTACCTAGTTTTTCGAAAGTATAGTCAGTATCCAACACAAACTACTAACATTAGTTTGGTTGGAACACATGATACAATGTCTAACCCTCCACAATCATCGTACGTAAGGTACACATCGCAGGCATAGGCAGTATTTAACCATCATATCGGCCGTTCAATGTGCAAATGTATATAGATAAGTGGTCAGCAAAGCGCATTCGATGAATCTCGGCAGTCAGTACGTATAGTATGTATATACACTGTAATTATATGTTAATAGAGTTCTGTGAACCAGTGTACATACACCACGTGTGACATATGGAAGGCAGTTTTCTGTCATCAACAGACAGTGCTCCACGCTTAGGGTCGTAAGTTCACCAGACGATATGTTTTAAACATGATGTCATCTATACTACATACCTGAAAATGTCTGAAAATCAATCCGATTTTAACCACATTGTCTGGCAGGTTGTCTTTCACTCGCAATTAACCAATCAAATCCGTCGAAATAAATGTGTGTTTTTTTCTAATAAAACTAATTGTAAATAGTTATTACTCACATGCCATCTGAATAATCATCGTGTTCGTAATATTTTACTCAATAATTTGTTCCTTTATATTGAAATAAGGTAAGAGAGTACCACAGTCACTTGGGGGCTGAAAATCAATAAATACTAATTTTCAAAAAAAATCATCCGCTATACGTATATAAATAAACAAGTTGTGAAACACGGCACCTAGTAAATCGACACCCTGTCGGTTTCAAATGTCGATTTCATACCTTAAAATACGAAACAAAAAGTGCAGAGAGGGGTCAGGTGTTATGTTAATAACCATTGTTCATAATCGCTAACTTGGTTTTATTCAAAACTGCACAAATCGCGCGTTTTCAAGGGATATCCGACGATTTCATGAACGAAAATGGCCACTGCCAGAATCAAGGGGGATTCGCACAGAGTTCTGGGTAAATCAAGTGCGCATACTCATTTTCAGCCAATCAGGCGTGCCATAACAGCGAGTATTTCCTTGATGGCCTTCACGTTGCCATTGTTTTACATTTCTATACCTATTGTTTACTGATTATCTCGAGTCGTCACCTGCCCTACGTCAGATGGACGTAGCGTGCCATTGTTTACAAACAAGCGTCTACCCATGAGCCTTTGCGTTTTTAGCGTGTGTTGTTATCGACGGTTGGGACTCAAATCCCGCGCGTGCGCAGGTGAAGACACTCCCGCTTTAAGTGCGCGCCTTTCAATTTAATTTACTTGTGAAACTTATTATTTGTAAACATTGTAATAGTCTGTACGTTGGCAAAATAAAAATGTCGCTTAGGTTAGGACATTCGTTCCCTGGATAATTAGAAAATCGCTTAATTGATCAATGATTGATAACACAAATTGTCTCGTTCACAGAAATCAACAACTTCAGTGAAACGACAAGGTAAGTCGTACTTGTTATTTTATGACGTCATCATCCGATATGGATTAATATCGGTGTTTAGAAAGTCGCACCCTCTAGCGCCAAAGCACTTCTGAAACATAAATGGTGTTACTGACGCCATCCACTCTATTAATATTGTTTGAACTGTGATTATTCGACAATATATATAGTGCCAGTGAACAGTTTGGTTTCCACTTTATTGATTATTCGCTGTAAGCTGTACTTTCGGGGCAGGGGCAACTAGCTTGACGTAATTAGGTGCGCGTATGTGTGCAGAGGCGAGACAATTTGCCGTGTGCGCGGGTTATAGTATATTTTGTCCAGTTAAATCTATAAAATGTACGCGCGCGACGTCTTGAAATGTAGATCGTCTGCACCACTGTACTACGTAAAAGATGAAAGTGGCGCGTGTGAAATTACATTTTATTTTTGACAAATTTATTGATACGATTACGTAAAATGTGGGTGTCCTCTGTATAGTGGGTTTGAGTATCTGTCAAAGCGCTGTCGCAGAAATGCTATTATCGTATAACTGGGGTGTTGACACATAGTATTTGTTTAAACTTCCAAGTATTTTGTTGTGATGAATAACGCCTGACTAAAATGCCCACTCAGCCATACTGCACATGGTCGGATGTTGAGTTAAGTAGCAGAAATCTTATCATTACGTAATTTCCGCATTGCATTGTGGGTTATAAATGTATGAGTAACGACGGATTTGGAGGGCGTATTCCTCGCGCTCCCTTCGAAATCCGTCACTTATGCAGCCTTAAGGCAACATAGCAGCGAGCGTCCAGGTGCGTGTCATTAAACAATAGATTTGTTTACACACTGTGTACGTCACATGAGGTCAATATCAAAGACGGCGCGGCCTGGGGTGGCGCGAAGATCGAGCGACTTTTAACGTTATCGTCTATTTCACAGAGAGCAGTGATAGTTGTGACCTCGTCAAAAACTCCATTGCACCGCAATGTGGACGTGAAGGTGACCCAGACTACTGTCCTTATATGTCAAGCAGATTTCAGAGAATGTGTGTGAATGGATACTGTGAATGTACATCTGAAGATTATGACAGATGCACGTGTTTACGTGAGCAATTGTTTCTTGTTACTTCATAGAAAAATTATATTCTCTCGTACGCATGTGCACTGGTTGTCTTGGTACATACAAAAGAAATTACTGCACATGCGCAATATTTTTTTTTTTCATTTAACAATTACTGTTATTCATCCTTCAAACACAACATTGTTAGTTTATAATATGAGGGTAGTACGAGCATAGCTCAAAATATCGAGTAGATACCTCAGAGTATCGACCGACGCGCAGCGACGGCGTACTGTCTGAGTGTATACTTTGAGGTATCCTCGTAATAACCTTATTATTATACATATTTTCTTTCGAAGGATACATCATAGAAATGCCGAAATCCAAAAAGTTTAGAACTAAGTTAGTGAACTTCTTTGTGTGGAGTCCAGTCAACCCTGGTGGCAGCCATGTTTGTTTCTATTGTTAGAGGATGCTTACGCGCGTAATCATTCCATATTTGGAATTTGCATTTCCTAATATGGTAGAATGAAAATACCTCGTAAAATATCGCAAATTTACGGCACGCTGTAACTTATGGCGTTACGGTGACAGGTGTATAATAATAATAATAAAGAATAATCCGAAATATATCTACTTGAATATTTACCTCGGACGTATTCAGTTATCTATTTATTTTTAGAAAATACTTAAATAACAAAATGACAGTCAAGTGAAAACTATTATCGCTAAATAAAAACAATGTCTACTATCAACTAGTGAAGCCTTTGCTTGTTCTTTTGTATATTTCTTCAAAAATGTTGGTGCCAGCAAATTCCTGTGATAGGCTTAGATTAGTTTCACTTTATGTTTATATTTACTATTCACCGCGAGATCTCGCGTATTGTGTGAAAAATCGAATAATTCAATTTTGAATATGATTTTTTTTATTTATACCTCGATGTGAAAATTTCGATCTTTAACAGGAAAATATTATGTTGAGATGTCCTTACTTCGTCAAAATTATTCATAAAATGTGTATAGTACATTATTTTATGTAGACCCCCCTAGTTTGTCGGATCCCACACTATGCTTTGACATCATCATCAATAATAATAATTGACCAATCAGTTATGGAATATTGTGGTTATGTGATAACAAATAAACACTTATTACCTAATAAATATTATGAGTAGTGCGATGCGTCAACATTTTTGACAAAAATATTAATAAAACTTCAATGGAATCTCCAATCAATATTATCATATATGGTCATTAAATTTACATACACTTGTTAATGCCGTTGCTGATTACTGTCAAATGAATATTCATCAATCTGTGATTAGGAATGAACATTTTAATATATCATTAAAATTACTTTACAGCACAAGTTGGCGGTTGTGATATGCAAATAAATTCTGGTCAGGAATTTGCTACACCAAAGTTTGAGGGACAAGATGTGACAGTTTTCAGTTGCCTGCCCGATTCAAGTCCAGACTACGAAGTTCATGTTGTAGCTAACTATGAAGGCGATGGACACACGGCAGCCGGGGTACACGACCTTGGATATACAACTCTGAACATAGACGGTGCTTCATCCAATAAACCCATAATCCTCATCTTATCCACGTACGAGCCTGTGCATTGGTCATTGGTTTTCAGTGACCCGGATGTTGTCATCGAAAAGATAGTATTGGTGAGATTACGACCTCTATCACTCTGATCTGATGATACAGAGTAAAAACGTCTGAATTAAGTCTGATAATGAAGACCGTACATCTAATTTAGGCCAGATAGCGAGAAAAGTGTATCTGAATTAGGCCAGGTAGCAAAGGAAATGTGACTTAATTAAGCCAGGTAGCGAAGAGAGTGTATCTGGATTAAGCTAGGTAGGGAAGAGAGTGTATCTGAATTGGGCCAGGTAGCGAAGAGAGTGTATCTGGATTAAGCTAGGTAGGGAAGAGAGTGTATCTGAATTGGGCCAGGTAGCCAAGAGAGTGTATCTAGATTAAGCTAGGTAGCGAGGAGAGTGTATCTGAATTAGACCAGATAGCGAGGGGATTATATCTGAATTAGGCAAGGTTGGTTGCATTTTAGTGGCAAATCGCCATTTCGATACTATTATATTACTTTTATAACAGGTTCCTATGGCAGAGATATTATGCAATATCTCAAACTATACCATGGTGACATAGGCTGAACAAATCGTATAATGTTTATGACGGAGTACTTTTTGTTGTACTGAATTATTTAAAAAATCTAGATTTTAAAAAGTATCAAAAAATGCAATTTTTCTTTAACATTGTATTATATGGAATTGTTCAAAAATAGAAATTTTCAAGAAGTATTAGAACACGTTTCTCAAAAAGCTTAACTGTAACACACAAAATAATGCTATTTCATTGTTCTATGGTACATTAGCTTCATGATTGTACATAATAAACCAATGAACACTGGCATGCGATTTATGACCAAGTTGGTAAAAAATTATGACTAGGCTTCTACCTTAATTAGGAGTTCTCTCAGATAATTGATCACATGACTTATTGCTTAGCAATATTCATGTAGAAATGAAATTATATTTCATCAGTTCGCATACTACGTAGCAGAAAGTGGATTTACATTTGACGTGGGTCGAGTGCGTACCACTGAGAAGAGTCAAGATATTGCGTGTGGTTACGGTAGTGACACTGGTGGTTGCTACACTACGGACTTACTTAAGTATGCACGTGATAGATATGGAGGTGTGACGTCATTTAGTGGTACATATAAAGCAGACGAATGGTCATTGAGATTAAAGAGCAACTTGACAACAGGTAATAAGAATTCAACAAATTTCAGATGCAGATAGCCGACGAGATCTCTTTGAGATCGAGAAAGACATGCCTGTTTGCATTTGTTTAAATTTTATTTATTTATTTATTTATTTATTTATTTATTTATTTATTTATTTATTTATTTATTTATTTATTTATTTATTTATTTATTTGTTTATTTATTTATTTATTTATTTGTTTATTTATTTATTTATTTATTTATTTATTTATTTATTTATTTATTTATTTATTTATTTATTTATTTATTCATTCATTCAAGACGCAACAACAAATAAATCTGTAATTACAATTATAATCGAACAACTCAGAGCTATTGATATATTCATTAAAAAAACGATATAGAGTTTTCAAAAGCCTTCGAAAATCATTTTCACATTCTGAGAAGCTAAACGAGATTTATTTGCAATGATTAGGTAGTTGCGGAAATTGAGTTCCAAGCGACGATAACAACACACGCTAAAACACAAAGGCGTAGACGCTTGTTTTATAAATTACAAAACATGGAAAAAACACACCAAAAGTTTATTCCTGGTAGATCAAAATCAAAAGGTATAAAAGTCATCTATGCATACAGGGCAAAGATACCTGTATATGTATATTTGTTTGATAGTGATCCGCTAAGTTATATTGCAATTATTGCGTCCACAAGAAAAGTTTACGATGACAACGACTGCGTATAGCAGATATTTTCCCTTCACTTCAATACGGACAAGTCACAAATTGTTAAAGCTTGAGTGTCGTCACCTGCGCATGCGTCAGGTGGCCATAGCGTGTCACTGTTTACAAACAAGCGTCTGTCCATGAGTCTTTGCGTTTTTAGCGTGTGTTGTTATCGTCGCTTGGGACTCAATTCCCGCGCGTGCGCAGATGACGACCCTATCGCTTTAATCAAATCTTTACCTTTTAATTGTTTGTAGTTGGTGGTGTTCGAGGTGATCCGCATATGACAACATTTGATGGTCGCCCATTCAGTTTCCAGGGACAATGTTGGTATACTTTAGTTAAAGACTGTTCTGATCGAAAACCCAATTTTGAAATCACGGCTAAATTTGAGCCCCGTAAAGATAGCACTGCTGACAATATCAAGACCAGAATTGTTGCCTTTTATGTGACTGTTGGTGGGGAGTATGTAATTGTGAACGGACTTAATGTAATCACAGTGAGTATTGGGCATTTTATTGTTACGTATATTACAGAGTACTGGTATTCTTTAAATACATTGTTCATTTCATATACTTTATTATTATACATTTGTCACCGTAACGCCATAAGTTACAGCGTGCCGTAATTTTGCGGTATTTTAGAGGGTATTTTTATCCTACCATATTAGGAAATGCGAATTTCGAATATGGAATGATTACGTGCATAGCATAAGCGTCCTCTAATAATAAAAACAAATATGACTGTCATTAGCGTTTGACTAGACTCCAACACAAGGAAGTTCGCTGATTCTGTTCTAAACTTTTTGGATTTCGGCATTTCCATGATATATCCTTGGTAGAAAAAAATGTATAATAATTAGATTATTACGAGAATACCTCAAAGTATGCACTGCGCGTCGGTCGATACTCCAGCTGTACTGTCTTCGTGCATACTTTGAGATATTCTCGTAATAACCTCATATTATGATATGAATTATTTGTGGCTTCCAGGTTCACGTGACAATTATGTCCGAGTACTTCATAAACTTCGCCATCTTGTTCAATCCTCGTTCGAAGATACGCATTATACAATCACTGTAATAGCCTTCTGAATATTACACAACTTGGTACATAAATATCACTTTTTTTTACTCTGAAATAAAAAAACGACGTTGTCGCTCGGCACAAATTCGGGTGTGAATGAGTGCAGTGTAAAGTTTGGATGAGCCTACAATTTTCAAGCGTAAAATATCACTATAAAACGCGCCTTAGATTCTCGCACTTGATCTGATAAATATGTTTTAATATTCACATTTTTCGGAAAGAGACATTTATTTCCGTAATTGTATTCTCCGAAGGGAAATGATGATGAATTTGCAGTTAACCCGAATAAGATCAAGGTCACCCAGCATGAGGAAAAGATTGTATTGGAATTCACTCAGACGGACACGTTATTCCGGATCGACTGGACGCTGAGAAAACATGTCTGGAATATCTCTCTTTCTGGTTCTGGTTACCATGGTAAACTGTGTGGTCTTCTAGGTGATAATGATGGCGACAGTCGCAATGACTTCCGTAAGCCTGATGGTACCGCCGCGATGAACACTGTTGAGTTTGGGGAAAGCTGGAGCGTACCGGAATTAAAGTGAGTAATTTTGTATTAGATCTTATGATTGGCTAACTATTCAAACGCTCAAGTTAACCGACCAATGATTAGTAATGTAAAATGTTGTTCTCGAAATGTCATGGTACAATAACATCATGTATTACATAATAAACCAATAAACTTTGTCATACGATTTGTGACCAACTTTTTCAATGATCATGAGCTTCTCCCTTAACATTATCAGAATCAGATGGAATAAAAACCTATCAAACTGTGTTACTTTTTTTGAGTTGGCATTTGGAATCAATAAAATCCATGAGCAAAACTAACTAAAAAAGGAAATAAACAACATGAAAAATTGCTTTGTTACAGACTGTAAACATGTGCATCAGTTCTTTCAGTAAAGGACAAAAATGGAAAGTATGAAGAAGTTAGTTGTAAGAGCTATTCTGTCACGTGTGTTGAAACCATCCGAGTTTGTCGAAATATGTAACACGTGACTCTAACGATAAATGATGGGATTTTATTATGACAACGTGCAATTAATATGCAAATATTTTAATAATATTAGTACTTTTCTAATCCATTCCTTTTTTATTACAGGTGCTACTAGATCCTTTTTGAACGAAATCGTCGATGAATGACGACACTGAGATGGGATTAAATTTGATTTATTAAAATTGTAGATTTTTCTTCGTCAAATGATGAATAATTAGTGAGCATGTTTTATGACAAATATGATCTAGATGTTCCATGTTTAATGCAATGATTATCGTCAAAATGTTATGGGGAAATAATTTTAGAATGCTTCGATTAATTTTAGTTTCAACTCAATAAATAGCGAAAATGCAACAACGTGTTTCTATATGCTTGTCTGATTCAAAAACAATATACATAACGCTGAGTGCCCGACCCGAGTGCTATACAGTAGAACCAGGCCATAAAGGCAAATATCATGTGTATGTTTCCCTTGAGGAAATAATTTTAGTTCAGGTGGCCAACAGATCCAAACGGGGACATATACTGTTGCTTGAATAAGATTAGTCGATATGTGTTTTATAACACAGTCATGTTCTGTTATTCAGAGAAATTGCATGGCTCAATTCTAAAGTGTTCGTTGGACAACTTGTGTGCAAATATATCATAGCACAAGAAGTACTGCATACAGTCATTAGTGGTTTGTTGTGAATCGTATATGTTTGAGCAAATTACAGCGAGTATGTCTGACTTATATCAGGGGGGAATTCTTCTCTGGGGTTCTCCACACGTGTCAGGGGGGAATCTCGTCTCGTCTCTCTATCGCGTCCCCTTGAGGTACGGGGTCGGGAAAGTCACTTAAGCTTTACAGTCAAATAAGACACACACAACGAAATGCGTTTCAACTCTCGTCTTAGTCGGTCAGTCGAGCACTCTATAAGACACAGCACCCTGGGTAAAAGTCCCCAAGACTATCGCAAGGCTGACCCAAGACTGTCCAACACTGCATCAAGACTCGCCCCAAGACTCTCCAGGACTGCGTCTGTCCTGGTGTACTCGCCGAGACCAACTAAAACAACCAATTACAAAGCAGTATTAAGATTCTAAGGCGTGGCTTTCACACATTCAACTAATCACACTAAGTACTGAACACGTCATATCTTTTGATTAATCGATCACTACATTAATAACTGCGAATACTAACTGTCAGAAATAGTAGTCCAAATAGCGACGGTTATCTCGTAATTAGTTCTAAATCACTGAGCCAAGTTCCGTCCAGAACCTCAAATGGGCCGGGACGATGACAGACATAACACATCCATTCGCTAGTAATCAGCTAATTAAGTCGATTAACAGATACGCAAAACAAATTCATCACACGTAACGCGTTATTCTTACGTCAGGTTTGAATACAAAACTGTCATTACGCATGTCTGAAAAAAAAGGCAAACGGATTTTATAAAAACAAGAAATACGGAAAGACTAGGGGCGACTCTTAGCGAACAGGTTTATGCAGTTTGTATATCCATCAAGCCACTGAGGAAAGAGCTGTATAGTTTTCAACGGTCACTAGATAGCGTTTTCGAGACTATTCCGATTGCCAGTCTGAATAAGAAGTTGAAAATAGAAGATGGGACGATAATTTATTTCACCATAGCATAGCATCTTGTTCCAAAAATCTACTTTTCTCATTTTTTAATTGTGACCCACTTTTAAAAAAAATCGTAATTGTCTTCGGTGGATAACACATCAAATCTTGTTTACCTTTATTATTATGCGAGCAACGCCACCTCCCCTCCCGAAGACTAATACCACCTTCGCTGTACGGTAAATAAGAGTTATCGCCTTGAAAAGCAATCTTTCTAACTTCTAACTAAATGATATGCAGTTGTTCATTCTGCACATCCATAACGACCTTCTTGTCTTCTCGTCTCTTCTCATGATGTACCACAACTTTATTTTGAAGCTACTGTTTATCATCATTGCCACATTTGGAAGAAATTACATACTATTCAAATTTGGTTAATTTAGCGGTCTCTGTTAATATAGATTTTAAATTTGTCAAATATGTAGATCTACGCCATACAATATACATTAAATTGCACTTTATGGTCTCAACATTGCACTAAATATTAACATATCTTATAACGTAATTCACCGAGTGATTATGCAAATATTCTGCGGTTATGATGAGAATGCCGCAGGGTATATGCGAAGGCACTGCGGTGATCACAACGGCCGACGCGTGGCGGAGGTAGATGCGATACCTTCCTGCCTGAGCGTATACTTTACGGTGTTCTCGGATAAGCTTAATATTATACGTCATCATTGTTTTTCCTGCTTGTAATAATAATTCAAATCACATAGTTAAGCCCGGAATGTCAATGGAATGGCAATGAAAAACTATTAGCGTTTTTGCATCTGCGGTAAACAATGAAATGATCGAATATGACGTAAAAGTGACGCACAATTATCAAAAGAGGAAGACATTCGTCCGTTCGGTGTTTTACGCCTAAATTTTACTGTTTTCTGTGTCAGATGCACAATATTATCATATGACCATGGCACGTATTGTCAATCTACGACGGCGCGATGATTTACGGCGACTCCTTTACTGTGAACGTATCAAGCATTCAGGCTCCATCGGTGTTTTCACCTCCAAAAAAGAGACGTCGCCCTTAGACTGCTGTTATAAACGATACATCGAGTTCAGAAAACTCTCAAAACTCATGAAACATTTCGGATTATTACACAAAGCAATTTACATTTTGCGTTTTTAATTAAAGGGCGGTGGTCGTCGCGCCACGCATACGCAAGATATAGTACTAATATGAACAAAGATGGCGACTCTGAGTCTGACACGGACCAACGAGTACAAACTGAGACGTTACTAAGCTTTAACTATGTAATTCCTTGGTGAATGGAAGGCTTCAAAGGAGTCACGGGCAGTACGTTTAGCCTAGGTCAAAATACGTATTCTTGATGTCCATTAGAAGATTGGACTGTGGAAAAATCAATGTTTATCAACACAAATATCGCTCATATGCGGCGTAACGACCACCGGCCTTTACAAATTAGACGTTGTCTATTTGATTTGTTGTTGACCAGTTTTCAGATTGTTTCAGGGAATTACCGTGGAGTATGTACCGCACATAGGCATGTGGTTGAAAACATATCAGAACTATAAACTCTAAATTCCCAAGCATTCATTTCAATTTTTTTTCCATTACAATAAATTTGAAACAGTGTTGTACTCAGTTAAGCACTGAAACAACGAAAGAAAGCGAGAAAGAATTTAAAAGTTGTATGGATATAATTATACTGGTTGACTCATCGACTGTACGTTCAACACGATTCAATGATGAAACGGTTCATCAAAATCTCCGATAACCTCATAACATATAGCATATGTAGCAGGAAATAAAAATCGTCATAGAACCCATACAATTCAGGCTCTGTTGGATAACAGTTATCGTTTAATATTCAAAGGCTTTAAGTCCCAGAAGTCAGTGGGAAGATTCCTAAATAGCATATAGGAAGTTGGAATGAAGTTGAAAGATAGACATGCGTCGATGTAGCATTCTGAGTTCTGACCGTGTCACGTGAGGATTGTACAAACATGGAAGGTAAAAAGAGAGGAGATACGACGCTATTGTTCTCCCTTGTTCGATGATCGTTTTGATTTATTTACTTGGTAAACATTTCCGTAATGCAATTACGTGAATAATTAATATTCGGGTCGGCTCAATTCAAACATGACAACAAATCTTGCTGTACCAGTAAAACTATCAAGCAAGACAGCAACATAACCATAACCCAACATCTTTCCCTATTTGAGTATTTCAATCGCGGACAATAACTGTAAAAATCGTTAAAATGAAATGAAAAATATGTATTTATATGCTCATATCCGAAAACGGACACAACAATAACTGTTCGTGATCACACCAGGGTTCTAACATCGCACCACCTTCAACATTAAAAGTCGTCCTATCTCCTCTCTTTTTACCTTCCATGGTACAACCAATGTAGTTTGTGACCTTGGTTGCCTTTTTACACGTGTACACTTGTATGTTATTCCTCGGAGATACATTACTTATGGACGAACGGCTGCAAAGATGATTACAAATTATATTTTGTCCAACTTCATCATGTGTGTAGGAATGGACAATTTCACCGACAGTTCATGCATAGTTAAAGCTAAGATAGATGCCCACAATACATATTTTGTAGAAAACTGAAGCTGATATAGTGACGTATCAGCCCAAACCGCAGATTCATATAGACGGGAATAGCATCAATAGAAATGGAACCCGCCCGCCGTCGGTGAGTTACGTTAAAGGGCGGTAGTCTTTGCGCTGCGCATGTGCGACATTTGTATTGATGAACATTAATTTTCTCACAATCCAATGCGCACTTCAAATGGAAATGACAAGTATGAGGTATGATCTGGGCACGACTTGCATAGTTACCGCCGGTGACTACTTCGATACCTTCCAATCACTTGAAAATACCTAATTAAAGCTTGGTAACGTCTCAGTTTGTACTCGTTGATCTGCGCAACAGTCAAAGTCGCCATCTTTGTTCATATGATACCCATATATCGCGCGCATGCGTGGCGCGACGACTACCGCCCTTTAACCCAAAACGTTACCTTTGAAATTAATACAAATGTTTCAATGTGTTCAAATAAAACTGTATAAATTATCACGCAGCCAAGTTTAATTTGTATTTCCTATTCTACAATCTGTTTTAATTGAGCTCTTATGAAATACACCCTAATTGTACGGGTTTGGAAGATTTCATATTTTATTTATTTATTCAAGTTGTTTGCGCTCTTTAGATAATGGATCGTGTTTTGTGTTTGTTTTTTTCCGTCTTACGTAGCAACCAAAATGACACGAATGATGGTGTGCTTTGTGTTACACTAAACGAAAGAAATAAAAACAAATATCCGGCATTTGGTACTTTCTCCACTCCTCCACCACCAATCCAAGTATATGCATACTTACAGCAACTGTGCGTAAGTCCACGACAAGAAAATCATAACTTTCGGGGACGTTTGATAACAACATCGACTGCTTAGAAATATATAAAAACAACTTTTTCCAACCTTGGATATTATAAATGGTTACATGACGTAAAAATCGGTAACATGGCGGCTCAAAGAGTCTATTTTTTGTTTTAATTTGTAGACGTCCATAAATGAATATTACGTTTTTACTTTATTCTAGAAAACTTCTATACAACATTAACACAATGGGCAGTTTGAACAACATTACACTACAACACTACGTCACAAGATGTTCCACGTTGCTAAGACGCGCACCACTGTACATGTATTTCTATGGGCTCTGTGCGCGCTGCTGTGGAACGCCGGTGAAAATTCGAGTAAACAACACAAACTCGACTTTGAAGTAATCTTAAACAACCAAATTTACATATGTTACACACGTAGGGCTAATCTTGTTACAATGTTCTCGCGAGTCTCAACAACCATCCCAAAGTACCGTTTTCTGAGAGTTGTTAGCCTTTGTTTTCACCGCGAGGGTAGCTAAGCGGTGAAATTGCCCGGATGTCCGCCCCAAGGTAGCGGCTCGGTGATTTTGATATTAATCTATCCATCACCTGAGGGCGCTATATATACAGACAATGCACTGAACACTGTTCATGCTTCATACGGTATAGTATTACATAAAGTACGTTATAAAAATAAAACAATATAGACACGAGTTGTATTATTACGTATGTCAATGATTTATTACATCCACGCATAAATATAATAGATACTTATATCAATAGATAAAAAAAAACTTATAAATATATATATATATATTTGTTTCTATGGTAACATTTTTTTCGGGTATATGTGAAAAAAATAATTGTCAAAAATAATTTGGAAATTCGGAAAATTTCAATTCGTCTGTAAAATAATCATGGATTGAGTAATTTTCACAAAAGTAAACATTGCATACAAGATGAAAACAAATGCAGATGAACCGAAATTGTGGAACAAAATATAGGATAAATATTTTCCAGTATTAGTATATATCGAAACAGTGCTTGACAACAATTGTCAGTTAAATAATTTATTCGAGCGATGACATTCATCGCGACTGTCCGATTATATTGATGGAATACACTCTGTTTCGGATGAATGTTCTGCATCGACGACATTTTGTTTATCTCCTACACATTCCAGCGATTCTTCTATTTGCGCCATTTCAATTTCTGACTTTGTTTCTTCAGTCAGTTCATTCATTGTCGGCTCTTTTGGCTCGTCAGTTCTGTCAACTGTAATAGACAAGTGTCTTTCTGTTGGTTCCTTCAAAGCCAGTCGTGGAGCCTCGAATATCAGCACACCGTCCCCTGTAAGTTTAGAGGTCAGGGATGTGACGTCAACGTCTTCCGGAATGGTGAACTCACGAGTGAAGGTATACATGCTATACACATTACCGTCTGTGTCGGTCTCCGTTGATTCGCCGGTCACCGTGAGAACATGGTCGGAAAGTTTAACCTTCAGGTCATCGGGACTGAAGTGTTCAACATCTACAGTCAGCGTGAAGTTCTTCGCCTTTGGTTCAATGTGGCTCTGCTCCAATTCAGTAACAGATTCTCCACTCACAGCCTCCCGTTCACAATTCCCGTCATCGGGCGTATCGGTCTGTTTGGCAACTGTGCGTTTGACGGGAGATTTTCGTGACGTTCCAGCATGCCAATCGTCGCAGCTGGTACGACGTTTGACGATCCCTTCTAAAATGGCGTCAGCGAGGGCCAGGTCCTGCCAGTCTGACGTATAATACGGCCACATTTGTCTTCCTAAGTAGGGTAACTGCCGATGGGTACAGTAGTTTGCTGGTATCGATGCGATATAATAAGCCATTACTGCAGTGTCGTGGTTAATGCAGAAATATGAGCAGACGTTTTGTTCTTCTCTCTTATTAATCGAGGTTATCAGGTAACTGCTGTGCTGGTGGCATGTTTGGCTTTTATATACTTTTCCCACATATCCAGAACTTTCAGGAATCCTCCTTGCCGCATTTAGACGTTTCGAGAAATGTCCGGTGACTTCCGCGTGGTTGTTGCGATTTCGTTCCTCCAATATGACGGACTAGCGCCACAAGCGATAGAATCATTAAAAACAATTCTGGATACATAATAGTAAAACCACTTGTGAACTACATGATTCAGCAAAATTAAATACAAATAATGAATCGCGTGAGTAACCAAACTGTAGCAAGAATAATAACCATTGAAATGTAGTACAAACACGCACACATACACGCAACACACGGGCGCAGTTATAGACGACTTTCCTGGGAGTAGCGAGACGGAGGTACAAAAATACTCCCGCTTTGTCATGGATTAAAATACAAACATGTCAGTTTGCTGACAGTCGATAGAAGGGAATATTAAGAAGCATAATATCACGCATGCAAGTTTACGTTACACCCTAAAACGACATGCGCGCGCATGCGAAACGCTGTATCTTCGACTTCCGGGATAGTCCTCCATGTCCAGAGGTAAAGAGCCACTGAACACGGTTTTGTTGTTGGGGTGTGCAGACCGAATGATCATTTTCACCTGAACAAAACATACTCCATTATAGGCCAATAAATGTAAATGCAAACAAACAGACAAATACTAGAACATTATTAAGTCAGATTTGGGGGATTTTTGTTGAAATAAATATATTTGTGAATTAAGGTGTATCATACATTTTCATCATTTTGATATAACTTTGAAAAAAAAGTTAAACAATGGTTACAGACATCGTCACTTGCCAATAATAATTTAAAAACAGTATTTAATGATTTTCACTGAAACTCAAATATCCAAATTGATTCATTATGTAAGTTCCTGGGCAGTATAAGGATATTTAATCAAAAAAGTTGGCAGCCACCATACTAATTTTCGAACAATTGATGACTGTATATTTTAGTGAATGGTGGCCATTTTGTCTGTACTGTGTTGTAACACTTTTACGATTGGTTTCTAAGGCGGATATATCATGCTATATCTCAAATTGTAGACTTGTGACAAAAAAGTATTGGGACACGTTTGACAGGTTTTTTTTTAATTTCATGGTACAATGTGACAATCATGGTGGGTCCATGATTTTACATAATAAACCAATAAACCAATGAACATTGTCATTCAACTCTTTCAACAATTGTGAGTCATAATCTTAATGAAGATTTTCAGCTTCTTTCATCTCACTTTTGAAATGATGACCTGAAATCGATCAAATCCGAATAAAAACAGCTCTGAGACAAAATATCATGGCGATCGCCCTCTCCGTCCCCACCCCCTCTGCCACCGCCACTGTAAACGCAATATTCTCCTGTCAATTCTCCTGTTCATTTGAGCTTGAAAACGAAAAATTCGAGTTAAAATGAAATCGTTCGATTCTCACACAATACGCGACATCTATAACGCTTTTTGCAGCTGGACCCTGCAGTTCACGAATCGTGCGTGTTACTGTTTACTATCCAGTCAATTCAGAAACTTCACTGTTCTGCCGCCTGTGGCGCTCGTCTGTCATATTGGAGGAACGAAATTGCAACAACCACGCGGAAGTAACTGGGCATTTCTCGAAACTTCCCAATGTGGTTCCTGAAAGTTCTGGATATGTGGGACGCGTTTATAAAAAGCCCGATGTGCCAACAACACAGCAGTTACCTGATTACTTCAGTTAATAAGAGAGAAGATCGAAAACATTTGCTCATATTCCTGTATCAACAACAACTTTATAGCAATGGTTTATTTAGTCGTACCAGTACCGATGCCAGCAAATTACCATCGGCAGTTTCTCCACTTCCGAAGACAGTTATGCCCGTATTATGCGTCAGGTCGGCAGGGCCTTGAGCTTGCCGACGCCATGTTAGAGGAACTCCTCAAACCTGAAACCAGCTGCGACGATTGGCACGCCAGAACGCCACGAAAAGCTCCCGTCAAACGCAAATTGACCAAACAGGAGGCTGTGAGTGGAGAAGCTGTTACTGTTCTACCAAAAAAAATTAAGCAGAGCCACATCGAACAAAAGGCGGGGATCTTCACTTTGGCTGTAGATGTTGGTCACGTCAATCCCGATGACCTAAAGGTCAAACTTTCCGACCATGTTCTCACGGTGACCGGCGAATCAACGGAGACCGACACAGACGGTAATGTGTATAGCATGTATACCTTCACTCGTGAGTTCACCATTCCGGAAGACGTTGACGTCACATCCCTGACCTCTAAATTTACAGGGGAGGGTGTGCTGATATTCGAGGCTCCACGACTGGCTTTGAAAGAACCAACAGAAAGACACTTGTCTATTGCAGTTGACAAGACTGACGAGCCAAAAGAACCAACGGTAAATGAATTGACTGAAGAAACATAGTCAGAAATTGAAATGGCGCAAATAGAAGAATCGCTGAAATGTGAAGGAGATAAACAAAATATCGTCGACGCAGAGCATTCATCCGAAACAGAGTGTATTCCATCAATATAATCGAACAGTCGCAATGAGTGTCATCGCTCGAATAAATTAATTTAAAGACAGTTGTCAGTTGTTATAAAGCTCTATACTATTACTGGAAATATTTATCACATATTTTGTTTCAGAATTGTTGTGAAATTGGTTATTTTCAGTCTTGGTCATCAAGAGAATTCCTGTAATAATGAAAACGTTTATATGATTCCTTTCATAGGGGAATATCTATTAACGAATAATAATTATCAGAATTTGTCTATAATTTGTGACAATTATTATTTTTTTACGTATGCCAGTAAACAAAAATTTGGAATGTTAACATAGAATCCAATATATTTATAAATCAGATAAACAGTATTTTTTTCATCGTATTTATTATATTTTTATCTATTTGATATTATAATTTATTATATTGGAGCGTTGATGTAATAAATGTTTGACATGCCTATTCTTACAACTCGTGTGCATATTGTTTTATTTTAAAGGACGGTGGTCGTCGCGCTGCGCATGTGCGATAATTGTGTTGATAAACATTGATTTTCCCACAATCCACAACGTTCTTTTAATGGAAATAACGAGTAAGTATTTTGACCAAGGCACTCCGATACCTTCCAATCACCCCCCCCCCCCCCAATACATCGTTAAAGCTTAGTAACGTCTCAGTTTGAACTCATTGGTCGGCGCAGCAGTCAAAATCTACATTTTTGTTCATATGTGTCCTATATCTCGTGTATACGTGGCGCGACGGCCAGCACCCTTTAGTCACGCAAGACCACTATTCTGTGTCTGTCAACGTGAAAAATGAACAGTGCTCAACTCACCGACCCTATAAACAGCACCCTCTGGCGAAAGGACGCTTCAGTGGCGCCAAATGCACGTAGGCAATATTGTTCAAATTAACCACCGCGTTTTGCTGTGTCGTTGTTCGTCATCATAATATTCTCGAGAGCGAACGTGATGATGAAATCGGCGGTCGAAATCTTTAAAAAAAATGTACCTTGGGCAGGTTGTTAAGACTTGTGTGCAACAAGTATAAATTTGTTTGTTCAAGACTGTCTTAGTTCACACTCTACCACACTGGCACACCATAAAACTACGCACACTAATAATCAGAGTGTAATCCCGTCGCCATAAGCACGTGAATCTCAAGATTTATTAACAAAACTGTGTAGTAACTACGTATGCATAGATGCGGAAATTGAACACTAGTAACTATCGTACATAGAATAGCAAAAGTACGATCCCTGTAAGCGATACATAAGCCGTGCAAAAAAAAAAAAAAAGAAGGAAAAACAGAAATAAAAACCCGAATAATGACGGAATAAAAACTGCACCCGCCACATGCTCGAATGCACCTGAGTGAGGGTGGCGGGTTTCACTCTTATGAATGTAGTGGAGTTGTACATCTACGTGTATGATGCTTACTGCAACAAACAATGTTGTTATTTAAACTTCGTGGTGATTAGAAGAGACTCAAATGTAGCTCTCCTAAATTTAACAAATTGTGACCTGTTTGTTAAATAGGATTTGAACCATTGTAGTGATTGGTCACTTACTCTATACACAAATAATTTGTGTTATAAAAGATCATGATTGATCATTTCGAAGGCCATGCATAAGTCAAAAAGGCACTGCCAGGCTCGATAAGAAGTTGAAAATAGAAAATGGGCGACAACTATCTTTATTTCACTATAGCATAGCATCGTGTTCTAAAAATCTACTTTTCTCATTTTTATTGTGGCCCACGTTTAAAAAAATCGGAATTGTCTTCGATGGATAACACATCAAATCCTGTTTACCTTTATTATTATATACCCCTCTCCCTCCTGAAGTATAATACCACCTTCGCTGTACGATAAATAAGAGTTATTGCCTTGGAAAGTAATCTTTCCAACGTCCAAGCAAAAGCTACTTAAATGATATGCAGTTGTTCTGCACATTCATAGCGACCTTCTTGTCTTCTCGTCTCTTCTCATGATGTACCAAAACTTTATTTTGAAGCTACTGTTTATCATCATTGCCACATTTGGAAGATATTATATACTATTCAAATTTGGTTAATTTAGCGGTCTTTGTTAATATAGATTTTAAATTTGTCAAATAAGTAGATCTACGCCATACAATTTACATTAAATTGCACTTTATGGTCTCAACAATGCACTAAATATTAACATATTTTATAACGTAATTCACCCAGTGACTATGCAAATATTCTGCGGTTACGATGAGAATGCCGCAAGGTATATGCGAAGGCACTGCGGTAATCACAACGGCCGACGCGCGGCGGAGGTAGATGCGATACCTTCCTGCCTGAACGTATACTTTACGGTGTTCTCGGATAAACTTAATATTATACGTCATCATTGTTTTTCCTGCTTGTAATAATAATTCAAATCACAGAGTTAAGCCCGGAATGGCAACGGAATGGCAACGGAACTGTAACGGAATGGCAATGAAAAACTATTTGCGTTTTTGCATTTGCGGTAAACAATGAAATGATCGAATATGACGTAAAAGTGACGCACAATTACCAAAAGAGGAAGACATTCGTCCGTTCGGTGTTTTACGGACGCGTAAATTCTATTGTTTTCGATGTCAGATGCACAATATTATCATATGATCATGGCACATATTGTCCCAGCATCAATCTTTGACGGCGCGATGATTTAAGGCGACTGCTTTACAGTGAACGTATCAAGCACTCAGGCTCCACCGGTGTTTTCACTTCCAAAAAAGAGACGTAGCCCTTAGGCTGCTGTGATAAACGATACAGTGAGTTCAGAAAACTCATGAAACATTTCGGATTATTACACAAAGCAATTTACTTTTTGCGTTTTTAATTAAAGGGCGGTGGTCGTCGCGCCACGCATACGCAAGATGTGGGACTAATATGAACAAAGATGGCGACTCTGAGTCCGAGTACACAGACCAACGAGTACAAACTGAGACGTTACTAAGCTTTAACTATGAAATTCCTTGGTGAATGGAAGGCTTCAAATGAGTCACGGGCAGTACGTTTAGCCTAGGTCAAAATACGTATTCTTGATGTCCATTAGAAGATTGGACTGTGGAAAAATCAATGTTTATCAACACAAATATCGCTCATATGCGGCGTGACGACCACCGGCCTTTACAAATTAGACGTTGTCTATTTGATTTGTTGTTGACCAGTTTTCAGATTGTTTCAGGGAATTACCGTGGAGTATGTACCGCACATAGGCATGTGGTTGAAAACATATCAGAACTATAAACTCTAAATTCCCAAGCATTCATTTCAATTTTTTTTCCATTACAATAAATTTGAAACAGTGTTGTACTCAGTTAAGCACTGAAACAACGAAAGAAAGCGAGAAAGAATTTAAAAGTTGTATGGATATAATTATACTGGTTGACTCATCGACTGTACGTTCAACACGATTCAAGGATGAAACGGTTCATCAAATTCTCCGATAACCTCATAACATATAGCATATGTAGCAGGAAATAAAAATCGTCATAGAACCCATACAATTCAGGCTCTGTTGGATAACAGTTATAAAAGGCTTTAAGTGCGTCAGTATGATGCTCCCAGAAGTCAGTGGGAAGATTCCTAAATAGCATATAGGAAGTTGGAATGAAGTTGAAAGATAGACATGCGTCGATATAGCATATAGTTCTGACCGTGTCACGTGATGATTGTACAACAATGGAAGTTAAAAAGAGTGGAGATATGACGCTATTGTTCTCCCTTGTTCCATGATCGTTTCGATTTATTCACTTGGTAAACAATTCCGTAATGCGATTACGTGAATAATTAATATTCGGGTCGGCTCAATTCAAACATGACAACAAATCTTGCTGCACCAGTAAAACTATCAAGCAAGACAGCAACATAACCATAACCCAACATCTTTCCTTATTTGAGTATTTCAATCGCGGACAATAACAGTACTGTAAAAATCGTTAAAATGATATGAAAAATATGTATTTATATGCTCATATCCGAAAACGGACACAACAATAACTGTTCGTGATCACACCAGGGTTCTAACATCGCACCACCTTCAACATTAAAAGTCGTCCTATCTCCTCTCTTTTTACCTTCCATGGTACAACCAATGTAGTTTGTGACCTTGGTTGCCTTTTTACACGTGTACACTTGTATGTTATTCCTCGGAGATACATTACATATGGACGAACGGCTGCAAAGAAATTATATTTTGTCCAACTTCATCATGTGTGTAGGAATGGACAATTTCACCGACAGTTCATGCATAGTTAAAGCTAAGATAGATGCCCACAATACATATTTTGTAGAAAACTGAAGCTGATATAGTGACGTATCAGCCCAAACCGCAGATTCATATAGACGGGAATAGCATCAATACAAATGGAACCCGCCCGCCGTCGGTGAGTTACGTTAAAGGGCGGTAGTCTTTGCGCTGCGCATGTGCGACATTTGTATTGATGAACATTAATTTTCTCACAATCCAATGCGCACTTCAAATGGAAATGACAAGTATGAGGTTTGATCTGGGCACGACTTGCATAGTTACCGCCGGTGACTACTTCGATACCTTCCAATCACTTGAAAATACCTAATTAAAGCTTGGTAACGTCTCAGTTTGTACTCGTTGATCTGCGCAACAGTCAAAGTCGCCATCTTTGTTCATATGATACCCATATATCGCGCGCATGCGTGGCGCGACGACTACAGCCCTTTAACCCAAAACGTTACCTTTGAAATTAATACAAATGTTTCAATGTGTTCAAATAAAACTGTATATATTATCAAGCAGCCAAGTTTAATTTGTATTTCCTATTCTACAATCTGTTTTAATTGCGCTCTTATGAAATACACCCTAATTGTACGGATTTGGAAGATTTCATATTTTATTTATTTATTCAAGTTGTTTGCGCTCTTTAGATAATGGATCGTGTTTTGTGTTTTAAGGTCCGTCTTACGTAGCAACCAAAATGACACGAATGATGGTGTGCTTTGTGTTACACTAAACGAAAGAAATAAAAACAAATATCCGGCATTTGGTACTTTCTCCACTCCTCCACCACCAATCCAAGTATATGCATACTTACAGCAACTGTGCGTAAGTCCACGACAAGAAAATCATAACTTTCGGGGAAGAAAACTCTGACGTTTGATAACAACATCGACTGCTTAGAAATATATAAAACAACTTTTTCCAACCTTGGATATTATAAATGGTTACATGACGTAAAAATCAGTAACATGGCGGCTCAAAGAGTCTATTTTTTGTTTTAATTTGTAGACGTACATAAATGAATAAATACGTTTTTACTTTATTCTAGAAAACTTCTGTACAACATTAACACAGTGGGCAGTTTGAACAACATTACACTACAACACTACGTCACAAGATGTTCCACGTTGCTAAGACGCGTACCACTGTACATGTATTTCTATGGGCTCTGTGCGCGCTGCTGTGGAACGCCGGTGAAAATTCGAGTAAACAACACAAACTCGACTTTGAAGTAATCCTGAACAACCAAATTTACATATGTTACACACGTAGGGCTAATCTTGTTACAATGTTCGGGGAAGTCTCAACAGCCATCCCAAAGTACCGTTTTCTGAGAGTTGTTAGCCTTTGTTTTCACCGCGAAGGTAGCTAAGCGGTGAAATTGCCCGGATGTCCGCCCCAAGGTAGCGGCTCGGTGATTTTGATATTAATCTATCCATCACCTGAGGGCGCTATATATACAGACAATACACTGAACACCGTTCATGCTTCATACGGTAGAGTATTACATAAAGTACGTTATAAAAATAAAACAATATAGACACGAGTTGTATTATTACGTTTGTCAATGATTTATTACATCCACGCATAAATATAATAGATACTTATATCAATAGATAAAAAAAACTTATAAATATATATATATTTGTTTCTATGGTAAATTTTTTTGGGGCATATGTGAAAAAAATAATTGTCAAAAATAATTTGGAAATTCGGAAAATTTCAATTCGTCTGTAAAATAATCATGGATTGAGTAATTTTCACAAAAGTAAACATTGCATACAAGATGAAAACAAATGCAGATGAACCGAAATTATGGAACAAAATATAGGATAAATATTTTCCAGTATCAGTATATACCGAAACAGTGCTTGACAACAATTGTCAGTCAAATAATTTATTCGAGCGATGACATTCATCGCGACTGTCCGATTATATTGATGGAATACACTCTGTTTCGGATTAATGTTCTGCATCGACGACATTTTGTTTATCTCCTACACGTTCCAGCGATTCTTCTATTTGCGCCATTTCAATTTCTGACTTTGTTTCTTCAGTCAGTTCATTCATTGTCGGCTCTTTTGGCTCGTCAGTTCTGTCAACTGTAATAGGCAAGTGTCTTTCTGTTGGTTCTTTCAAAGCCAGTCGTGGAGCCTCGAATATCAGCACACCGTCCCCTGTAAGTTTAGAGGTCAGGGATGTGACGTCAACGTCTTCCGGAATGGTGAACTCACGAGTGAAGGTATACATGCTATACACATTACCGTCTGTGTCGGTCTCCGTTGATTCGCCAGTCACCGTGAGAACATGATCGGAAAGTTTTACCTTCAGGTCATCGGGACTGAAGTGTTCAACATCTACAGTCAGCGTGAAGTTCTTCGCGTTTGGTTCAATGTGGCTCTGCTCCAATTCAGTAACAGATTCTCCACTCACAGCCTCCCGTTCACAATTCCCGTCATCGGGCGTATCGGTCTGTTTGGCAACTGTGCGTTTGACGGGAGATTTTCGTGACGTTCCAGCATGCCAATCGTCGCAGCTGGTACGACGTTTGACGATCCCTTCTAAAATGGCGTCAGCGAGGGCCAGGTCCTGCCAGTCTGACGTATAATACGGCCACATTTGTCTTCCTAAGTAGGGTAACTGCCGATGGGCACAGTAGTTTGCTGGTATCGATGCGATATAATAAGCCATTACTGCAGTGTCGTGGTTAATGCAGAAATATGAGCAGACGTTTTGTTCTTCTCTCTTATTAATCGAGGTTATCAGGTAACTGCTGTGCTGGTGGCATGTTTGGCTTTTATATACTTTTCCCACATATCCAGAACTTTCAGGAATCCTCCTTGCCGCATTTAGACGTTTCGAGAAATGTCCGGTGACTTCCGCGTGGTTGTTGCGATTTCGTTCCTCCAATATGACGGACTAGCGCCACAAGCGATAGAATCATTAAAAAAAATTCTGGATACATAATAGTAAAACCACTTGTGAACTACATGATTCAGCAAAATTAAATACAAATAATGAATCGCGTGAGTAACCAAACTGTAGCAAGAATAATAACCATTGAAATGTAGTACAAACACGCACACATACACGCAACACACGGGCGCAGTTATAGACGACTTTCCTGGGAGTAGCGAGACGGAGGTACAAAAATACTCCCGTTTTGTCATGGATTAAAATACAAACATGTCAGTTTGCTGACAGTCGATAGAAGGGAATATTAAGAAGCATAATATCACGCATGCAAGTTTACGTTACACCCTAAAACGACATGCGCGCGCATGCGAAACGTTGTATCTTCGACTTCCGGGAAAGTCCTCCATGTCCAGAGGTAAAGAGCCACTGAACACGGTTTTGTTGTTGGGGTGTGCAGACCGAATGATCATTTTCACCTGAACAAAACATACTCCATTATAGGCCAATAAATGTAAATGCAAACAAACAGACACATATTAGAATATTATTAAGTCAGATTTGAGGGATTTTTGTTGAAATAAATATATTTGTGAATTAAGGTGTATACATTTTCATCATTTTGATATAGCTTTGAAAAAAAAGTTAAACAATGGTTACAGACATCGTCACTTGCCAATAATAATTTTAAAAAAGTATTTAATGATTTTCACTGAAACTCAAATATCCAAATTGATTCATTTTGTAAGTTCCTGGGCAGTATAAAGATATTTAATCAAAAAAGTTGGCAGCCACCACACTAATTTTCGAACAATTGATGACTGTATATTTTAGTGAATGGTGGCCATTTTGTCTGTGTTGTAACACTTTTACGATTGGTTTCTAAGGCGGATATATCATGCTATATCTCAAATTGTAGACTTGTAACAAAAAAGTATTAGGTCATGTTTGACAGTTTTTTTTTTATTTCATGGTACAATGTGACAATCATGGTGGGTACATGATTTTACATAATAAACCAATGAACATTGTCATTCAATTTATGACTCTTTCAACAATTGCGAGTCATAATCTTAATTAAGATTTTCAGCTTCTTTCATGTCACTTTTGAAATGATGACCTCAAATCGATCAAATTCGAATAAAAACAGCTCTGAGACAAAATATGGCAATCGCCTTCTCTGTCCCCCACCCTCCTCTGCCGCCGCCACTGTAAGCGCAATATTCTCCTGTCTATTTTTCTGTTCATTGAGCCTGAAAAGAAATTCGAGTTAAAAATCAAATCGTTCGATTTTCACGCAATACGCGACATCTATAACGCTTTTTGCAGCTGGACCCTGCAGTTCACGAATCGTGTGTGTTACTGTTTACTATCCAGTCAATTCAGAAACTTCACTGTTCTGCCGCCTGTGGCGCTCGTCTGTCATATTGGAGGAACGAAATTGCAACAACCACGCGGAAGTAACTGGGCATTTCTCGAAACTTCCCAATGTTGTTCCTGAAAGTTCTGGATATGTGGGACGCGTTTATAAAAAGCCCGATGTGCCAACAACACAGCAGTTACCTGATTACTTCAGTTAATAAGAGAGAAGATCGAAAGCATTTGCTCATATTCCTGTATCAACAACAACTTGATAGCAATGGTTTATTTAGTCGTACCAGTACCGATGCCAGCAAATTACCATCGGCAGTTTCCTCATTTACGAAGACAGTTATGCCCGTATTATGCCTCAGGTCGGCAGGGCCTTGAGCTTGCCGACGCCATGTTAGAGGAACTCCTCAAACCTGAAACCAGCTGCGACGATTGGCACGCCAGAACGCCACGAAAAGCTCCCGTCAAACGCAAATTGACCAAACAGGAGGCTGTGAGTGGAGAAGCTGTTACTGTTCTACCAAAAAAAATTAAGCAGCGCCACATCGAACAAAAGGCGAGGAACTTCACTTTGGCTGTAGATGTTGGTCACGTCAATCCCGATGACCTAAAGGTCAAACTTTCCGACCATGTTCTCACGGTGACCGGCGAATCAACGGAGACCGACACAGACGGTAATGTGTATAGCATGTATACCTTCACTCGTGAGTTCACCATTCCGGAAGACGTTGACGTCACATCCCTGACCTCTAAATTTACAGGGGAGGGTGTGCTGATATTCGAGGCTCCACGACTGGCTTTGAAAGAACCAACAGAAAGACACTTGTCTATTGCAGTTGACAAGACTGACGAGCCAAAAGAACCAACGGTAAATGAATTGACTGAAGAAACATAGTCAGAAATTGAAATGCCGCAAATAGAAGAATCGCTGAAATGTGAAGGAGATAAACAAAATATCGTCGACGCAGAGCATTCATCCGAAACAGAGTGTATTCCATCAATATAATCGAACAGTCGCAATGAGTGTCATCGCTCGAATAAATTAATTTAAAGACAGTTGTCAGTTGTTATAAAGCTCTATACTATTACTGGAAATATTTATCACATATTTTGTTTCAGAATTGTTGTGAAATTGGTTATTTTCAGTCTTGGTCATCAAGAGAATTCCTGTAATAATGAAAACGTTTATATGATTCCTTTCATAGGGGAATATCTATTAACGAATAATAATTATCAGAATTTGTCTATAATTTGTGACAATTATTATTTTTTTACGTATGCCAGTAAACAAAAATTTGGAATGTTAACATAGAATCCAATATATTTATAAATCAGATTAACAGTATTTTTTTCATCGTATTTATTATATTTTTATCTATTTGATATTATAATTTATTATATTGGAGCGTTGATGTAATAAATGTTTGACATGCCTATTCTTACAACTCGTGTGCATATTGTTTTATTTTAAAGGACGGTGGTCGTCGCGCTGCGCATGTGCGATAATTGTGTTGATAAACATTGATTTTTCCACAATCCACAACGTTCTTTTAATGGAAATAACGAGTAAGTATTTTGACCAAGGCACTTCGATACCTTCCAATCACCCCCCCCCCCAAATACATCGTTAAAGCTTAGTAACGTCTCAGTTTGAACTCATTGGTCGGCGCAGCAGTCAAAATCTACATTTTTGTTCATATGTGTCCTATATCTCGTGTATACGTGGCGCGACGGCCAGCACCCTTTAGTCACGCAAGACCACTATTCTGTGTCTGTCAACGTGAAAAATGAACAGTCTCAACTCACCGACCCTATAAACAGCACCCTCTGGCGAAAGGACGCTTCAGTGGCGTCAAATGCACGTAGGCAATATTGTTCAAATTAACCACCGCGTTTTGCTGTGTCGTTGTTCGTCATCATAATATTCTCGAGAGCGAACGTGATGATGAAATCGGCGGTCGAAATCTTTAAAAAAAATGTTCCTTGGGCAGGTTGTTAAGACCTGTGTGCAACAAGTATAAATTTGTTTGTTCAAGACTGTCTTAGTTTACACTCTACCACACTGGCACACCATAAAACTACGCACACTAATAATCAGAGTGTAATCCCGTCGCCATAAGCACGTGAATCTCAAGATTTATTAACAAAACTGTGTAGTAACTACGTATACATAGATGAGGAAATTGAACACTAGTAACTATCGTACATAGAATAGCAAAAGTACGATCCCTGTAAGCGATACATAAGCCGTGCAAAAAAAGGGAAAAACAGAAATAAAAACCCGAATAATGACGGAATAAAAACTGCACCAGCCACATGCTCGAATGCACCTGAGGGAGGGTGGCGGGTTTCACCCTTATGAATGTAGTGGAGTTGCACATCTACGTGTATGCTTACTGCAATAAACAATGTTGTTATTTAAACTTCGAAAATATTTTGCTTAATAGCTACCTTAGATTGCCGACAGTCGGTCGTGCCTAATATTAATATGCTATATTATTAATAAATACTGCGTATAAAGGTGATAGGCGTGAATAAATTGCGAGCGCCAGGACAGGAATATGGAGTACCGTTAGGCACGACCGACTGTCCGTTTCTGCAATTCACTGGTAAGATTTCTTACCAGATCCGGGTACTTTCATATGCAAATGAATAGTCGCGCAGATGTCTATCATTTTATCGCGGCCAACCATGAAAAGGGTCAGGGATGGATGGCTACTAGGATCGCCCACGACTTACACGAAGTTTGTTTTGACTGTACTATACGCGATCGCGACACTTTCTACAGCAGTTTTTGATATAATGACACAAACTAATCTTGACGAATGCATTATAAAAGTGCTGGAACGTTTAGACTACCATGATATTTCTTGCAAAGAATACCAGCGAGACACTATCGCAAACTACACAGAGGGGAGAGATGTGTTCGTCAGCGTGCCGTGTCGACATTCGTCTTGTCAAAAAGAACTAGTTTCTACTCGTTTTTTTTTTTTACATTCTCTTAGAGGAAAATGCCTGCGCATGTCGTAGTTATGTTAATCCCGCGAAACAGTCTCTTCCGGTTTTCTATATTTTCTATTTGACTGCCACAAACAATGCACGATGTTTCCTTGGTTCAAGGCGATTTAATAGTTTTCTTTGCTATTTTGGGTGGAGTGACTGTATTCACTGTGTTCATACTAACGTGAACAACCAACGCATTCAGGGGGTCATTTAGAATAAATTTGCATAATTATGTTAATATAATTTATTTCGTGGCGTCAGAATCAACTATGAATTATTCATATCAACTAGAAACCCGCAGACAGGGATAGGGCAATGTCCCTCGCGTGAAATAGTTTGCATTTCGGCGTTTGAATACCTGGGATACACAATTAGGCCCGAGGACTGCCGTTCCACGTTGCTAAGACGCGCACCACTGTACATGCATTTCTATGGGCTCTTTTCGCGCTGCTGTGGAACGCCGGTCGAGCCGGTGAAAATTCGAGAAAACAACACAAACTCAACTTTGAAATAATCCTGAACAATCAAATTTGGATATGTTACACACGTAGGGCTAATCGTGTTATACTGTTCAGGGGAGTCTCAACCACCATCCCAAAGTATCGTTTTCTGCGAGTTTTTGGCCTTTTTTTTCACCGCAAGGGTTGCTAAGCGGTGAAAATGCCCGGATGTCCGCCCCGAGGATAGCTAACTCTGAAATAAAGCTGAATGAAGAGAAGGTAGCACACAAAGCTGTTAAATGCTACGTGGCAACACGTAGACTGGCGAAACTCTGTCAAATTATACACAAGTCACCGCGGTATGCGGGGAGCGCCCTCTAGGAATCGTGTAAACATCCATTTCCTTCTCTATTGTGTAACGAAGAAGGGGGGCAAGGGTTATTTTCGTTCAACGTAATTGCAATATTTTTTTGTTCGTACAACGTAAATAGCAGAAAAATAAATTCCGTAATTCTGTAATCACAGGCTAGACGTACAACGTAATCAATCAAATATTTTCGTACACTGTAAAAATGTGTCATTTTTCTCGTACGTACAAAAATTCACATCCAAATAAAAAAATCGTAAAGAATAATCCAGGGAAATTACATTTTAGAAACTGTAAAACGACTAGATGACACAATTCACTACAAAATTGAATGTCAAGACGTAAAAGGCCCTCTAACCGAATGAAGAGCATTACGAGGGTAATATGCGCATGCGTCTCTTCACACGGCGCAGCAATGGCGGAGAATTTGAGTCGGAGAGCTCTTCGGACCATTCAATGTTCTATTTGTTAACACTGTAAACTGTAAAAACGTCTTTTTTTTCTTCGTAAATTGTGAAAAGCCCTTTTTATTTCCCGTAAAACCGTACCAGCTACCCCCCCCCCCCTTGTCTCCCCTCTAACGAAGGAAATGTCATATTTCGAATCTCAATATTTTCACCGTGATGGTTGTCAGGCGGTGAAAATGCCCGGATGCTCGCCCGAGAATAGATGTATTTTCAAAAATATTTCTGTCAGAGGTTATATGTACGAAGACAATGTTTGTAAAAATGAGTGTACTATAAGATCCTATGCAATAAATGCATCTTTGAATGTGTACGTACGTCATATCATAACACTGTTTTAATCAACTCATTCTGAAAGGTGCACAGACGGTTAAAAATTAGAAAAATCGCCGGAGAGCGCCAATGTATGGATAGGTTCCACTAGCACTGCAAACCTAAGCGAAACCCATTAATTCTGTAAAGGGGTTATTCACTGGGTTTTAATTTTGCTTATTTCGCTGACTGGAAAATGCGCTAAATTAAAACCCAGTGAATTTGTAAAATTTAGCATAGAACACATTATCTAAATGATAAAACCGTGAATTTAAAACCCACTGAATATGCCTGAAATGGTAAATCAGTGAAATTTAAGCCCAGTGAAAATTAGTCATTTTACAGTATGCGCAATGCATGATGATAAGTTATTCTAAGCGTATTCAACGATTCACGACTGTGCAGTGACCATAACTGGGAGCAACACAAATTCGTGTAAAAATTACGAAATAATTATACTTTCACATGACTAGTGCGATATCTGTTTTTTTTTTCTGATTTGCCCTCCGCCGCAAACTAAATGAAACTAGTTTGAAAACAAATGTCCTAGTTCTATGAAAAAAAAAGCATTGTGATATCAATTCATTTGTCAATTACTGTGGTTACACAGATCAGAGGAATAGTAGACCCGGTGACGGGAGAGATAAGAATACTATTTGAATGAGAGGAAAAACAAGTCACGTGGCATCTCTCGTTCTCAACGAGACCTTGGCAACCTTCGTTTTGCATTTTGCTAATTGATAGTAACATTTGTCCTCAGTAGTTTCACAAAAGTTGCCTCCCAGTGCTATGGTAGATAGGCCGAACGAGAAGTACCCTGGGAAGAAAAAAAGTCACGTGATTAATATGTATAGGTGGTATGATGATGTAATGATGGTTATTTATTTATTGCCGTTAATAACAACTTTATTTGAGAGCACACGACCACATTACAACATCTGCGCGAGACTTCAATTCACTTTCTATTTAAGTGCGGCTGATTATAATTACCAGATTAAGTTTGATTCAGTAATCGGGTTATCTCCCAACCTGCTGTAACACATCCGGAAAGACAGACGGGTTGCATGTGCGCACGCGACTGTATTGAACAATTAAACAAACTACTAGTATATTGTATTATTCCCTGATGATAAAATCTGCATTGCAATGAAAACTGAAAAATGCGGCAAAAACAACAATTACAAATCTCGTATTGGTAAAGATGGCATCATTTGCATAATGTTGTACGCATTTTGCACCGGAACATTGACATTTGGGTGGTAATTGATATTTAGAGCAGATATTGTATCACGAGTTGTATCTCTACATTGCTATTGCTATACGTGTAGTAAAATATCCACGGTCAGAGATCAATGTTCTGTGGAATATCAGGGGGGAATTCTTCTCCACGGGGGTCTCCACACTTGTCAGGGGGGAATCTCGTCTCGTCTCTATATCTCGTCCCCTTGAGGTATGGGATCGGGAAAGTCACTTATACTTTACAGTCAAATAAGACACACACAACGAAATACGTTTCAGCTCTCGTCTTAGTCGGTCAATCGAGCACTCTATCAGACACAGCGCCCTGGGGAAAAATCCCCAAGACTATCGCAAGGCTGACCCAAGACTCTCTTAGACTGCGTCAACACTCGACCCAAGGCTCTCCAGGACTCCGTCTGTTCTGCTGTACTCCCCAAGACCAACTAAAACAACTTTATTCATTTTCAAAACTCTAATCAATTACAAAGCAGTAAAAAGACTCTAGGGCGTAACCTTCAATCATAAGGCCAATCACACTAAGTACTGAATACGTCATATCTTTGATTAATCGTTCACTACATTAATAACTATGAATACCAACTGTCAGAATGAGTAGTCTGAATAGCGACGGTTATCTCGTAATTAGTTCCAAATCACTGAGCCAAGTTCCGTCCAAAACTTCAAATATGCCTAAACGATGACAGACATAACACAGCAATTCGCTAATAATCCCCTCATGACAGGAAACCCACTCACTAACGTCTGGGAGCGTCATATTAAAGAATTAATTGAAGTTTTTACAATTCACGGGGTACTTTATTCAACAGATTCTGATAAAATTCAGGAGTGTTTTCCATAATGGGGTACAGTTACTTTAAGGATTGGCGGCTGACCCATTTTAACCTTTCCACCACCGGACTTTCTCGCTCAAATTTGTCTGCAATTTTTTTCTAATATTTTTCAATATTTTGGAAATGAACCCTAATTTTGAAGCCAATAGATTTGATTTTAGTCATTTTTCAGTTTTTCCTCAAAAAATGGCTAATTTTGTCCAAAGTACAGGGTATAAACAGGACTATTTTGTGAATGTGTGATGAAAAGAGGGTACTGGTGGTGGAAAGGTAAATATACAATTTGCCCGCATACAACACACGGGATACGTGATCACGACCACGACAACGCGGATTACCAGATGCGCACCTTACTAAGCCACACGCAGGCTGACTGTACGCCAATAAGCTGACTCTGAATAATAAACGTGTAATGAGCGCGGATTCACAGTGACTAAATAAACTTGTGTGTCAGTTTGTTAGAAATGGGACAGTATTATGAATGCACATATCTAGTTGTCTATTTCATGTTCTTTATTATTCCAAGGTAATACATTCCAAATGACACTTTAGTTGTCTGTCCCTCGAATACATTGAACAGCAGAAACTATAAGAGTATCGGGATATTGTTATTGACCAACCTCATTAGAAAATTCTAGAACTGAATATCGATTAGAATTATGTATGCAAATTAGCATCATATTCACAGTAAATGAGTGGCAGCTGACAGAGGTCAAACTATAGGTCAGTCACCAAACCCCAAAATCAGCTCATACTATAATGGCAGATAAAGCAATAACATATTATGTGTCAGATATTATAATCATTTTCCTGCTTGCATTCCAATCTTTGCTCAGTTATTATGGAATTTTCACGAGAAATACGCCTGTATTTTGAAGACCAACGTTAAAAATCCCTCAAATCTCGAGACTACAATTTACTTGTGTCCCCGCGTCAAGAATGGTACCGCCCAATTGTTTATTATTGACTGAGCCGAACCGATTTTGTCATTACCACATCTGAAACCAAGAAGTGTTGAAGAATGATGCATGCCGGTACTTTGATAACCATTTTCTGCATTGTCGGTTTGGGGTATGCCGCAGGTAATATTATTCATTATCTTAATTTATTATTTTTATAATATAACAGTTTTTTCTTTTATTATGTACTATGCCTTATATGACGATTCTGATTTTCTTTCTAGTGATACCCTTATACCCTTACCGCAAAGTTTATATGTACAACTTGGGATGTCATTTGAGTGCTTTGTGTGTACAGGTATATCGCAGTGTACGCTACGTCTGTTAAGACAAAACCGCAAATTCACAACGTTATAAAATATGTTGTTTCGTGCCACGTTTCGTCTTTAAAGGGCGATGGTCAAACAATGCATTTTACACGCGTTGTATACGTCGCTAGGAGTCCCATATCGAACAGGACGCGGCGCGACGACCACCGCCCTTTAAAATACATTTGAATGTCAATTGTATTTTGTGTTGGTACCCGTTCATTATCTTGTTGGGAAAAGTGTATCTGAAAAAGAAGATTTTTGCAGAGAAAATGAACTGAAAATGTGACTGCGTGGTGTGTGGGTGTTTCATGGTATAGGTTTCAGCTCCCCAAAAATAAAGAAAATCACGCTATAGCAAAAACTAATTTGCATATTAGTTTTTCTTGTTTAGGCAGAATGCTTCGCACATTTTCAAAGGTTGATACGAGTTAGTTGAAAGATGATGGCACTATTATTCGTAGAGGTTATATACGCCGCGAATTAGAAAAAAGGGACGAGCGATGTACGGCAACTCTGCGCGTTAGAAACATTCAAAATATGTCTTTCCTTCCGATTTGTAGACCTCAGGTGACGCAATATGCGCATGCGCTATCTATTCGGGAATCGGGAATTAGGTTTTTGTATCAAATCGGTGGGTCCCACAGACATCTACGAACGTAATACGCCACGGCTCTAATATAAAAACAATTTCTTGCAAGAGATGCCATGTTTTTGTATTACATACAGTTTTATTTATTATATTACGAGAATTACTAAACCTTGAAATCGGATGATTGTGGGTGCCAATTTTACCGAATACCAACTGTTTTTGAGATGAAAGACTGGTATATTTAGAGTAGTCGGTATTTCCAATACTGTCAATACAAATGGCGTTGAATCTGCTCCATGCCGTAGATAGATATCGAGAAGGCCGTTCAAAATCTCTATTTCATTTTGGTTTGAGTCGTCCATCAATGGATTTTAACTTATTTAGAAATTTTACTAATTTTTACTTACATAACCAAACGCATTTTTCGATTTAAACGATGCTGCTTTCACTTATATACTGCAACGTCATTTGACGTCTCGAAAGCGCTCCATAACTAGGAGTTGATTATTTTATTCCAACAGATCCAGATTTCACGTTCACCTGGATGGACTGTGCTGCCAATTTCCTAGAAGTTACAATCGGTCCAACTTCAACTGGTTCCGTCAAATTTCATATCGTCGATGTAACTTCGGGCCAAAAGGTGGCAACTGAAATCCAAGATTACGGAACAACTGTGGTTTATACAGTGCCCGCGACGTTGGATAACAACGTGGAAAACAAAGTTACTGGTCGTGGTTTTCGGGTGCCGCTTCCAAAATGTGAGTACGCATTATGTTAATATATTCTGTTTCACTATTATACATACTACGTAATTTTCCGTTCAACTGCGAGATCTCGCGAGTTGTATGAAAGACGCGCGTCGAACGTCTGCCGCAAAAATCGAACGATTTGATTTCGAACTCGAATTTCTTTATTTCGTAGCTCTCATCGACCGGCCGATCTTCGACAGAGGAATATTGTTTTCGAATACCCTCACTTAATCGAAATTACCTATCATCAAATGTGAACAGCACATTATTAAACATGGAAATGTCCCCAAAATACTTTCGCGTTTGTCGAATCCTACGCGATGTTTGACGCCACTACGACGCTATGACCTTTGTTTGTCCTGTTTTTACGTTCGATTTCACGCACAACGCGTGATTCTCGCAGTGAACGGAAAATGGTTTATTAGATTGACTACTGTTTTGTTTTGTTTTTAGATTGGGTGGGTTTGTTGTATTTGTGCATATTAATAACGTGGCTACCAATACAAACTATTGCCAGACTTTTACAATATGGCGTTTTGTTGCGCACACGATCTAGATAAAAACGTGTGGTCACTTGACGACATGTCAAATACGTTACGACGATTGGAAAAAGTTATTTACCGTTGGTTCCCATAAAAAACGCTTATATCATTTTCAACATTTGGCTCGGATACTACGGTGGCAAAAAACATGGAATTCATAAATTGGGTCACGTGGCTGTCCGAATCTTTTGGAAATTCCGATGAAATCTCGTTACTTTTAATGGAACTGCGCTTTAAGATGAATTCATATTGAAATAGTTTTTTGCCAAATTTTCTAAATAATCAACTATATAACACTTTTGAAAAATATGCGATAATTTGTTTGCTTCTATGTAATTGTCATCATGTTTTCATAAAACTGACTTAGTAAAACAAGAGCCAATCAAATGCAAGTATTAACAATTATATCTGCATAAATTATGACGTAGTCTCGCGGTCGAATCACCTTTAAAGTGTCCTCCGACTTAACTGGGGTAGAAGCCTAGTCATAATTGTTGACAAAATTGGTCATAAATCGCATGGCAATGTTCATTAGTTTATTATGTACAATCATGAAGCTAATGTCCTATGGTACAATGAAATAACATTATTTTGTGTGTTACAGTTAAGCTTATTGAGAAACGTGTCCTAATATTTCTTTTAAATTGCTATTTTTTGAATATTCCCATAGAACACAATGTTAAAAAAAAAAAAAAAAAAAATTGACACTTTTTTAAAAACCCAAAACAAAATGTACTCCATGATTAACAATATATATTTGTTTCATCCTATGTCACCAGGCTAGATTTTGAGATATTGCACAATATCTCTGCCACAGGAACCTATGGTAAAAGCATTATAATAGTGCCAAAATGGCGACTCTCCACTAAAATACAACCACCAATTTCTCAAAAATACGGCTGGTGATCCCAACTTTTTTCAAGTCAATATCTTTATATTGCCTTGGAGTACAATTTATTGGAAAATGAATAAATTCTTGGTATTTTAAATTATGAGTAGGATTCTACCTTAACGTGTCTGGCGTCCACTCACTGATTTTTACACCAGGTGGTAATGGACAGTATGAGCCACATATGACGACGTTCGACGGTTACAAGTTCAATTCCAATGGTTATTGTTCATACACTTTGGTCAAAAGTTGCGATGACACCGTTTACCCAGACTTTGAAGTCACGGCCGATTTCAGAGGAAAGAACTATCCGTACGAACCTCCAACATTCATGGTTGCATTTAACGTCACATCAAATGGAAAGCAACTGATCCGAATTAACGAAGACGATTCCGTATTAGTAAGTTGGACATTGATTCTTCTAAATAATCTGCATTGATGCAAATATCTATAGTATAATGTTAATACGAAGATACCTCAAAGTATGTACGAAGACAGTACAGTGACGGCATCGACCGACGCGCAGCGGATGTTGACGCGACAGCGTACTGTCTGCGTGCATACTTTGAGGTATCTTCGTAATAACCTTATTGTTATACATCTTTTCCAACCAAGGATACATCATGGAAATGCCGAAATCTAAAAAGTTTAAAGCAGAATCAGCGAACTTCTTTGTATGGAGTCCGTTCTTAGTATGGCAGCCATGTTTGTTTTTTATTATTAGAGGACGCTTACGCGCGTAACCATTCCATATTTGGAATTCGCCCTTCCTAATGTGATAGGATAAAAATACCCCGTAAAATACCGCAAAATTACGCCACGCTGTAACTTATGGCATTACGGTGACAGATAATACAAATTATTGCATATATACTGCGGTATTCGTAGTTAAAATCTCCCCCAAAATATTGGTATTGACCGCAAAAATGTGCAAATTAGTAGGTAAAATAATCCTTAATATATATGGACTATAATTGTTCAACTATATTTTGAAGACACGTCGTCAAAAAATGACTTCAATCAGGAACAGGGGTTGGAAAATATGATATAATTTGCTCGTTACATCGACTAGATATTTGATCGCCGCCGATAGCTCTATGCACGATATTCCCGTTACAGACGAATAATTGTATAAAAAAAACAACCAATCGATATATCAACAGTCTACATATTGCGAGCGACTGCAATGGTCTTTGTATCATACTTGAAACAATCCGAAACATTGAATAAAAGCAAAGTTGTATATTTTCATCGATTTAGAATTAAATTAGTGTAACCATATATGTAGTATATTAGTCGGCTAAATAGCATGTCAACTTTTATTTATTTTAATAATGTTCATTTATTTTGAGTCGAGATAAGGTATGGTGGAAAGCACATGCGAATGAAGGAAACCCAGTTCACTAGTCCTGGTGTTACAATGTTAACTTGAAATTGTAATGTCGAAGTAAATTGTTCCACTGTAGCCTCGTTATAACAAACTCTCTGGGGGACATACAATTAGTTTGTTATAGTGAAATGTTCACTATAATGAAGTACATAATACATTGGGTTTGTTGTGAGCGGGCGACATGCTATGTGTTCATTATATCAGGGAATTCATTATAAAGATGTTCATTATATTGAGGTTACAGTGTACTGTAAAATGACTAATTTTCACCGGGTATAAATTTCGCTGATTTACCATTTCAGGCATATTCAATGGGTTTTAAATACACGGTTTTATCATTTAGATAATGTGTTCTATGCTAAATTTTACATATTCACTGGGTTTTAATTTAGCGCATTTTCAAGTTCCAGTCAGCGAAATAAGCGAAATTAAAACCCAGTGAATAATTAACCCTTCTACAGTATTTAACGACGTAGGCACTCATAAACGCCACTTAATTTTCAACAATAGATCAGCGGAAAACCGATGACTGACTCATTGACGGTGATTGACGATTACGTCGGCAAAGTAAGAAAGGAAAACGGTGTAATCACAGTATATCTGAACGAACTTGGATTCACTCTCAATTGGAAAAGACGGGGGCATGGGATGTCTATCACATTAAACGATGAGTACCTGCATGGACGTGTTTGTGGTCTGCTAGGTAATGCTGACGACAACCCGAAGAACGATTTTGTAACGCCAGACGGACAAAGGACGTTTGACTCTGTGGTTTTCAGTGATAGTTGGCAGGTACCTGGCAGGTAAGATACAGTTTATCCCTTTGCAGCACGTGTGCACTGTTACACAGAAAATAAATTATTGAATTATATTAACTTCAACCCAATCCTCGGGGGCGGAGCTACGTCACAAGACGTTCCACGTTGCTAAGACGCGCACCACTGTACCATGCATTGCTACGGGCTCGGTGCGCGCTGCTGTGGAACGCCGGTCGAGCCGGTGAAAACTCGAGAAAACAACACAAACTCAACTTTGAAGTAATCCCGAACAATCAAATTTATATATGTTACACACGTAGGGCAAATCTTGTTACACTGTTCAGGAGAGTCTCAACAACCATCCCAAAGTACCATTTTATGCGAGTTTTCGGCCTTTGTTTTCACCGCGAGGGCTGCCAAGGGGTGAAAATGCACGGATGTCCGCCCCCGAGGATAATGTCAAATGAATATACATTCTTTATAAAACGCGCCCTCTGGTGACTAAGCATTTCATGACGTAAATTGGTTACACTATCTTTTGCATCGTCGTCCATCAATAGAGATTGTTTCCGAAAATGAACGACTATGTAGCCAAGCTGTTCAATTTGAACGTCATAGCATTCATCCGTTAAATGTCATTTTGACGTCACACAAGCATTTCGTCACGAGAGGGCGCGATGTATGATCGACTCAAACAAAACCATAATTATAATTGCTAGTAATTATAAATCACCGCTATCAGAGTTAGAGGCCATTATGCCGGCACAGCTTTGCCATTGCACGATAATTTAAACCTCTTTTCGCAGGTAAATTCATTTCAACAGAAAACCTAACAAAATTAACTAAATTTATTCGATTTTGATGAGGGTGATTTTATAGCAACAACAATGAATTCCCCACAGCGCCATATTGGATTCGGAGAGGGAGGGGGACGCTATAGGCCCCTTTCCTAATCCAATATAGCGTTGTTGGGGGGGGGGATTCATTATTGTTTGAAAATGCAAACAATTGCATATAACTGAACATAAAGAACGAAAATCATAATTAACCGTATCTATACCTAACTATTTTTTTTATATTTTTTCAGTTGTCCTTAACATAACTGGTCATTCCCGCAGCACACATAATGAAGTTCAAATCTTGTCCACGCCATTACAAATACGTTTCTGAAGATTTATTTTCAGTAGTCATGATACATGTATTTTCGCTGATTTACTTTGATTGGGGTTTGGGTGCTATACAGGTTATCTAAGCGAATATTAAATCTACTTTGCTTATTGAACGATATTCATTTGAGACCGATTGTAACGAAAATCAACGCTAATATTATACATTATTAGTCACACAAGGCAATAAACTTCATCAAAAATGTTTAGGTGTGGTTTGCTATGTGGGAAATAAATACTGTAAAATGACTAATTTTCACTGGGTTTAAATTTCGCTGAACTACCATTTCAGGCATATTCAGTGGGTTTTAAATTCACGGTTTCGTCATTTAGATAATGTGTTCTATGCTAAATTTTTACATATTCTCTGGGTTTTAATTTAGCGCATTTTCCAGTCAGTGAAATAAGCAAAATTATAACCCAGTGAATAATTAACCCTTCTACAGTACTTGGCTACCATGAACGTGAATAACACCTATTGTACACATCAGACTAACATATATTCGTCAAACCATCACGTACAGGGCTGAGGAAAAACCGAAGATGAATACGACACAAGGACAAAATTATAACCCCCCCCCATTGATGATTCACATCACTGCCACAGTAAAGATTCACTATGCCCCTAACCAGTTCTGTGTTCCGACTCGCATTTTGCCATTCACGTTTTTCGTACTTTCAATGTCGACAACACAACACCACCAAAGCAGTGTACGATAGGGGTGGTAATGAATATATACAATCAGCCACCGCTTACTTGTGTAGTAGTAGATCCAATTGGAGTACACAAAGTCTGCAATATGTGACGCCACTGTGCTTTAGTAATCTTGATAGGGTATGTGATTTGAAAAGCAACCAGAGCAGAGCATGTTCGATATCACTGTTAATGATTCTGAATAATACAGCTGTCTCGTGTAATTCTTTCAAGTTGCTAGGTATATAATTGGTTATACCATGGAGCTAGATGGTTATGTAAAATCATATGCACGTTTCCGAACAAAGTAATACAACAGCTATATATGTATAGCCGTAATTTGGCGATATACTGTCATTTAAAGGGCGGTGGTCGTCGCGCAACGCGTGTTCGAATTCCATGTAAACAACGTATTTTACACGCATTGTGTACGTCGCTATGAGTCCCATATCAAACAAAACGCGGCGCGACGACTGCCGCCCTTTAATAAATAATTGTATTAATATACAAACTTTAAAATAAAAAGCAGGGACACTGACACAAAATTAAGAATGGCTTTATTTATGCATTTCGATCTTTTTAATTTTTTATCCAGTTTTTTGTTTGTCAACTTTGTTTGAATTGCATGAAATCTCAGCATCGTCTAGTCATCCCACAAAGCTAACATACTGCGTAATAGATTAGGTTATTAGTAAATGTGGTATTCAAAGATTTTTAAATATGGATTGTATCGCGAGATCATTGGACACGTATTTGAGTTCAGCAAAATCAAAAAACATCCCGCTTCCACTTTCTAAATACAAATTTATCCCGCCTTTTTGATAAATTGTGGACTTGTTGTTCAGTTTGAACGTCTCTGTGAATTTGGTGTATTTCGTTCAGGTGTGACTTTCAAAGAATGATGATCTTCACTACCAAAACACTTTCTTTCACGTTGTCTTGTCCTCCTGCTTAACCTAGTCTTTTAGGAAAAGTCTTTTAAAAAGTGATACTTCCTTTTTGATTTTCAAGCGAACTTCGAAAAGTACACCTCGTTCTCCGCAAAACTCTAACTCAAATGCGTATCCCTAGGCCTCAACCAGCCAAGTGACCCCCCCCCCCCTCTATCACTGGGAAGCTATAAGCCTATAACATAAACTTTATGTTGCCACCAGCTCTAGACTGAGTGTTCATCATGATCGACTGATTCTGTTTATATTGTGTTCGACTGAGTCTAATTTTGATATCATACTAATTTGTTACATAGTGAAAACAATTATTTAATAGCCCCATCTCATATTCTCTTAAATAAAATTTGTCAAATAAATCAGAGTATTGGAATAATTAAAAAAAAATTTACTTTGTATAAACTATTACATAATTATACTTGACTTGATGGGCAAACTGAAGATCTAGCAACAAAAACACACATACTTAAAGCAGGAGGGGTCGTCACCTGCACATGCGCAAGAATTGAATCCCGTACGATAACAACAAATGCTAAGAATGCAAAGGCTCATGGGTAGACACTTGTTTGTAAACAATGACACGCTGTGGCCATCTGACGCATGCGTATGCGACGACTCCCTCGCTTCAGTAGTCACAAACACATATGATTGACACTCTGGCTTCTCTCCTTTGAATGCATCATAGATGGACTACCATGTGGTCAAAGGGAATTGTGGGAAGTTATCCATTGTTTGATGCTCTCTGCATGGAGCACTCCTCGTCATTCATATCCCCATTATCAGCAAAATTGCACAAGGTAAACAAAAATAATCCATTCTCCATATAAAGAACACCTGACTATTAAGACTATTTTAATGAAGCGCCTTGACAGGTTGCTATATACAGGTTTGACAGGTCACTATACACAGGTTTGACAGGTCCCTATACACAGGTTTGACAGGTTGCTATATACAGGTTTGACAGGTCACTATACACAGGTTTGACAGGTCGCCGCTATATACAGGTTGACAGGTCGCTATATACAGATTTGACAGGTCACTATACACAAGTTTGACAGGTCGCTATATACAGGTTTGATTGCACTTGCACCTGACATTAGTGATCATTTTTAATTGATGAAAGTCAAAACAGATTTGTTTGGCTAACAGAGAGTAAACTATTTTTTGAATCTTCAATTAAGTATCATCAAACATACCACGTCTTAAAATCTTAAGCAATTTCTATGACACAACTTCCTCAAGACTTTGAATAATTAATTCTACAGCAGATGGGAAGTCATCACAAGTCACCGTCGGTGGAGGATCTATTTTCATCTCGTCATTTTCCCGGTACTTGCCTATGAAAGAAAATGTAATGAAATGTGGTAGGAAACACCTTAGCTAGAAGAAATTTATGTCAATACATGTTTTCAATAAATCTAGCAACGTAGTGACTTAGATCAAAGATTGCTGACAGGACAGCATTGATACTGTGCTTGCTCTATTAGGAACTCATATAAGCCACAGCTCTTTCATTTTCGTAAGCACATGTGTCACTAATGGAACAAATACAGTATTGTATACTGACTCATCACCGGTAAGTGTTATTTATATGGGCCTTATGCAAACTTTTGTCATTTACATAAGAACTTGCACTACTAATAGAGGAAATACAATATAGCAAAATATACTGTAAAACATGTTGAAAAAGCGACAGACAATTTTAGTGAATTGTGGTAAAATGGCGTAATAGCGAATCTCTCTTGTCATTGTTGATTTTCGGTTTTCACAATACTTGTCTGTCGCCTGCCAAAACAAATGCGCAGTTATCCACTCCATAAAAACAAAGAAAAACTGTCAAGTGTAATAAAGAAGCGCTCCAGATTTTTATGTTTCTGATTACTGTATACAAATCCCCAAGCCTTGGCCATTTTGAATTTATAATAAAATCATTAGCAACATCTTGAGTTAGCGAATCAGTTCTCTCGCTAAATTTGCAAAAAAAAGACATGCTCGAGAAAAATATATGTTTTACAGTACTTTCAGGAGATACTGTAAATAAATTTTCAACAAATTTAAATTTTCGTGATAATTGAAATTTGATAAATTAGGTCCATACGAACATGTAAAATAAAAATATAATTAATTGTTTCACTGGCACATTTGTTACTATCACTGCCATATTGTTCAAATACTGTTATTAACAGTTTCAAGACATCTACAACAAACCAGTCAATAATTGACTGCCAATGTTGGCTTTTTTGTGTTTGGAACAATATGGTGTTAACAGGAACGTCCAGCTAATGAAAAAATGTTTTTAAAGTATATCTGTAAGATTACAAGATTTATATTAAAGATGTTACCTGTTTTCACAAGTATTCCTTGCATTCCTGCTTGTTGCGCACCTCCCACATCATCTCGTACATCCTGTCATAAAAACATAGTGAATCTTAGCTACTGTAAAATACTTCATTTTCGCTGGAATTAATTTTCGCTGAAAAAGTTTTTTCGGGTCTTTTGTACGGAATTTATTTTCACTGATTTTTGATGAGTTGAATGTGAAATATAGAAAAAAAACTATATTCACTAGATTTTATTTTTACTGAAGCATTCCTTCAGCGAAAAAAGTGGAAATAAAGTATTCTACAGTATTCTCATTAGCAAACATTTGTAATTGAATTTCAAAATGCATCCAGTGCAAAATTCAATATTAAAATGGGAGGGTTGTTACCTGCGCACATGTGGCAATCGAGTCCCAAGCGACGATAGCAACACACACTAAAAATGTAAAGACTCATGGGTAGACGCTTGTTTGGAAACAACGACACGCTATGGCCATCTGACGCATGCGCAGGTGACGACTCCCCTGCTTTAAAACGTTTGAAATGAAATTTCGTAAATATTATGTCATCTCATTAATTATTCATGAAGATGTATGATAACAAATGAGTAAACAAAAACAATGCCAGATGGATTTATCACTTTCATTTCAAAAAAATCACAGCAAAGTAATGTAGTTGAGAATGAAAATGTTTTTATCATCCGCTTGTATTCCCATGTGATCTCTAAAAATTACTTCAGCTCTAACCTTTTCACCACCAGACTTTCTCCCAAATTTTACTGCACTTTTTTCCTTAAGTTCTTCAATATTGCTGGAAATGAGCCCTAATTAGACAAAATATGATTCAATTTTCAGTTTTTACTCAAAAATGTTGTCTCAATCTTCTGATTTCGCTAGGAATTAATTTTCGCTGAAGTCATAGTTCAGTAAAAAATAAAATCCAGTGAATATACCTTTATTTCCTATATTTTACATTCAACTTGTCAAAAATCAGTGAAAATAAATTCCATACAAAACATCCAAAAAATTTAAAATTAATTCCAAGTATTATAAAGAAGATACAAACAGTTGGTCCATGCTGGAAAAAAAATAAAATGTATTTTTATTCTACAGTATATTACTCACATCACCAATCATAACAGCATTTTGTGGTTTGCATTCCATTCCTTTCAAGGCTGAGAGGAAGAATCCCTTTTTGGGTTTCCCCACAACGACTGCTTTGGATTCTGTTGCATATTCAATGGCTTCTACGAAAGGCCCCGGTCCCAGGGCCATTCCATCATTCCTTTTATAGTATCTGGCTTTGTGAACAGCTATAAGAGTGCTGCCTTCAAGAACTAGCCTGTTATCAAAATAGAATAGAATGGAATGGAATAATGTGTAAATTATAGCCCCCTCTATCTTGGAGGGAACAAAATATATTACTGTAGAATACTTTATTGTAGCTGGAATTAATTTTCACTGAATTTTGGCGAGTTGAATGAGAAATATAGGAGAAAAGGTATATTCGATGGATTTTATTTTCACTGAATAATCCCTTCAGGGAAAATAGTGAACATTAATTCCAAGCAAAAATAAAGTATTTTACAGTATGGGAAAATCATAAGATACAGCAGAGAGTATCTCTCTGAGGTTGTGTTACCGCTGTCACCTTGAGATCCACGAGTACATGGCAGTAACAACCCATTGCGAAAAAAACAACTTTATTGAGACCTCGTCTGAACATGATTTGCGGAGGGGGGGGGGGTACCATAGAACATTAGTAGTAGTACATACATTTGTATGGTAACAACACTATTGTGAAATGTTGATAACACTGTTATATTTATAATGGAGAAATCTACAATTTCATCATCGAAAATCTTTTCCCGGAGCTTCCAAATCACTCTGAGCTGATTAAATCAGTTCTGAGGCACTTCATTTGTGAAACAAAAAAATTGACTAATGCCATCAAGAAAAATCAAATGCCAGTCCTACAACAACAGAATTAAGATTATCAGTGTGTACACCTACTTGACTTACCTGAATACCTTATTTATGACATCATAGTTGAATTAATCAGGTGCTAACCCTACAACGGCAGCATTAGGATTATCAGTGTATATACCTACTTGACTTACCTGAATACCTTATTTATGACATCATAGTTAAAGTAATCAGGTGCTAACCCCACAACAACAGAATTAGGATTATCAGTGGATATACCTGAAAATACAAAGGTGATGAAAGGTTAAAGAGTCATCACCTGCGCATGCATCAGATGGCCATAGCTGTCATTGTTTACAAACAAGCGTCTACCCATGAGCCTTTGCATTATTAGCGTGTGTTGTTATCGTCGCTTGGGACTCAATTCTCCCTCTTTATATAGTTGGGTTAGCATCTGAAACTAATATTACTTGTTAACCACAGCACCAGCATTTTTTTTCTTTTCAAATTAAATACTTTAGTCCACCTAGGTACCTGATACTTGTATCAAACTAATTAAGATGGCATTTTTCTAGAAAAAGTAAAAAAATAGAAAAAATAATATTTGTACAAAATTCCATCCTGCAATCTTCTAAAGCATTTACAATTTACATGCACTACTGTAAATCTGTAGAGCAAGCAATACTAAAACAGACTTAAGATTTATAGATTTGATATTTATAGATTTGAGATTTATGATTTATAGATTTGAGATTTATGAATTTGAGATTCATAGATTTGAGATTTATAGATTTGAGATTCATGAATTTAAGATTCATGGATTTGAGATTTATAGACTTGAGATTTATAGACTTGAGATTCATAGATTTGAGATTGATAGATTGGAGATTTATAGATTTGAGATTCATGATTTGAGATTGATAGATTTGAGATTTATAGATTTGAGATTCATAGATTTGAGATTTATAGACTTGAGATTTATAGACTTGAGATTCATAGATTTGAGATTTAAAGATTTGAGATTTATAGATTTATGATTTATAGATTTGAGATTTATAGATTTGAGATTCATAGCTTTGAGATTTAAAGCTTTGATATTTAAGCTTTAAGAATTAATGTGTCTTGGAATTAGGATTATTATGTAGACTGCTGGGTTTGAACTTTACCTTGACATCGCAGACAATTGATTGCATTGATGCTTTACCAGTTTGTCTTGATGCAGGTTACTGAGTAGCATGGTGGTAGTTGCATCAGACTTATGATCGCTAGACCCAAGTTTTCCAATGCTACCTTAGGCTGAACACCAAAACGGATTGACCCCTACCCTGGGTGAGTGTGCCACAGACTTAAAGGAAAAGCCAATTATACAGGCCCAGATTTATTCACTAATGAATGGGAGAACCTTGGTTAGGGTCCACAGGTACTTGTGTTTTCAACCAAGCCTGGTTGACGCCAGGATAGCACATCCAACTGCAATTTGATAGGGAGATGGCCGCACAGCCCTGTCATGCAGTCACAAACATGAATAAGGCTTCTGTGGCAAAAATGCACTATGTGTCAGCACTAGCAGTTACAATTTGCACATGAGACAACAATTACATTCAATGGTCGAAACTGTCACCTGGCACAAAAACATTAAAAAAAAAAAATTAAAAAAAAAAAAAACGAACAAAATAATGTTGTTTGATGCCCTTTTAAAAATCAAACACTTTCCCTAAATGATCCCTACATATATCACCAAGGCAGTTTTAACAAATTGTTTCCTTGAAAATGGGTGATCTTTCAACTCCAAAGCTTACGCCTTGATATCCCTAAAACCTAACTCTGAGATACAGACTTCTTTAAATTGACTTGAATATTAATTTAAGAACTGGAAAAATCCCAAGACTCAAAACTTGCCAGCCATATGTACTTTCATATTGACTTGACCAGATGAGGGTTACAGGATTGCCATGGCTTGACCTTCTGAATCAAATACTGTAGAATACTTTATTGGAATTAAATAAAAAGGCTTTTGGGGTGTTTTGTATGGAATTTATTTTCACTGATTTTTGATGAGTTGAATGTGAAATATAGGAAAAAAAGTATATTCGCTAGATTTTATTTTCACTGAAGCATCCCTTCAACGAAAATAGCGAAAATAAAACCCAAGTGGAAATAAAGCATTCTACAGTACACAAAATTCCTACAAGGACAACACAATACTTCAAATGTAAATGTGAAGCAGTAGTACAGTATTTATACCTTCAAAGTCTTCCAATGCACTATCTTGTAATAACAGTAATGGCCTGAGTTTTCTTTCTTCGACCAGTAGCCTCGCAGCCGTCAGCGATGTGAACATTTCGTCAAGTCTGATGTCAAATCCCAATCGGTTCAGTTGTTCGTAAAGTACACGTTTGCAATCTTTTGTCGTATTTGTCACAAATTTCAATGGTATCCTGGTGTTTCGCAACCTTTGTTAATAAAAATAAAACTGTGAACATCATTAATTTTAGAAGATGAATTTTTTACTCAAAACTATGTAATTTTTTTGTCAACTTGTTTTCATGTTTCCACTTTTGTTTAACAGGCTCTGTAGACAAAATTATGTTCATTTGGTGAAAACGTCACAATGAAATGCGACATAAATTAGGATGGTGTTCAGCTTGAACAGGTTTAACTGTAATGAAGTTCAGTATAAACAGGTTTAACTGCACTGAAGTTCAGTATAGACAGGTTTAACTGTAATGAAGTTCAGTATAGACAGGTTTAACTGTAATGAAGTTCAGTATAGACAGGTTTAACTGTAATGAAGTTCAGTATAGACAGGTTTTGCTGTAATGAAGTTCAGTATAGACAGGTTTAACTGTAATGAAGTTCAGTATAGACAGGTTTGACTGTAATGAAGTTCAGTATAGATAGATTTAACTGTAATGAAGTTCAGTATAAACAGGTTTGACTGTAATGAAGTTCAGCATAAACAGGTTTAACTGTAATGAAGTTCAGCATAAACAGGTTTAACTGTAATGAAGTTTAGTATATACAGGTTTAACTGCACTGAAGTTCAGTATAAACAGGTTTAACTGTATTGAAGTTTAGTATAGACAGGTTTAACTGTAATGAAGTTCAGTATAAACAGGTTTGACTGTAATGAAGTTCAGTATAGACAGGTTTAACTGTAATGAAGTTCAGTATAAACAGGTTTAACTGTAATGAAGTTTAGTATATACAGGTTTAACTGCACTGAAGTTCAGTATAGACAGGTTTAACTGTAATGAAGTTCAGTATAAACAGGTTTAACTGTAATGAAGTTTAGTATAAACAGGTTTAACTGTAATGAAGTTCAGTATAGACAGGTTTAACTGTAATGAAGTTCAGTATAAACAGGTTTAACTGTAATGAAGTTCAGTATAAACAGGTTTAACTGTAATGAAGTTTAGTATATACAGGTTTAACTGCACTGAAGTTCAGTATAGACAGGTTTAACTGTAATGAAGTTCAGTATAGACAGGTTTAACTGTAATGAAGTTCAGTATAAACAGGTTTAACTGTAATGAAGTTCAGTATAAACAGGTTTAACTGTATTGAAGTTTAGTATAGACAGGTTTAACTGTAATGAAGTTCAGTATAAACAGGTTTGACTGTAATGAAGTTCAGTATAGACAGGTTTAACTGTAATGAAGTTCAGTATAAACAGGTTTAACTGTAATGAAGTTTAGTATATACAGGTTTAACTGCACTGAAGTTCAGTATAGACAGGTTTAACTGTAATGAAGTTCAGCATAAACAGGTTTAACTGTAATGAAGTTCAGCATAAACAGGTTTAACTGTATTGAAGTTTAGTATATACAGGTTTAACTGCACTGAAGTTCAGTATAAACAGGTTTAACTGTATTGAAGTTTAGTATAGACAGGTTTAACTGTAATGAAGTTCAGTATAAACAGGTTTGACTGTAATGAAGTTCAGTATAGACAGGTTTAACTGTAATGAAGTTCAGTATAAACAGGTTTAACTGTAATGAAGTTTAGTATATACAGGTTTAACTGCACTGAAGTTCAGTATAGACAGGTTTAACTGTAATGAAGTTCAGTATAAACAGGTTTAACTGTAATGAAGTTTAGTATAGACAGGTTTAACTGTATTGAAGTTCAGTATAGACAGGTTTAACTGTAATGAAGTTCAGTATAGACAGGTTTAACTGTAATGAAGTTCAGTATAAACAGGTTTAACTGTAATGAAGTTTAGTATATACAGGTTTAACTGCACTGAAGTTTAGTATAGACAGGTTTAACTGTATTGAAGTTCAGTATAGACAGGTTTAACTGTAATGAAGTTCAGTATAGACAGGTTTAACTGTAATGAAGTTCAGTATAAACAGGTTTAACTGTAATGAAGTTTAGTATATACAGGTTTAACTGCACTGAAGTTTAGTATAGACAGGTTTAACTGTATTGAAGTTCAGTATAGACAGGTTTAACTGTAATGAAGTTCAGTATAAACAGGTTTAACTGTAATGAAGTTCAGTATAGACAGGTTTAACTGTAATGAAGTTCAGTATAGACAGGTTTAACTGTAATGAAGTTTAGTATATACAGGTTTAACTGTAATGAAGTTCAGTATAGACAGGTTTAACTGTAATGAAGTTCAGTATAGACAGGTTTAACTGTAATGAAGTTTAGTATATACAGGTTTAACTGCACTGAAGTTTAGTACATACAGGTTTAACTGTAATGAAGTTCAGTATAAACAGGTTTAACTGTAATGAAGTTCAGTATAAACAGGTTTAACTGTAATGAAGTTTAGTATATACAGGTTTAACTGTAATGAAGTTCAGTATAGACAGGTTTAACTGTATTGAAGTTCAGTATAGACAGGTTTAACTGTAATGAAGTTCAGTATAAACAGGTTTAACTGTAATGAAGTTCAGTATAGACAGGTTTAACTGTAATGAAGTTCAGTATAGACAGATTTAACTGTATTGAAGTTCAGTATAGACAGGTTTAACTGTAATGAAGTTCAGTATAAACAGGTTTAACTGCACTGAAGTTCAGTATAGACAGGTTTAACTGTAATGAAGTTCAGTATAAACAGGTTTAACTGTAATGAAGTTTAGTATATACAGGTTTAACTGCACTGAAGTTCAGTATAAACAGGTTTAACTGTATTGAAGTTTAGTATATACAGGTTTAACTGCACTGAAGTTCAGTATAAACAGGTTTAACTGTATTGAAGTTTAGTATAGACAGGTTTAACTGTAATGAAGTTCAGTATAAACAGGTTTGACTGTAATGAAGTTCAGTATAGACAGGTTTAACTGTAATGAAGTTCAGTATAAACAGGTTTAACTGTAATGAAGTTTAGTATAGACAGGTTTAACTGTAATGAAGTTCAGTATAAACAGGTTTAACTGCACTGAAGTTCAGTATAGACAGGTTTAACTGTAAAGAAGTTCAGTATAAACAGGTTTAACTGTAATGAAGTTCAGTATAGACAGGTTTAACTGTATTGAAGTTCAGTATAGACAGGTTTAACTGTATTGAAGTTCAGTATAGACAGGTTTAACTGTAATGAAGTTCAGTATAAACAGGTTTAACTGCACTGAAGTTCAGTATAGACAGGTTTAACTGTAAAGAAGTTCAGTATAGACAGGTTTAACTGCACTGAAGTTCAGTATAGACAGGTTTAACTGTAATGAAGTTCAGTATACACAGGTTTAACTGCATTGAAGTTCAGTATAGACAGGTTTAACTGTAATGAAGTTCAGTATACACAGGTTTAACTGCATTGAAGTTCAGTATAGACAGGTTTAACTGTAATGAAGTTCAGTATACACAGGTTTAACTGTAATGAAGTTCAGTATAGACAGGTTTAACTGTATTGAAGTTCAGTATAGACAGGTTTAACTGTATTGAAGTTCAGTATAGACAGGTTTAACTGTAATGAAGTTCAGTATAGACAGGTTTAACTGTAATGAAGTTCAGTATAGACAGGTTTAACTGTATTGAAGTTCAGTATAGACAGGTTTAACTGTAATGAAGTTCAGTATAAACAGGTTTAACTGCACTGAAGTTCAGTATAGACAGGTTTAACTGCACTGAAGTTCAGTATAGACAGGTTTAACTGTAATGAAGTTTAGTATATACAGGTTTAACTGTAATGAAGTTCAGTATATACAGGTTTAACTGTAATGAAGTTTAGTATAGACAGGTTTAACTGTAATGAAGTTTAGTATAGAAAGGTTTAACTGTAATGAGGTTTAGTATGTACAGGTTTAACTGTAATGAAGTTTAGTATAGACAGGTTTAACTGCACTGAAGTTTAGTATACACAGGTTTAACTGTAATGAGGTTTAGTATAGACAGGTTTAACTGTAATGAAGTTTAGTATAAACAGGTTTAACTGTAATGAAGTTTAGTATAGACAGGTTTAACTGTAATGAAGTTTAGTATACACAGGTTTAACTGTAATGAAGTTCAGTATAGACAGGTTTAACTGTAATGAAGTTTAGTATAAACAGGTTTAACTGTAATGAAGTTTAGTATAAACAGGTTTAACTGTAATGAAGTTTAGTATATACAGGTTTAACTGTAATGAGGTTTAGTATACACAGGTTTAACTGTAATGAAGTTCAGTATAGACAGGTTTAACTGTAATGAAGTTTAGTATGAACAGGTTTAACTGTAATGAAGTTTAGTATAAACAGGTTTAACTGTAATGAAGTTTAGTATATACAGGTTTAACTGTAATGAGGTTTAGTATAAACAGGTTTAACTGTAATGAAGTTTAGTATAAACAGGTTTAACTGTAATGAAGTTCAGTATACACAGGTTTAACTGTAATGAAGTTTAGTATAAACAGGTTTAACTGTAATGAAGTTCAGTATAGACAGGTTTAACTGTAATGAAGTTTAGTATAAACAGGTTTAACTGTAATGAAGTTCAGTATACACAGGTTTAACTGTAATGAAGTTCAGTATAAACAGGTTTAACTGTAATGAAGTTTAGTATACACAGGTTTAACTGTAATGAAGTTCAGTATAGACAGGTTTAACTGTAATGAAGTTTAGTATACACAGGTTTAACTGTAATGAAGTTTAGTATAAACAGGTTTAACTGTAATGAAGTTTAGTATATACAGGTTTAACTGTAATGAAGTTCAGTATAGACAGGTTTAACTGTAATGAAGTTTAGTATGAACAGGTTTAACTGTAATGAAGTTTAGTATATACAGGTTTAACTGTAATGAGGTTTAGTATAAACAGGTTTAACTGTAATGAAGTTTAGTATAAACAGGTTTAACTGTAATGAAGTTCAGTATACACAGGTTTAACTGTAATGAAGTTCAGTATAAACAGGTTTAACTGTAATGAAGTTTAGTATACACAGGTTTAACTGTAATGAAGTTCAGTATAGACAGGTTTAACTGTAATGAAGTTTAGTATACACAGGTTTAACTGTAATGAAGTTTAGTATAAACAGGTTTAACTGTAATGAAGTTTAGTATATACAGGTTTAACTGTAATGAAGTTTAGTATATACAGGTTTAACTGTAATGAGGTTTAGTATACACAGGTTTAACTGTAATGAGGTTTAGTATAGACAGGTTTAACTGCACTGAAGTTTAGTATACACAGGTTTAACTGTAATGAGGTTTAGTATAGACAGGTTTAACTGTAATGAAGTTTAGTATAGAAAGGTTTAACTGTAATGAGGTTTAGTATGTACAGGTTTAACTGTAATGAAGTTTAGTATAGACAGGTTTAACTGCACTGAAGTTTAGTATACACAGGTTTAACTGTAATGAGGTTTAGTATAGACAGGTTTAACTGTAATGAAGTTTAGTATAAACAGGTTTAACTGTAATGAAGTTTAGTATAGACAGGTTTAACTGTAATGAAGTTTAGTATACACAGGTTTAACTGTAATGAAGTTCAGTATAGACAGGTTTAACTGTAATGAAGTTTAGTATATACAGGTTTAACTGTAATGAAGTTCAGTATAAACAGGTTTAACTGTAATGAGGTTTAGTATATACAGGTTTAACTGTAATGAAGTTTAGTATAGACAGGTTTAACTGTAATGAAGTTTAGTATAAACAGGTTTAACTGTAATGAAGTTTAGTATAAACAGGTTTAACTGTAATGAAGTTTAGTATATACAGGTTTAACTGTAATGAAGTTTAGTATAAACAGGTTTAACTGTAATGAAGTTTAGTATAAACAGGTTTAACTGTAATGAAGTTTAGTATAGACAGGTTTAACTGTAATGAAGTTTAGTATAAACAGGTTTAACTGTAATGAAGTTTAGTATAGACAGGTTTAACTGTAATGAAGTTTAGTATACACAGGTTTAACTGTAATGAAGTTCAGTATAGACAGGTTTAACTGTAATGAAGTTTAGTATACACAGGTTTAACTGTAATGAAGTTTAGTATATACAGGTTTAACTGTAATGAGGTTTAGTATACACAGGTTTAACTGTAATGAGGTTCAGTATAAACAGGTTTAACTGTAATGAAGTTTAGTATAGACAGGTTTAACTGTAATGAAGTTTAGTATATACAGGTTTAACTGTAATGAGGTTTAGTATATACAGGTTTAACTGTAATGAAGTTTATTATAAACAGGTTTAACTGTAATGAAGTTTAGTATAGACAGGTTTAACTGTAATGAAGTTTAGTATACACAGGTTTAACTGCACTGAAGTTTAGTATAGACAGGTTTAACTGTAATGAAGTTTATTATACACAGGTTTAACTGTAATGAAGTTCAGTATAAACAGGTTTAACTGTAATGAAGTTCAGTATACACAGGTTTAACTGTAATGAAGTTCAGTATACACAGGTTTAACTGTAATGAGGTTTATTATACACAGGTTTAACTGTAATGAGGTTTAGTATAGACAGGTTTAACTGTAATGAAGTTTAGTATAAACAGGTTTAACTGTAATGAAGTTTAGTATAGACAGGTTTAACTGTAATGAAGTAAGCAAATAACACCGAATAAACGGCAAGGTAAAGACTATGTCTAATTATAGTAAATACGTACTGCGTGCGTGACTCGAACCGGCGCTCGCGTACGGCACCTAATCGCCTAGCTTCACGCCACTACACGTCTTCCCCTCGGCCACCGGGCATCCCCAAAAAAGGATGCTTAATAACCGAGCTTATTACGTGCAGAGAACGTGAAACCCGTCCACGCGATACGCGCCACACAGCATGGCCAGAATGCGGCAAAGGCCTTCAGATCTGGCTGTAGTAGGATGGTGAAAGTAACGGTACAGCATTTTAACAATGAATAAGTACTGAGAAATAATTTTTAAACTCATAGTTGCTGTCGACATAGGAAGTAAAGTAAGCAAATAACACCGAATAAACGGCAAGGTAAAGACTATGTCTAATTATAGTAAATACGTACTGCGTGCGTGACTCGAACCGGCGCTCGCGTACGGCACCTAATCGCCTAGCTTCACGCCACTACACGTCTTCCCCTCGGCCACCGGGCATCCTTTTTTGGGGATGCCCGGTGGCCGAGGGGAAGACGTGTAGTGAAGTTTAGTATACACAGGTTTAACTGTAATGAAGTTCAGTATAAACAGGTTTAACTGTAATGAAGTTCAGTATACACAGGTTTAACTGTAATGAGGTTTAGTATATACAGGTTTAACTGTAATGAAGTTTAGTATACACAGGTTTAACTGTAATGAAGTTCAGTATAAACAGGTTTAACTGTAATGAAGTTCAGTATACACAGGTTTAACTGTAATGAGGTTTAGTATATACAGGTTTAACTGTAATGAAGTTTAGTATATACAGGTTTAACTGTAATGAAGTTTAGTATAAACAGGTTTAACTGTAATGAAGTTTAGTATAAACAGGTTTAACTGTAATGAAGTTTAGTATAGACAGGTTTAACTGTAATGAAGTTTAGTATACACAGGTTTAACTGTAATGAAGTTCAGTATAAACAGGTTTAACTGTAATGAAGTTCAGTATACACAGGTTTAACTGTAATGAGGTTTAGTATAGACAGGTTTAACTGTAATGAAGTTTAGTATATACAGGTTTAACTGTAATGAAGTTTAGTATATACAGGTTTAACTGTAATGAAGTTTAGTATACACAGGTTTAACTGTAATGAAGTTCAGTATAAACAGGTTTAACTGTAATGAAGTTTAGTATAAACAGGTTTAACTGTAATGAAGTTTAGTATAAACAGGTTTAACTGTAATGAAGTTCAGTATAAACAGGTTTAACTGTAATGAAGTTTAGTATACACAGGTTTAACTGTAATGAAGTTTAGTATACACAGGTTTAACTGTAATGAAGTTCAGTATAAACAGGTTTAACTGTAATGAAGTTTAGTATAAACAGGTTTAACTGTAATGAAGTTTAGTATAAACAGGTTTAACTGTAATGAAGTTTAGTATAAACAGGTTTAACTGTAATGAAGTTTAGTATAAACAGGTTTAACTGTAATGAAGTTTAGTATATACAGGTTTAACTGTAATGAGGTTTAGTATATACAGGTTTAACTGTAATGAAGTTTAGTATAAACAGGTTTAACTGTAATGAAGTTTAGTATACACAGGTTTAACTGTAATGAGGTTTAGTATAAACAGGTTTAACTGTAATGAGGTTTAGTATATACAGGTTTAACTGTAATGAAGTTTAGTATATACAGGTTTAACTGTAATGAGGTTTAGTATATACAGGTTTAACTGTAATGAAGTTTAGTATATACAGGTTTAACTGTAATGAAGTTTAGTATAAACAGGTTTAACTGTAATGAAGTTTAGTATATACAGGTTTAACTGTAATGAAGTTTAGTATACACAGGTTTAACTGTAATGAAGTTTAGTATATACAGGTTTAACTGTAATGAGGTTTAGTATAGACAGGTTTAACTGTAATGAAGTTTAGTATATACAGGTTTAACTGTAATGAAGTTTAGTATATACAGGTTTAACTGTAATGAAGTTTAGTATATACAGGTTTAACTGTAATGAAGTTTAGTATAAACAGGTTTAACTGTAATGAAGTTTAGTATATACAGGTTTAACTGTAATGAAGTTTAGTATAAACAGGTTTAACTGTAATGAGGTTTAGTATATACAGGTTTAACTGTAATGAAGTTTAGTATACACAGGTTTAACTGTAATGAAGTTCAGTATAGACAGGTTTAACTGTAATGAAGTTTAGTATAAACAGGTTTAACTGTAATGAAGTTTAGTATAAACAGGTTTAACTGTAATGAAGTTTAGTATATACAGGTTTAACTGTAATGAGGTTTAGTATATACAGGTTTAACTGTAATGAAGTTTAGTATACACAGGTTTAACTGTAATGAAGTTCAGTATAGACAGGTTTAACTGTAATGAAGTTTAGTATAAACAGGTTTAACTGTAATGAAGTTTAGTATAAACAGGTTTAACTGTAATGAAGTTTAGTATATACAGGTTTAACTGTAATGAGGTTTAGTATAGACAGGTTTAACTGTAATGAAGTTTAGTATATACAGGTTTAACTGTAATGAAGTTTAGTATAAACAGGTTTAACTGTAATGAAGTTTAGTATATACAGGTTTAACTGTAATGAAGTTTAGTATAAACAGGTTTAACTGTAATGAAGTTTAGTATAAACAGGTTTAACTGTAATGAAGTTTAGTATATACAGGTTTAACTGTAATGAAGTTTAGTATATACAGGTTTAACTGTAATGAAGTTTAGTATAAACAGGTTTAACTGTAATGAAGTTTAGTATATACAGGTTTAACTGTAATGAGGTTTAGTATATACAGGTTTAACTGTAATGAAGTTTAGTATAAACAGGTTTAACTGTAATGAAGTTTAGTATAGACAGGTTTAACTGTAATGAAGTTTAGTATAAACAGGTTTAACTGTAATGAGGTTTAGTATAAACAGGTTTAACTGTAATGAAGTTTAGTATAAACAGGTTTAACTGTAATGAAGTTTAGTATATACAGGTTTAACTGTAATGAAGTTTAGTATATACAGGTTTAACTGTAATGAAGTTTAGTATAAACAGGTTTAACTGTAATGAAGTTTAGTATAGACAGGTTTAACTGTAATGAAGTTTAGTATAAACAGGTTTAACTGTAATGAGGTTTAGTATAAACAGGTTTAACTGTAATGAGGTTTAGTATATACAGGTTTAACTGTAATGAGGTTTAGTATAGACAGGTTTAACTGTAATGAGGTTTAGTATATACAGGTTTAACTGTAATGAAGTTTAGTATATACAGGTTTAACTGTAATGAGGTTTAGTATAAACAGGTTTAACTGTAATGAGGTTTAGTATATACAGGTTTAACTGTAATGAGGTTTAGTATAAACAGGTTTAACTGTAATGAGGTTTAGTATATACAGGTTTAACTGTAATGAAGTTTAGTATAAACAGGTTTAACTGTAATGAAGTTTAGTATAGACAGGTTTAACTGTAATGAAGTTTAGTATAAACAGGTTTAACTGTAATGAGGTTTAGTATAAACAGGTTTAACTGTAATGAAGTTTAGTATAAACAGGTTTAACTGTAATGAAGTTTAGTATATACAGGTTTAACTGTAATGAAGTTTAGTATAGACAGGTTTAACTGTAATGAAGTTTAGTATATACAGGTTTAACTGTAATGAAGTTTAGTATATACAGGTTTAACTGTAATGAAGTTTAGTATAAACAGGTTTAACTGTAATGAGGTTTAGTATAAACAGGTTTAACTGTAATGAGGTTTAGTATACACAGGTTTAACTGTAATGAAGTTTAGTATATACAGGTTTAACTGTAATGAAGTTTAGTATAAACAGGTTTAACTGTAATGAGGTTTAGTATATACAGGTTTAACTGTAATGAAGTTTAGTATATACAGGTTTAACTGTAATGAAGTTTAGTATAAACAGGTTTAACTGTAATGAGGTTTAGTATAAACAGGTTTAACTGTAATGAGGTTTAGTATATACAGGTTTAACTGTAATGAAGTTTAGTATATACAGGTTTAACTGTAATGAAGTTTAGTATAGACAGGTTTAACTGTAATGAAGTTTAGTATATACAGGTTTAACTGTAATGAAGTTTAGTATACACAGGTTTAACTGTAATGAAGTTTAGTATACACAGGTTTAACTGTAATGAGGTTTAGTATATACAGGTTTAACTGTAATGAAGTTTAGTATAAACAGGTTTAACTGTAATGAAGTTTAGTATAGACAGGTTTAACTGTAATGAAGTTTAGTATACACAGGTTTAACTGTAATGAGGTTTAGTATATACAGGTTTAACTGTAATGAAGTTTAGTATAAACAGGTTTAACTGTAATGAGGTTCAGTATACACAGGTTTAACTGTAATGAGGTTTAGTATATACAGGTTTAACTGTAATGAAGTTTAGTATAGACAGGTTTAACTGTAATGAAGTTTAGTATACACAGGTTTAACTGTAATGAGGTTTAGTATAAACAGGTTTAACTGTAATGAAGTTTAGTATAAACAGGTTTAACTGTAATGAAGTTTAGTATATACAGGTTTAACTGTAATGAAGTTTAGTATACACAGGTTTAACTGTAATGAAGTTTATTATACACAGGTTTAACTGTAATGAGGTTTAGTATAAACAGGTTTAACTGTAATGAAGTTTAGTATAGACAGGTTTAACTGTAATGAAGTTTAGTATACACAGGTTTAACTGTAATGAGGTTTAGTATAAACAGGTTTAACTGTAATGAAGTTTAGTATAAACAGGTTTAACTGTAATGAAGTTTAGTATATACAGGTTTAACTGTAATGAAGTTTAGTATATACAGGTTTAACTGTAATGAAGTTTAGTATAAACAGGTTTAACTGTAATGAGGTTTAGTATACACAGGTTTAACTGTAATGAGGTTTAGTATAAACAGGTTTAACTGTAATGAAGTTTAGTATACACAGGTTTAACTGTAATGAGGTTTAGTATACACAGGTTTAACTGTAATGAGGTTTAGTATATACAGGTTTAACTGTAATGAGGTTTAGTATATACAGGTTTAACTGTAATGAGGTTTAGTATATACAGGTTTAACTGTAATGAAGTTTAGTATACACAGGTTTAACTGTAATGAGGTTTATTATACACAGGTTTAACTGTAATGAGGTTTAGTATAAACAGGTTTAACTGTAATGAAGTTTAGTATAGACAGGTTTAACTGTAATGAAGTTTATTATACACAGGTTTAACTGTAATGAAGTTTAGTATACACAGGTTTAACTGTAATGAGGTTTAGTATATACAGGTTTAACTGTAATGAAGTTTAGTATACACAGGTTTAACTGTAATGAGGTTTAGTATATACAGGTTTAACTGTAATGAAGTTTAGTATACACAGGTTTAACTGTAATGAGGTTTAGTATACACAGGTTTAACTGTAATGAGGTTTAGTATAAACAGGTTTAACTGTAATGAAGTTTAGTATAGACAGGTTTAACTGTAATGAAGTTTATTATACACAGGTTTAACTGTAATGAAGTTTAGTATACACAGGTTTAACTGTAATGAGGTTTAGTATAAACAGGTTTAACTGTAATGAAGTTTAGTATAAACAGGTTTAACTGTAATGAAGTTTAGTATATACAGGTTTAACTGTAATGAGGTTTAGTATATACAGGTTTAACTGTAATGAAGTTTAGTATAAACAGGTTTAACTGTAATGAAGTTTAGTATAGACAGGTTTAACTGTAATGAAGTTTAGTATACACAGGTTTAACTGTAATGAGGTTTAGTATATACAGGTTTAACTGTAATGAAGTTTAGTATAAACAGGTTTAACTGTAATGAAGTTTAGTATATACAGGTTTAACTGTAATGAGGTTTAGTATATACAGGTTTAACTGTAATGAAGTTTAGTATAAACAGGTTTAACTGTAATGAAGTTTAGTATAGACAGGTTTAACTGTAATGAAGTTTAGTATACACAGGTTTAACTGTAATGAGGTTTAGTATATACAGGTTTAACTGTAATGAAGTTTAGTATAAACAGGTTTAACTGTAATGAAGTTTAGTATAGACAGGTTTAACTGTAATGAGGTTTAGTATATACAGGTTTAACTGTAATGAAGTTTATTATACACAGGTTTAACTGTAATGAAGTTCAGTATAAACAGGTTTAACTGTAATGAAGTTCAGTATACACAGGTTTAACTGTAATGAGGTTTAGTATAGACAGGTTTAACTGTAATGAAGTTTAGTATAAACAGGTTTAACTGTAATGAAGTTCAGTATACACAGGTTTAACTGTAATGAGGTTTAGTATAGACAGGTTTAACTGTAATGAAGTTTAGTATAAACAGGTTTAACTGTAATGAAGTTTAGTATACACAGGTTTAACTGTAATGAGGTTTAGTATATACAGGTTTAACTGTAATGAAGTTTAGTATAAACAGGTTTAACTGTAATGAAGTTTAGTATAGACAGGTTTAACTGTAATGAAGTTTATTATACACAGGTTTAACTGTAATGAAGTTCAGTATAAACAGGTTTAACTGTAATGAAGTTCAGTATACACAGGTTTAACTGTAATGAGGTTTAGTATATACAGGTTTAACTGTAATGAAGTTTAGTATAGACAGGTTTAACTGTAATGAAGTTTAGTATAAACAGGTTTAACTGTAATGAAGTTTAGTATAGACAGGTTTAACTGTAATGAGGTTCAGTATACACAGGTTTAACTGTAATGAGGTTTAGTATAGACAGGTTTAACTGTAATGAAGTTCAGTATAAACAGGTTTAACTGTAATGAAGTTCAGTATAAACAGGTTTAACTGTAATGAAGTTCAGTATACACAGGTTTAACTGTAATGAGGTTTAGTATAGACAGGTTTAACTGTAATGAAGTTTAGTATACACAGGTTTAACTGTAATGAAGTTCAGTATAAACAGGTTTAACTGTAATGAAGTTCAGTATACACAGGTTTAACTGTAATGAGGTTTAGTATAGACAGGTTTAACTGTAATGAAGTTCAGTATAGACAGGTTTAACTGTAATGAAGTTCAGTATAAACAGGTTTAACTGTAATGAAGTTCAGTATACACAGGTTTAACTGTAATGAGGTTTAGTATAGACAGGTTTAACTGTAATGAAGTTTAGTATACACAGGTTTAACTGTAATGAAGTTCAGTATAAACAGGTTTAACTGTAATGAAGTTCAGTATACACAGGTTTAACTGTAATGAGGTTTAGTATAGACAGGTTTAACTGTAATGAAGTTTAGTATAAACAGGTTTAACTGCACTGAAGTTTAGTATAGACAGGTTTAACTGTAATGAAGTTTAGTATACACAGGTTTAACTGTAATGAAGTTCAGTATAGACAGGTTTAACTGTAATGAAGTTTAGTATAAACAGGTTTAACTGCACTGAAGTTTAGTATAGACAGGTTTAACTGTAATGAAGTTTAGTATACACAGGTTTAACTGTAATGAAGTTTAGTATACACAGGTTTAACTGTAATGAAGTTTAGTATACACAGGTTTAACTGTAATGAAGTTTAGTATAGACAGGTTTAACTGTAATGAAGTTTAGTATACACAGGTTTAACTGTAATGAAGTTTAGTATACACAGGTTTAACTGTAATGAAGTTTAGTATAGACAGGTTTAACTGTAATGAAGTTTAGTATAGACAGGTTTAACTGTAATGAAGTTTAGTATACACAGGTTTAACTGTAATGAAGTTTAGTATACACAGGTTTAACTGTAATGAAGTTCAGTATAGACAGGTTTAACTGTAATGAAGTTTAGTATAGACAGGTTTAACTGTAATGAAGTTTAGTATACACAGGTTTAACTGTAATGAAGTTTAGTATAAACAGGTTTAACTGCACTGAAGTTTAGTATAGACAGGTTTAACTGTAATGAAGTTCAGTATATACAGGTTTAACTGTAATGAAGTTTAGTATAAACAGGTTTAACTGTAATGAAGTTTAGTATAAACAGGTTTAACTGTAATGAGGTTTAGTATACACAGGTTTAACTGTAATGAAGTTTAGTATAGACAGGTTTAACTGTAATGAGGTTTAGTATACACAGGTTTAACTGTAATGAAGTTTAGTATAGACAGGTTTAACTGCACTGAAGTTTAGTATAGACAGGTTTAACTGTAATGAAGTTCAGTATATACAGGTTTAACTGTAATGAAGTTTAGTATAAACAGGTTTAACTGTAATGAAGTTTAGTATAGACAGGTTTAACTGTAATGAAGTTCAGTATACACAGGTTTAACTGCACTGAAGTTTAGTATAGACAGGTTTAACTGTAATGAAGTTTAGTATAGACAGGTTTAACTGTAATGAAGTTTAGTATATACAGGTTTAACTGTAATGAAGTTTAGTATAAACAGGTTTAACTGTAATGAGGTTTAGTATATACAGGTTTAACTGTAATGAAGTTTAGTATAAACAGGTTTAACTGCACTGAAGTTTAGTATATACAGGTTTAACTGTAATGAGGTTTAGTATATACAGGTTTAACTGTAATGAAGTTTAGTATATACAGGTTTAACTGTAATGAAGTTTAGTATAAACAGGTTTAACTGTAATGAGGTTTAGTATAAACAGGTTTAACTGTAATGAGGTTTAGTATATACAGGTTTAACTGTAATGAAGTTTAGTATATACAGGTTTAACTGTAATGAAGTTTAGTATAAACAGGTTTAACTGTAATGAAGTTTAGTATAAACAGGTTTAACTGTAATGAAGTTTAGTATATACAGGTTTAACTGTAATGAGGTTTAGTATAAACAGGTTTAACTGTAATGAAGTTTATTATACACAGGTTTAACTGTAATGAAGTTCAGTATAGACAGGTTTAACTGTAATGAAGTTTAGTATATACAGGTTTAACTGTAATGAGGTTTAGTATAAACAGGTTTAACTGTAATGAAGTTTATTATACACAGGTTTAACTGTAATGAAGTTCAGTATAGACAGGTTTAACTGTAATGAAGTTTAGTATAAACAGGTTTAACTGTAATGAGGTTTAGTATATACAGGTTTAACTGCACTGAAGTTTAGTATATACAGGTTTAACTGTAATGAGGTTTAGTATAAACAGGTTTAACTGTAATGAAGTTTAGTATATACAGGTTTAACTGTAATGAAGTTTAGTATATACAGGTTTAACTGTAATGAGGTTTAGTATAAACAGGTTTAACTGTAATGAGGTTTAGTATATACAGGTTTAACTGTAATGAAGTTTAGTATAAACAGGTTTAACTGTAATGAGGTTTAGTATATACAGGTTTAACTGTAATGAAGTTTAGTATATACAGGTTTAACTGTAATGAAGTTTAGTATAAACAGGTTTAACTGTAATGAGGTTTAGTATAAACAGGTTTAACTGTAATGAAGTTTAGTATATACAGGTTTAACTGTAATGAAGTTTAGTATAGACAGGTTTAACTGTAATGAAGTTTAGTATACACAGGTTTAACTGTAATGAAGTTTAGTATACACAGGTTTAACTGTAATGAAGTTTAGTATATACAGGTTTAACTGTAATGAAGTTTAGTATATACAGGTTTAACTGTAATGAAGTTTAGTATAAACAGGTTTAACTGTAATGAGGTTTAGTATATACAGGTTTAACTGTAATGAGGTTTAGTATAAACAGGTTTAACTGTAATGAGGTTTAGTATATACAGGTTTAACTGTAATGAAGTTTAGTATATACAGGTTTAACTGTAATGAAGTTTAGTATAAACAGGTTTAACTGTAATGAAGTTTAGTATATACAGGTTTAACTGTAATGAAGTTTAGTATATACAGGTTTAACTGTAATGAAGTTTAGTATATACAGGTTTAACTGTAATGAGGTTTAGTATATACAGGTTTAACTGTAATGAAGTTTAGTATATACAGGTTTAACTGTAATGAAGTTTAGTATAAACAGGTTTAACTGTAATGAGGTTTAGTATAAACAGGTTTAACTGTAATGAGGTTTAGTATATACAGGTTTAACTGTAATGAAGTTTAGTATATACAGGTTTAACTGTAATGAAGTTTAGTATAAACAGGTTTAACTGTAATGAGGTTTAGTATATACAGGTTTAACTGTAATGAAGTTTAGTATATACAGGTTTAACTGTAATGAAGTTTAGTATAGACAGGTTTAACTGTAATGAAGTTTAGTATATACAGGTTTAACTGTAATGAGGTTTAGTATAAACAGGTTTAACTGTAATGAGGTTTAGTATATACAGGTTTAACTGTAACGAAGTTTAGTATATACAGGTTTAACTGTAATGAAGTTTAGTATAGACAGGTTTAAATGTAATGAAGTTTAGTATACACAGGTTTAACTGTAATGAAGTTCAGTATATACAGGTTTAACTGTAATGAGGTTTAGTATATACAGGTTTAACTGTAATGAAGTTTAGTATATACAGGTTTAACTGTAATGAGGTTTAGTATATACAGGTTTAACTGTAATGAAGTTTAGTATAAACAGGTTTAACTGTAATGAAGTTTAGTATAAACAGGTTTAACTGTAATGAGGTTTAGTATATACAGGTTTAACTGTAATGAGGTTTAGTATAAACAGGTTTAACTGTAATGAAGTTCAGTATATACAGGTTTAACTGTAATGAGGTTTAGTATATACAGGTTTAACTGTAATGAAGTTTAGTATAAACAGGTTTAACTGTAATGAAGTTTAGTATAAACAGGTTTAACTGTAATGAGGTTTAGTATATACAGGTTTAACTGTAATGAGGTTTAGTATAAACAGGTTTAACTGTAATGAGGTTTAGTATATACAGGTTTAACTGTAATGAAGTTTAGTATATACAGGTTTAACTGTAATGAAGTTTAGTATAAACAGGTTTAACTGTAATGAGGTTTAGTATAAACAGGTTTAACTGTAATGAGGTTTAGTATATACAGGTTTAACTGCACTGAAGTTTAGTATATACAGGTTTAACTGTAATGAGGTTTAGTATATACAGGTTTAACTGTAATGAAGTTTAGTATAAACAGGTTTAACTGTAATGAAGTTTAGTATATACAGGTTTAACTGTAATGAGGTTTAGTATATACAGGTTTAACTGTAATGAAGTTTAGTATATACAGGTTTAACTGTAATGAAGTTTAGTATATACAGGTTTAACTGTAATGAGGTTTAGTATAGACAGGTTTAACTGTAATGAAGTTTAGTATAAACAGGTTTAACTGTAATGAGGTTTAGTATATACAGGTTTAACTGTAATGAGGTTTAGTATAAACAGGTTTAACTGCACTGAAGTTTAGTATACACAGGTTTAACTGTAATGAAGTTTAGTATAAACAGGTTTAACTGTAATGAGGTTTAGTATAAACAGGTTTAACTGTAATGAAGTTTAGTATAAACAGGTTTAACTGCACTGAAGTTTAGTATATACAGGTTTAACTGTAATGAAGTTTAGTATACACAGGTTTAACTGTAATGAAGTTTATTATACACAGGTTTAACTGTAATGAAGTTCAGTATAAACAGGTTTAACTGCACTGAAGTTCAGTATATACAGGTTTAACTGTAATGAAGTTTAGTATAAACAGGTTTAACTGTAATGAGGTTTAGTATAAACAGGTTTAACTGTAATGAAGTTTAGTATAAACAGGTTTAACTGCACTGAAGTTTAGTATATACAGGTTTAACTGCACTGAAGTTTAGTATATACAGGTTTAACTGTAATGAGGTTTAGTATATACAGGTTTAACTGCACTGAAGTTTAGTATATACAGGTTTAACTGTAATGAGGTTTAGTATATACAGGTTTAACTGTAATGAAGTTTAGTATAGACAGGTTTAACTGCACTGAAGTTTAGTATATACAGGTTTAACTGTAATGAAGTTTAGTATAAACAGGTTTAACTGTAATGAGGTTTAGTATAAACAGGTTTAACTGTAATGAGGTTTAGTATATACAGGTTTAACTGCACTGAAGTTTAGTATATACAGGTTTAACTGTAATGAGGTTTAGTATATACAGGTTTAACTGCACTGAAGTTTAGTATATACAGGTTTAACTGTAATGAAGTTTAGTATAAACAGGTTTAACTGTAATGAGGTTTAGTATAAACAGGTTTAACTGTAATGAGGTTTAGTATAAACAGGTTTAACTGTAATGAAGTTTAGTATAGACAGGTTTAACTGTAATGAGGTTTAGTATATACAGGTTTAACTGTAATGAAGTTTAGTATATACAGGTTTAACTGTAATGAAGTTTAGTATAAACAGGTTTAACTGTAATGAGGTTTAGTATAAACAGGTTTAACTGTAATGAAGTTTATTATACACAGGTTTAACTGTAATGAGGTTTAGTATATACAGGTTTAACTGTAATGAAGTTTATTATACACAGGTTTAACTGTAATGAAGTTTAGTATACACAGGTTTAACTGTAATGAAGTTTAGTATATACAGGTTTAACTGTAATGAGGTTTAGTATAAACAGGTTTAACTGTAATGAAGTTTATTATACACAGGTTTAACTGTAATGAAGTTTAGTATAAACAGGTTTAACTGTAATGAAGTTTAGTATACACAGGTTTAACTGTAATGAAGTTTAGTATATACAGGTTTAACTGTAATGAGGTTTAGTATATACAGGTTTAACTGTAATGAGGTTTAGTATAAACAGGTTTAACTGTAATGAGGTTTAGTATAAACAGGTTTAACTGTAATGAAGTTTAGTATAGACAGGTTTAACTGTAATGAGGTTTAGTATATACAGGTTTAACTGTAATGAAGTTTAGTATATACAGGTTTAACTGTAATGAAGTTTAGTATAAACAGGTTTAACTGTAATGAGGTTTAGTATAAACAGGTTTAACTGTAATGAAGTTTATTATACACAGGTTTAACTGTAATGAGGTTTAGTATATACAGGTTTAACTGTAATGAAGTTTATTATACACAGGTTTAACTGTAATGAAGTTTAGTATACACAGGTTTAACTGTAATGAAGTTTAGTATATACAGGTTTAACTGTAATGAGGTTTAGTATAAACAGGTTTAACTGTAATGAAGTTTATTATACACAGGTTTAACTGTAATGAAGTTTAGTATACACAGGTTTAACTGTAATGAAGTTTAGTATATACAGGTTTAACTGTAATGAGGTTTAGTATATACAGGTTTAACTGTAATGAAGTTTATTATACACAGGTTTAACTGTAATGAAGTTTAGTATACACAGGTTTAACTGTAATGAAGTTTAGTATATACAGGTTTAACTGTAATGAGGTTTAGTATATACAGGTTTAACTGTAATGAAGTTCAGTATAGACAGGTTTAACTGTAATGAAGTTTAGTATAGAAAGGTTTAACTGTAATGAGGTTTAGTATATACAGGTTTAACTGCACTGAAGTTCAGTATAGACAGGTTTAACTGTAATGAAGTTCAGTATAAACAGGTTTAACTGCACTGAAGTTCAGTATAGACAGGTTTAACTGTAATGAAGTTCAGTATACACAGGTTTAACTGTAATGAAGTTCAGTATAGACAGGTTTAACTGTATTGAAGTTCAGTATAGACAGGTTTAACTGTATTGAAGTTCAGTATAGACAGGTTTAACTGTAATGAAGTTCAGTATAGACAGGTTTAACTGTAATGAAGTTCAGTATAGACAGGTTTAACTGTATTGAAGTTCAGTATAGACAGGTTTAACTGTAATGAAGTTCAGTATAAACAGGTTTAACTGCACTGAAGTTCAGTATAGACAGGTTTAACTGCACTGAAGTTCAGTATAGACAGGTTTAACTGTAATGAAGTTTAGTATATACAGGTTTAACTGTAATGAAGTTCAGTATAGACAGGTTTAACTGTAATGAAGTTCAGTATAGACAGGTTTAACTGTAATGAAGTTTAGTATAAACAGGTTTAACTGTAATGAAGTTTAGTATATACAGGTTTAACTGTAATGGTATTCAGTATAGACAGGTTTCACTGTAATGGTATTCAGTATAGACAGGTTTCACTGTAATGGTATTCAGTATAGACAGGTTTCACTGTAATGGTATTCAGTATAGACAGGTTTCACTGTAATGGTATTCAGTATAGACAGGTTTCACTGTAATGGTATTCAGTATAGACAGGTTTCACTGTAATGGTATTCAGTATAGACAGGTTTCACTGTAATGGTATTCAGTATAGACAGGTTTCACTGTAATGGTATTCAGTATAGACAGGTTTCACTGTAATGGTATTCAGTATACACAGGTTTCACTGTAATGGTATTCAGTATAGACAGGTTTCACTGTAATGGTATTCAGTATAGACAGGTTTCACTGTAATGGTATTCAGTATAGACAGGTTTCATTGTAATGGTATTCAGTATAGACAGGTTTCACTGTAATGGTATTCAGTATAGACAAGTTTCTACATACCTCTGTAATGCTTCCACTGCACCAGGAATAACATTATTTTCTATATGCATTGTTCCACTCAGGTCGATGAGTACGGCTCCAATACGACCAAGTTTAGCACTCATTGTGGCAGTCCTACAATACAATGATTTAATTTTCAGTTTTTACTTGCCTATTTCACTCAAAATTTGTGTTCCAATATTCTTAAATTAAGTGCAGATTATAAACAGGAATATTTTGTGAATTTGTGAAGAAAAGATAGAACTGGTGGTGAAAAAGTTAAAGGGGTGATATTGTAAGCAACATTTTGAATTTTGCTAATTTAGTTTGTAATTTTGCTAATTTAGTTTGTAATTTTGCTAATTTAGTTTGAATTTTTGCTAATTTAGTTTGCTAATTTAGTTTGAATTTTTGCTAATGTTTGAAATTTCGAATTTTGCTAATTTAGTTTGTAATTTTGCTAATTTAGTTTGTAATTTTGCTAATTTAGTTTGAATTTTTTCTAATTTAGTTGGCTAATTTAGTTTGAATTTTTGCTAATGTTTGAAATTTTGAATTTTGCTAATTTGGTTTGTAATTTTGCTAATTTAGTTTGTAATTTTGCTAATTTAGTTTGATTTTTTGCTAATTTAGTTTGAATTTTTGCTAATTTAGTTTGAATTTTTGCTAATGTTTGAAATTTTGAATTTTTGCTAAGTTAATTTGTAATTTTGCTATTTCATTAGCTTAATCATAGACCCTCTTTTAGAGGGTCTATGGCTTAATAAAGATTCTGTTAATTTATGCATTGAGACAAATTTGTTGAAATTGTATGTATCTTATATTTCAATGTGTTTTACAGTAATAAATACAAATCAAAAATTACAATATTCACAAGATACCCACATCAGACCAGTTTCTGCCAATCCTCGGGGGCAGGCATCCGGGCAACCATCACGGTGAAAAGAAAGGCAAAAAACTCGCAGAAAACGGTACTTTGGGATGGTTGTTGAGACTCCCCTGATCAGTATAACAAGATTAGCCCTACATGTGTAACATATATAATTTTTGTTTTTCAGGATTACTTCAAAGTTGAGTTTGTGTTTTCTTTTTTACGAATTTTCACTGGCTCGACCGGCGTTCTACAGCAGCGTGCACAGAGCACATAGAAATGTATAATACAGTGGTGCGCGTCTTAGCAACGTGGAACGTCTGTGATGTGGCTCCGCCCCCAAGGATAGCAGATTTTTTGGGCCAAGTGATTTAAAATTGAATAAATAATCAAATGACACATATGAAGACAACAGAAGTAACCATATACTATCCGAGCTCTTGGTAAAGGTGTGTGTGGTTTGGGATGCAATTATTCTCACACACATATATAGTACAAACAATCAAACCTGTACACAGAGCTACTTACTAGATGTGATTTCACCAGAGTACTGTAAAATGATTAATTTTCACTGGGTTTAAATTGCGCTGATTTAGCATTTCAGGCATATTCAGTGTGTTTTAAATTCACGGTTTTATCATTCAGATGCTAAATTTTACATATTCACTGGGTTTTAATTTAGCGCATTTTCCAGTCAACGAAATAAGCAAAATTAAAACCCAGTAAATAATTAATCCTTTTACAGTAGTTAAGGTAGCGAGAAGGGAAATTTTCACTTTTTTCTTGATTTTTCAAAAATTGATAAAACGGTTACTTTAGACCTTGATACATCACCCCAGGTTTACAAAAGATCAAAATTGCGAAATAACGTTGCTCAAATTAGTGTTTTAAAACACTAGCAGAAAAGACTACAACTGCCGTTTCGTGGATATTTGCATAGTGTTTATCTTTGGAAGGAATTAAATGATAAAATCTTATCTGTATACTCTGTTGTTGACGATTCTGATATAACGGGTGATAAGCTTCCAGTTGCAAACAATGCGTGTTTATCTAACGTCCATTGTCAGCGTTATTGTCAGTCGAGACTTCGTTGGAGAAACATGGTCATACAGTACTCATTTCGCCCAACCTTCCGCTTTTACATCGACCGCTTATCACTTAATTTCCGACCACGCGGTCTTGTCCGACCGGAAACCGACCGCATTTTAATCGCGTTTTTTTTTTTTTTCGCTCGCTCGCTTATTGAAAACAACATTGACCGCTCGCCCAAACACTGAAAACTGGCACATGGGTGGTCAAAATGGTGGTTTTGATAGTGAAGTGTGAACATACAACTAGTATTAACTATTATTACATTCTGAACGACACTTCAAATCTAATAGCTGTATTACACTTGTATCGTGAAAGCAACTGAACTGGGACCTCTTGTTATGTGTTTTGGGTGCTTGTTCTAGATGTAATATTTTTATTTTTATTTTAATGAGACAGTTACGTGAAAAAGCCTAGGTAACTCCTTTTGACAGAGCAGAGAAACGAGGAAATGTTAGTGATTAATTCCAAAAATAACGATATCGAATCCACATCGGTCCACGTCTGGTAAAATTTGACATTCAATTTTTAAAATTAAGTCACGATCATTGAATGAGCTCGGTCTATACTGTATACGTACCGCAAAAGTGTTCCCACAAAAAAATATTTTCGACTAAAAACGGCCACATGCCCTGAAAAAATCGAACAGAGCTTGACATGTATGAATAATTTATTGGGCTTAAAAGAAAAACGTGTCAAATTTAGTTATAGCCATAACTATTTGGTGGCCAGTCGATGAACAATTCAATGTCCTTCAGGGCTGAAAATCATCGATGCTACTCTGGTTTACTTTATTTCACAACTTGCAGAGAAAACTGATTCGCGTGAGCTCTAATGTATCTTAGCCTAGTATGTTCTTTTTGAACTAAGGTCAAATTCCATCAGTTTGTCAAAAAAAAGAATATCCTTCTCATCAAATTAGATAAAGAGCAAAGTTTTCGTTTGAAACAGATAAGGACCTAGTCTTGCAATTTTATAGAATTATTTTTTAAGTCAGAAGTTTTTACGAACCGTTCTAAAGGAGTTATTATATAAAAATAATAAAAATGGCCACGACTGGGCCAGTCTAATAAGAGCCCTCACTTTGATCTAGATTGGTGGTGGGGGGGGGGTAGGAAAGTCAGCTGCTTTTCAATTATTCAGATTCAATGGATTCATCAAAATGTTGTAAGAAATAAATATACTTCCATATATTGAAAAAAGAAAGTGTAAACAAAAAGTTCTGAATACTTATGTACGTGGTGAGGACCCCCCTCGATTGCAAATGGTCAACCCTTAATCTGTTTTGCAAGACAGACTTACTCACCATTTATGGGTCAAGCATTTGAAATCATTTGGGATGGCTGTGAGAATGTAAAATGTCCATTTGTGTTTTTTTTTTTTTTTTTTCTTTTTGAGGCGTCTTAAATGTACATTTTTTGTTTTATTTTTCTCAAATGTGCCAAAATGTTTTCGGAACACGATCTTTTTTCTTGGTATCTCACCTTGCATTTTAGGTTTACAGACCTTCCACCTCTCCATGATTTAAATGTTCGATCGCTTATGACAGAAATTCCATCTCTTATTCAGTGAACAGATTTTGTTGATCAAATTTTGTACGCTGTATTTTACTAGTACTCACTCACCTGTTATCCAATCTCTGCATTAACTGCACTGTGTGACCTGCCCTGGCGATCGATCGGCGGTGGGGGGGGGGGGGGTTTACAGCCGAGAAATTGCAACCTCCAACGGTCACGAATACACTATCGAAATTATATAAACAAGTAAAACCTTAAAAACGGTATTTAATTTACGTTTGGGTAGTTTTACAACACATCTTCCATCGCAGAATCACCTGTAACTCGCAAGTCCACAACAATATGATGGATGACCCCTGAACTTACTTGGCTTTTTTTACATGTATGACTACCTAACGCAGTAGATAAAAAAAAAACTACTACGCCCTGGTTTATATTTATCATTTATATTTTTAAATTTAAAAACAAAAACCTAATTAAAACACCAATTACAATTCACACGTCACCCAGGTATCAAAATTAATATTAAAATGTGCAGACATTTCAAAACTATAAACTTTTTATTGTGGAGATAGGTGGTCTTTCAGCGACAACGTGGTTGCCATCACCGGTTCCGGTTGCCATTTTGGGAGACGTTATTGCACAACATATTTGTACTAGACCCAGAGGAAAGGTTTTGCATATTGTCGGTGCATAATAATTTCTAATAATTCCTTTGAGAAGAACGAAGAGGTAAGATTTTGTTGTTGTCGTACGGTCGCCTATTTGATTGTGAAGGCCAGCTGTCAGGCATGCAGCATGAGAATTTTGATCACAGTAAATTTAGGGCTGTAGTTCGATATATTAAAAGTACTCAACAAACTGTGTATTTAACGGAATTATTCGTTTACAGCTATGCGAAATGGATATTATTTCCAAATCAGGAGACATTCTCACGAGTAGTGTCCTTCACAATTACATATAAATTTATAATGATAATGGAAAATTGAAATATTGCAATGAACTTGAATCACAGGGAGCCCAGGAGCTATAATCAAATGTAATGCGCAGTGTCTATGAGCGGGGGGGGGGGGGTATCGGCTGGTATCTAGTGTAAGAAATAGACAAGGGATGAAGGCTCCAGCCAGCTTACATTTTTTAAACTCGAAAAACAGACGAAAAAAATAAAAAATAAAATCTAAAAAAAATACCAGCTTGAAGAATATTAGTTGCTCCTTCGAATTTCGCCAAAGCCTTACCTACATTTTACTGATATCTGCAGAATAAATCAAGAAAACTACACAAATTGACTCCATTTAGGAATTCCTAATGGTTAGTCCGAACGCATGACACCATTGGAGGCATGGCCTGTTCAGCATTTGTCAACAACCAATCACAAGACTGGTTACGAACCAGTTGAGCAAGGCTAACCGAGTCGTGACCTCGATGTGGTTTGTAACCAGTCTGAATATTGCATTGGCCAAATTTATAAAAAAAACACTTTATCATGAGACAGCAACATCACTTGTCTTAGCGTAACCACAATCTTTTTAATTAAGCATTGTGGGAATTATTATTCGTTGTAGCCGTATGTGGTCAATGATTTTGCTGAAAATAAATTGGATACTGTAAAATACTTTATTTTAGCTGGAATTAATTTTCATTGAAAAGTGTTTTTGGGTATCTTGTATGGCATTATTAATTTTCACTGATTTCTGATGAGTTTATTGTCAAATATAAGAAAAAAGGTATATTCGCTGGATTTTATTTTCACCGAATCATTCCTTCAGCGAAAATTAATTCCAAGCGAAAATAACGTATTTCGCAGTAAGTGATGAGCTAAAATTTTGCTCGTCATTGATTTTCATATAAAAAAAATATGTTAATAAAAATACATGCATTTTATTACATTACGATCTACATACCGTCTGGATTTATGGTTTAAAAATTGGTAGGGTTTGTGGAAAAAAGGTCAAAGGCAAAATCTTTATCATTATCATTGTTGTGGAATGTTTTTGATCACACACAATCTCTCTATGCCTAACAATTTCTGCCATGATGTTTTTCAGCACAATTTGACCTGAAACAACGTGCTTTGACCTTGTATGTCAGGTCTTTAACCAATCAAAATTCTGTGTCATACTGACGAAATTAACCGATTACCGACAATGTAATTTTTTTTCAACGCAATGCGAAAATGAATTACCGCATTGTTAAAATGCGATCTGTTGGCATTGATTTGGCATCACCATGGTATTACCATGGTAACCATAGGATGGTGCTCAAGTGGGAGTAATATTTACTGAAATTTGTAACCCTTTCACCGTCAGTTTCCTCCCAAATTCACAAAATATTCCTGTCTACACTTTCCTTCAGAAGTTTGGGGCAAAAAAAGCCAAATTTGCTGAGTAAAAACTGAAAATTGACTCAAATTTTGAATATTTGCTCCAAAATGTGGGTTTATTTCCAGAAATATTGAATATAAGAAAAAAGTGCAGAATAATTTAGGCGAGAAAGTCTGGTGGTCAAAAGATTAATTAATTTCACTGATTTGTGAAGAAAACAATGTATTATGTTAATCTAGCATATTCACTGGCTTCCTAACTTTTATCTGCCAGTAAAATAGCAAACATTAAAAACCAGGGGTCACAACATCCTGGTACTTTCATGACACAGGGGTCACAACATCCTGGTACTCTCATGACACAGGGGTCACAGCATCCTGGTACATTCATGACACAGGGGTTACAACATTAAAAACCCAGCTAATAATTAAGTCCTTTACAGTATAATGGCATTGCTATGGTAACACCATGGTGCCATCTTTGTTTGTACTTCTATATGTCTATGTGTCAATGTCAAATTATAAACAAATATTTATTTTTTTCAGATTTGAAAATGCCTGCTATGCCAGTACAATCTATTCAAAACAAACCATCTGAACGAAGACTGCCCTCAACATCATTACCCATGGAACGAAAAACGTTGAAAGCGAAGAAGAAGAAATCTCTTTCAAGCCGTATTCGACGGTTGTTGACTACGGGGAAAAGAAAACAGAAGAATGTGTCCATACAGTACATTGAGTCGCTAAACTGCAAGAAATGTGGTGACGTGGACTGTGAACAGTACGTGGCGTTGGATTGTGAGATGGTTGGCGTTGGACCAATGGCAAAAGAGAGTGCATTAGCACGTTGCACAGTTGTGGATTACCACGGCAAATGCTTGTGTGACCTTTACGTCAAACCTGACGTCCCTGTAACAGATTACCGCACACCGTGGAGTGGGATCCGTAAAGAGCACATCCAACGAGGTCTACCATTCTTCCAAGTTCAAAATCACGTACAGCAACTCATAGATGGGAAAATATTAATCGGGCACGCCTTGCATAACGATCTACAAGCATTGCATCTTCGCCATCCTTTCGAGCAGATAGCCGATACTTCGAAGTGTGTGCACCTAAGACGGCTAGTGGGAATGGAAACGAGTACACCGATAAGTCTAAAGCGTTTAAGTAAACAACTCTTACACAGGACTATACAGCAAGGTGAACACTGCTCTTTAGAAGATGCTCGGGCTGCCATGGATTTATTTAAAATCAGTAAAAATAAGAATACTGATGTGCACTTGAAATCTTTCATGACAGATGATTTCTGGCCGAGTGATTTTGATAATGAATGATAATGATTAAATAAAGTTATTATAATCTATTATGTCTATTATTAGTATGGATAATTTACTTTTTGTGAAAGTAGAGGTCGCGGCTCTTGATCTTTTCACCACTGTTCCCACAAAAATTTACAAAATATTGGATAAATATTTGAAAAAATGTGCAGACAAATTTGGTGGTGAAAAGATTGATTGTTTTTTGCCAGGGTTAGATTGACCTTTGACATATAAAATTGAATACACATTTGATGCCAAGTTGTACAGGCTAAGTCATTTGTCATTTTAATGTTTGTGCAAGTAGGCAGAAATTTTTTTTTCAAATAACGCTACGTTTTTGGTGGACGCAAACTTTAATTTGTTGCAAAGTAGCCATTATTTTTAGTCAAAGTCCGAAAACGGGGACTTATAATTCGGTCTCCGTGCGTCTGTATGTCCGTCCGTCCAGAGTCGTATCTCAGAATCCCTTGGGCCGATTCCGTTCATTCTTTGCATGTGCCGAGGACTTTATGTGGGACATGTGCACATGCAGTGGTTTAGCGATTCGATTCAAAATGGCCGACTGGCAGCCATCTTGTTTTTTGAAAATGTTGTATTTTGGACATGCTTTGTCAGTTGTCATTCAAACTTGGTACATAGATTATAAATGCTCGGATACATGTCCATGACGATTTATTTCGCAAGTGGATCAAAGATGGTTGACTGGCAGGCATCTTGTTTTTTTTATGCGGTATCTTGGACGTGCTCTATCAGTTTTCATTCAAATTTGGCACATACATGTACTTTATACATGTTAGGATGCATGTCCATGACAATTTGTTTCAAAATCTGGTCAAGGATGGCCGATTGACAGCCATCTGACTTTTTGGCCTTACTACTATATTTCCACAATTTATGTACCATTTTCATTCGTATTTGGCACATACATCATACATATCAGTGTGTTTCATAACCAGATCAAAGATGGCCGAATAACAGCCGTTTTTATTTTTGCCATATTACTACTACACGGAACGCGCGTTTTGATGTAAATAAACAATCTGTTATATACGTCACTTGGAACTCAAGTTTGAAGGACACGCTCGCTGCAACCCCTCCGCTTTAATATGACGAGCACAAAAAACTTTCAAAAATTTAACTGGGACTGTGTCATTTTCAATGACTTGTTATGTAGTGAATCCACAACAAACTGCAATCAGTGATTATTCTTTCCTGATTTTAATTTTGTATTTAAAGGCACGATTGTGGCAAAAATAAGTAAAAAAAAAACCCCAGCCTATCCAATATTTTGTTAGCTTGCTACTGGAAAAACGGTACAATTTTTTTCTTTGGCCTTACCATGCACCAGTTCCCTATGGTAGGTTAAGATTCTGCTGGCAATGGCTAAATTTTTGAGTCTATGCAAAACTGCAAGAGCAATCAGAGCAGCTTCTGCCTTGCATATGTACCGGTACTTAAAATCAATTGAGATTTGTCAATGGCTGAACAAGATCTTTTTTTTGTTTTTTTTCTGCTTTACTATACAACTTTTTAAACTACTCTAAATCCAGAGTTTTGGGAACCAGAATTAGAAATTCAGTGAAATAGACATGGACAATTTAAAGCGCGGTAGTAGACGCGCTGCACATGTGCGAGATATATGGGTCTCGTATAAACAAAGATGGCGACTTTGTTGCACAGATCAACGAGTACAAACCGAGACGTTTCCAAGCTTTAATTAGGCAATTTTTATGTGATTGGAAGGTATCGAAGGAGTCACCGGCGGTAATCAGTGCAAGTCGCACCCGTGTCAAACCTCATACTTGTGATTTCCATTTGAAGAGCGCATTGGATTGTGGGAAAATCAATGTTTATCAACACAAATGTCGCACATGCGCAGTGCGACGGCTACCGCGCTTTAATATCTGTTGATTGTTTGGATTGTGCCTTTGTGTGTTGAGGAAGGAGACAATGTAGATGGTTGTGAGGGGAATTGTGAAAGAATGGATGGTGATGTCAGACTCAAAGTGTGTGCAGATGTAGATCCATAGACAGAGAAATTATGCCATATCTCAAATTGTACGCTGGTGACATTGGCTGAAAAAAATAATATATTGTAAATGATGGGATTCTTTGTTTTCCTGATTTTTTTCAAAAATCTGGGTTTTTAAATGTGACAAAAAATGCAATTTTTGTTTAACAATGCGCTCTATGGAACTGTTCTAAAAATAGTGATTTTTGAAAAATATTAGGACGTACATTGTGAATACATAATTACCTGAAGCATGCGTACAACAGACATATCTCGAGAATATTATTTTATAAGGTGCAATTTTAATAAAGCATTTATTATGAAATGACACATGCACATATTTTTTTTTATCAGAAGACTGTACACTCTTTCTACGATACCAAACTGGTCACCAGATTTAAAAAGTGCTGTTATGCCTTCTTGTACTTGTACCTTTGCGAGCCACTAAAGATTGTGAAACTTGTACATTGGTAGTTCCCTGCTCTATGCATCAAGTTAATTTTTACAGTCTTAGAAGTATTGGGGTCGCAAGTTAGCAACAATTTTGTATACTTTTTAGTTGCGTAAACTTAAAACTTGTTTGAAATACTGTTGTTTTTTTTAAGATGTTTATTAGCATTTGGCGACAGATTGAAGGGTAAATATTGAACTTGTAGGTCATCTGCTTCAGTCAAAACCAAAATTGTGAGCAAGTTGGCTTATTTGCTGCCCCAATACTTCTCAGACTTGCTTTAGGAACCCAGCTTTTTTTAAAATTGTTGCAAATTCTCTGGGGCGTTAGAAATTGGTAATGTATTAAAGGAAAGTGTACATCTCGCTGCATATGGGATTCATAGTGTGTAATACATTTACACGAAACTTGTCTCTTTAAGTATGGGTGGCATCTGTTTTGATATTGACAACTTCAATTACGGTGCAAGTGAGCTAGTAGGGCGATTGAACTTAGTTTGGCATGTGTTCAATTCGGTGAAAATTTTTTGCAAATTAAAGGATGATCGTCGCACATTTTGTTCGATACGAGACTCCAAAATACAACCGTGTAAAATCCCTCGTTTACATAAAATTCGAATATGGGCTGTGCGACCACCACCACTGCACTTCAAACATCTTTCAGTGGAACAGTGTACGAGGTTAGCAAGACCTGCTGCAGTATACTGCCCTCTATAGTTGAGGTATGTCATTACTTTTGTTTTATCAAAAATAGCTTGCCATTGGCGCAGAGATCTGCAGCTGGACATTGTGAATGCTGGTTTGTTTTAGATTAACGTTTTCGCCACCAGACTTTCTCACCCAATTTTTTATGTACTTTTTTTTCTTATATCTCTCAATATTTCTGAAACTAAACCTTAATTTTCGAGCCAACAGACAAAGTTTGTGTAATGTTCAGTTTTTACTCCAAAAATGTTATTGTTGTGTGTTGTGCTGTACCGATTCCTCAGTACACAGATAACTTGCCCTAAAAACTTGGGTGGAAGTCCTGATTAATCACAGGAGACAGAATTTCCTCAAGTTTATTTTAATTCTATTCTCAACAGAAAAGAAATAAACAATATATACCAAGTAAACATGTACAGCTATACAAGAAGTTCAGAATTAAAAAAACATCTCTTAAAAATCACCTCTTTCATCGTAATTTTAACCCCCCGTTCGTTTTGATTGGAGTCTTTCATTTGCCAACGAACCAATGAAAAATGATGTTGAAAAAAAAACAGCATTTAAAAATCCTAACTTTACATCATTTAATCTCACAACAATCTCCTGCTTCAATCAGAACATCCATTTTGATTGGATGACTTCGTGGCTTTTGTCAATTTAAATCACTCGTGACCCAATAGGAAACTATGTTACAAAGCAACAAAAAAAATTGACACAATTATGTCAGCTACACACTTAACTTTGAAAATTACATTGTGCCACCTTGCACCTTTTCACCACCAGATTTTCTCACCCCAATTTTTAGTCACTTTTTCTTTTACTATTCAATATTTCTGGAAATGTATCCTAATTTTGGAGGCAACAAAGTCAAAGTTTGAGTTGAATTTCACTTTTCACTCAAAAAAGTCACCTATTTTTGTTGACTATAAATGGGCTATTTTGTGATGAAAAGAGAGAACTGGCGTTGAAAAGGTTAAAGGAGAAATACTGTGGAATACTTTATTTTTGCTGGAATTAATTTTCGCTGAAAAGGCTTTTTGGGAATTTTGTTTGGAATTTATTTTCACTAATTTTTGATAAGTTTAATGTGAAATATAGGATAAAAAAGATATTCGCTGGATTTTATTTTTACGGAATCGTCCCTTCAGCGAAAATAAATTCCAAGCGAAAATAAAGTATTCTACAGTAGTTTCAGTTTTGATCAGTACCACTTAAGTGCCTTGAAATATATGAATGAACAAGAGTTCATAACGCACGTCTTAAGGAGTCCATGTTAGATGATACACACTCATACTACACTTTATTTACTGTATTCGAATTGCGTGAAATTGACTAATTCCCGTTCACTGCAAGATCCTGTGTTATGCATGAAATCGAAAGAAAAAAACAGGACAAACAAAGGTCATAGCGGAGTCACGAAGACAAACATCACGTTGGATTCGACAAACACAAACGTATTACAAAGAAAAAATTCCATGCTTAATAATGTGCTGTACACATTTGATGATGGTGAATTTCGATGAAGCAAGGGTATTCAAACGTGCTATTCCCCTGTAAAAAAAAAAACGCCCTTTCGATGCGAGTTACGAAATAAAGAAATTCAAGTTCAAAATCAAATCGTTTAATTTTAGTGCCAGACATTCATTAGACATCTTTCACGCAACTTCCGAAATCTCGCAGTTGAACGGAAAATTGCCTATATGCGTCACATATCTTGGCAAGTTCATTAAAACCTCCAGGGCCACTTACAATAAGGTTCAGTAAAAGTGCTTAAACAAACTTATTGAATTGGCAATTCTCAGAACAAAACTTGACACACAAAATACAATACATTGCTATAAATGTCACCCTTGAGTGACGTTAATGAACACGCAAGATTTGTTTCCTTTTGATCTGTAGTCGTCCATCAATAAAGACAGTTTTTAAAGCAGGCGCGTCGTCACCTGCGCGGGAATTGATTCCCACGCGACGATAACACGCGCTAAAAACTTAAAGGTTCATGGGTAGACACTTGTTTGTAAACAATGACATGCTATGGCCATCTGATGCATGCGACGACTCCCCTGCTTTAAGACGTTTTATTTTCATCCAGAAGGCAAGACTATACAACCAAACATTTGTCGAATTGAACGACTTGAATTGCTTTTACTCGTATGCATTGCACTACAAGAGGGAGCAATTTATACGAACTATGCGTAGCATGTCTCGCGTCATATACTATAGACATGCGCATAACTGACGAGATTCGGTTACAAACAAAGCAAAGAGTATTTCAGTGTTCTTTATTATGTGATAAAGTTGAAAAATATTACTTTTGTGAATATTTTCCATCATCAAGATTAAGGTTCTGGCTATAATGAATATAAAACAATGTAACAGAAAGAACACGAAAATGGCAGTCAAGAACTCGTTTTTCCTTTTCAAATGATGTTCCATTCTGTTCCCCTGTTTTATGTAACCGCAGATATGGTCCATGATTTGGGTGTGGTACTCTTTCTCATTGTGAGTTAGGTGGATCTAGAACATAATTAACTAACTTAAGGGTAATTACTTCATAGGGCGAGAAAGCAAGCCAGAAAAATGCCTGGGCCAAACTGCAGAGGGCGCTCTACTATAACATAACAAGGTGGTTTTATATCATACTGTATATACAACATTTCCATAAAAGATAAACTTGAAGGTGCTAAACAACAAATTTAAAAATACTCTATTTACTGAAAATACAGAATCCTGTTGCTATGGTAACGAATTCAAAAATTTGGTGTGATCGAAATATAATATGAACATACAATGTTTTTTTAAATAATTATACACGTGTTTGGACAAAAAGCAGTGCAGGTCAAAATTACACAAAGGAATTTTTTTTTTTTTTTTTTTTTTTTTTTTTAATGACAATGCAAGGTAAACTTGATTGCACATAACTAGAAATATTTGATTTTAAGCAACATTTTTAGCATAATAATCCATCCAATAAACTTAAAGGAAATGACAAATACTGTAAAATTACTGGGTTTAAATTTCGCTGATTTACCATTTCAGGCATATTCAGTGGGTTTTAAATTCACGGTTTCATCATTTAGATATGTTCTATGCTAAATTTTGCATATTCACTAGGTTTTAATTTAGCGCATTTTCCAGTCAGCGAAATAAGTGAAAATAAAACCCAGTGAAAAATTAACCATTTTACAGTACTCGGATACACCGCGCCAAATCATCAACTCTTCGAACACCAAAGTCGAGTTTTGTCATCGTTCACAAACTTTTAACCCACATAATTTTTCCAGAATTTTGATCAAGACTTCATTTCGTCCAAAATTATCACAAAAAAATACATAAAAACAAGCAAAATGTTAAGTCTGGCGGAGAGAAAATGTTGGGGCTAAAATCATTAAACTGGTCTATATAAATTGCTCGAAGATTAGCATCTTGTGATGTTCGCATAGTTTTGTCACCGATTTTCCAAATTCTCGTTACTTATGGGCACTGCTGCAGTTGTCAACGTAAGTATCTTGATATTGCAGTGTTCAATCTGTTGCTGCACTGAATAATTACAGAATTGAGATGCTTATCTTACTTCAACAATGTTAACAAATAGCGGCCCATGGCAACTACACGAGACAATGGCAGCCCATGGCAACTGCACGAGACAATGGCGGCCCAGGCAAATACACGAGACAATGGCAACTACACGAGACAATGGCAACTACACGGGCCAATGGCAACTACACGGGCCAATGGCAACTACACGAGACAATTGCGGCCCATGGCAACTACATGAGACAATGGCGGCCCATGGCAACTACACGAGACAATGGCGGCCCACGGCAACTACAAGAGACAATGGCGGCCCACGGCAACTACAAGAGACAATGGCGGCCCACGGCAACTACAAGAGACAATGGCGGCCCACGGCAACTACAAGAGACAATGGCGGCCCACGGCAACTACACGAGACAATGGCGGCCCACGGCAACTACACGAGACAATGGCGGCCCACGGCAACTACACGAGACAATGGCAGCCCACGGCAACTACACGAGACAATGGCAGCCCACGGCAACTACACGAGACAATGGCAGCCCACGGCAACTACACGAGACAATGGCAGCCCACGGCAACTACACGAGACAATGGCAGCCCACGGCAACTACACGAGACAATGGCAGCCCACGGCAACTACACGAGACAATGGCAGCCACGGCAACTACACGAGACAATGGCAGCCACGGCAACTACACGAGACAATGGCAACTACATGAGACAATGGCAGCCCATGGCAACTACATGAGCCCATGGCAACTACATGAGACAATGGCAGCCCATGGCAACTACATGAGACAATGGCAGCCCATGGCAACTACATGAGACAATGGCAGCCCATGGCAACTACATGAGACAATGGCAGCCCATGGCAACTACATGAGACAATGGCAGCCCATGGCAACTACACGAGACAATGGCAGCCCATGGCAACTACACGAGACAATGGCAGCCCATGGCAACTACACGAGACAATGGCAGCCCATGGCAACTACACGAGACAATGGCAGCCCATGGCAACTACACGAGACAATGGCAGCCCATGGCAACTACACGAGACAATGGCAGCCCATGGCAACTACACGAGACAATGGCAGCCCATGGCAACTACACGAGACAATGGCAGCCCATGGCAACTACACGAGACAATGGCAGCCCATGGCAACTACACGAGACAATGGCAGCCCATGGCAACTACACGAGACAATGGCAGCCCATGGCAACTACACGAGACAATGGCAGCCCATGGCAACTACACGAGACAATGGCAGCCCATGGCAACTACATGAGACAATGGCAGCCCATGGCAACTACACAAGACAATGGCAGCCCATGGCAACTACACGAGACAATGGCAGCCCATGGCAACTACACGAGACAATGGCAGCCCATGGCAACTACACGAGACAATGGCAGCCCATGGCAACTACATGAGACAATGGCAGCCCATGGCAACTACACGAGACAATGGCAGCCCATGGCAACATTATTTCGAGGCGGCATTAGCAATTAAATCAATTTGAACAATTTGGAATGAAATAATTTTTATTAGCAGTAGAGTATTTAAAATTTGAAGCAGAAAGCATTTAATTTCCTTGAAAAAAAATTGGATGAATTATTACACACAAAATGACGCGATTACGAGAGTAGATTAGATGACCTTTGACCTTCAACCCGTGACCCTTCACAACAGGTTTATAGATAATTTTGTATGTGTTATAAATGTTACTTAATATATCATAATCTGCAAAAGACATAATTATTGCTTACAGGATAAAAAATTACAATGTCATAAATTCAAGGCAGACAAATACATATCTTTCTACACAATTAAAACAGATTTTTTCTTGGGTTTCTGGGAAAAAACATTTCTGTAAAATTTTTAATTTTTAAACTTTTTCGCAGATCATGAAATATGTTTATTTACATCTTGTCTTTAAAAAAGTTCAATCTGTACACGTCTGCATTCAAAGCGGAAAAACAAAAAAAATGAAGAGAAAAGTGACAAATAAAATGGCGACTAAAAACAAAGACTGGCAGCCATCTAGGATTGACCTTAAAATTTAGAAAAAACAGAAAAAAATATCTGCCATTTTTTATGTGATGAAGCGAGAGGCGTTTACCTTTGACCGAAAGAGAGGCATTGACCTTTGACCCAATAGAAAAGTGAACATGGCCTCCAGTTGTAAAATGATGAATGGAAGCACTAACTAATAGTTGAAATATCTAAAAAGCGTAAAAAATTGGATTAAAATACACTGTAATGAGAACCAAACTGCCAAATTGTAAGGAGTTCACATCATGCCAAGTGACCAGATACAATTTGACTGTTTTATCCAAGAATAAAAAAAAATTCACTAACCACAAAATTTTCATTTTTGATAACACTAATTTGACAAATCCAGTGAACAGAACAATATTATAAATGACATAAAATCTGTAAATATTGCAATTTTTGATTTGGTGCCCCCTCCCCCTCTTTCCCCCAAAGTTAACCATTAGAAAAAATGACTAACTCTCACATCTTGCTACTTTCATGACACAGAGGTCACAACATCCTGGTACTTTCATGACACAGGGGGGTCACAACATCCTGGTACTTTCATGACACAGGGGGTCACAACATCCTGGTACTTTCATGACACAGGGGTCACAGCATACTTGTACTGTCATGCCTAAGGGGGTCACACATTCTGGTACTTTACAGTTCAAAATAGACTGCAGAAAATACAACAATGAAGACTTCCTTTTGTTTTGTTTTTAAATAAAAGAAAAAAAACTGAAAATAATTACGCTGATAATACTTGCTGAAACATGTAAAGCTAAAATGACGGATGCCCAATTATTTCGCAGACTTGCTTTTCATGATAGTCGCTACGGATGCTTGCGTCCATTTTTAAAACGACTGCAGACAACTAATTACAAAGAGGTTCATAATATTTTCGGCTAAAATACGATTATAATACAGTAATTGGATTGTCTTTAGCGGCTGACGCCGACAAGCTTTCAGTCACTTGGTAATAACTCGTGCATCCGATAGCGCTCCCGTATATGTGGTCGAACATCTTCTCTCTGCAAGACAAGATGTTTGTGTGTTATTTCCTCCAATTCCTGAACAGTTCCTTTTTTCACATTTTTAATTATTTCTTTCTTGACTTTACATGCTGCTCTTAATGGCTTTGGGAAGATTTAGGATTTGTTGCCATACCAACAGAATTTCATTTTCATAGTGATGATAGCTGAAAATTACTATAAGGTGTACTGCATACTGTAAAACACGTCTTTTTCCCAAGCATTTCTTTTTCTCGAATTTAGCGAGAGAACTGATTCGCTATTTCAAGATGTCACTATTGACTTTATTATCAATTCAAAATGGCCGCCAAACAAGGAAATCAGCAATGACAAGAGAGATTCGCTAAATCAACATTTCGCTATTGCGTCTTTTTGCCACAATTCGCTCAAATTGCATGCCGCTTTTTCAACATGTTAAACAGTATACTACAAAGTAGAAATGGTTTGAACACCAAAGTCAATTCTGTCACTATTCACAAATTTTTAACCCACATTTTCTCTAAAATTTTTATTAAGACATGTGACAAATAGCAAGTTATGTTGGTTTGGTTCAAAATTATCAAAAAAGTTGGTGGTTAAAAAAATGGCTAAAGCTCAACAGTGTAGACATTACAAGGTTATCCACAGGTAAAGAACTGAATGCTGTGCCTACTTTGCATACTGATTAGCATAACCTTTGCATACTGTTTAGCATAACATTTGCATACTGATTAGCATAACCTTTGCATACTGATTAGCATAACCTTTGCATACTGATTAGCATAACCTTTGCATACTGATTAGCATAACCTTTGCATACTGATTAGCATAACCTTTGCATACTGATTAGAATAACCTTTGCATACTGATTAGAATAACCTTTGCATACTGATTAGAATAACCTTTGCATACTGATTAGAATAACCTTTGCATACTGATTAGAATAACCTTTGCATACTGATTAGAATAACCTTTGCATACTGATTAGAATAACCTTTGCATACTGATTAGAATAACCTTTGCATACTGATTAGAATAACCTTTGCATACTGATTAGAATAACCTTTGCATACTGATTAGCATAACCTTTGCATACTGATTAGCATAACCTTTGCATACTGATTAGCATAACTTTTGCATACTGATTAGAATAACATTTGCATACTGTGGAATACTTTATTTTCGCTGAAAAGGCTTTTTGGCCATTTTGTATGGAATTTATTTTCACTGATTTTTGTTGAGTTTAATGTGAAATATAGGAAAAAAAGTATATTCGTTGTATGTTATTTTCACGGAATCATCCCTTCAGCGAAAATAAAGCATTCTACAGTATTTAATTGATGTACTTACCGACTGTACAAGATATTGAAGAAAAGGAACTAGTTTCAACAACTCTGTGTCGTTTTGGTCTACAAACCAACTCTCTATTGGGATACCATTGGAAAGCTGTAAAGAAAAACATGTTATATATTCCACTTGCAAACGTCAGTCATTACGACAAATTGTTGGACAAATCAATATGTTCAATTCAGTGAAGCGCACACAGCCAAAGAGAGGCCAAGGTCGTGGCAAAGAGAGGCCGTCGTGGCAAAGAGAGGCCGTCGTGGCGTGGCAAAGAGAGGCCGGCGTGGCAAAGAGAGGCCGTCGTGCCAAAGAGAGGCCGACGTGGCAAAGAGAGGGCGTTGTGCCAAAAAGAGGCCGACGTGGCAAAGAGAGGGGCGTTGTGCCAAAAAGACGCCGACATGGCAAAGAGAGGTCGTCGTGACAAAGAGACCGTCGTGCCAAAGAGAGGCGACTGGGCAGCATATTTACCTGATAACCAAATGCTTGCGGTGAATTGTCCACAATTATGACTCGTGATAGATCCCTTCCCAGAATTCCCAAATCTTTGATGTAATTGCCTTGCACACATACGCAGTGTTCTCGGAAAAGACGATACCTAAACAAAAAATTTTATTTATGAAGTTAAAGTGCACAAACAAACAAAAAAAAGCAACTTGAGATCAATCAGTTTAGTACTTATAACATCCCACACAAAATACATCGATAATCACCAATATTATTATACATCTTTCCCTGTAACCCTCAAGTTACAACGTGCTATGATGTTGTGGTATTTTACTGGGAATTTCATCCAAGCATATTAGGAAATTTGAATTACAAATACGGAATGATTACACGCATAAGTGTCCTCCAATAATAAAAACAAACATGGCTGCCACGAGGGTTTGACCGAACTCCACACAAAGAAGTTCGCTGATTCTGCTTTAAACTTTTTAGATTTCGGCATACCCATGATGTATCCTTGGAAGGAAAGGGTGCATAATAAGGTTATTACGAGGATATCGTAAAGTATGCACTCAGACAGTACGCTGTCACAACGACCTCCGCTGTGTGTCAATACTTACACTGTACTGTCTTTGTGCGTACTTTACAGTATCCTCGTAATAACCTCATAATACGCAGAAGTATATTTTTCTATAATTTTGAACCAAATGTGCATAAGCTAGTGGTCTTGATTACAATTTTGGACAAAATCTAGGAATGTCACATTTCTTATCTAAACAGTGACGAAAGTCGATTTTGGCGCTCAAAGTGTTGAAATAATTATGCAAATTATTATGTTAATTTTTACCAACAATTTTTTTTTCGAACACAACAAAAGAATAAAAGTAATCAATTCTTTGCTCATCCAACGAGATACAGCGACAGAATATTAGAGAATTGTTCGTATTAGACCAAAGTCGCCCCATTCTCTCGGGTTGAAAAACAAACGTTGACTCACTTGACGTATTTCTTTTGTGGATCCAACAAATTGAATAACTTATCGGCATACACCTTCTTTGACGCAGTGAATAAAATAACCTCAAACTGTTGTGAAACTGCTTCTAAAAACTCTTTAAAATACGGTCTTGTTCGAACAAATACCTGTAAAGAATGAAAAACTGTAACAAACATTTATCTACATATCGTACCTCTCAGAAATTGACATCCAGTCCAACTTGCATGAAATTATGCCTGTTAAAATGGTGGACTGACCAGTCGGCTAAATCACCCCTGTCAATTAAATGGTACACTCCACTCACCTGATACGTTATATCTTGAAATACAACTGGCAACATCAAATTGGCATACTATTCCCTCCTAATAGACACTACCACCCCTGTCAATTAAATGGTACACTCTACTCACCTGATAGGTTATATCTTGAAATACAACTGGGAATGTCAAATTGGCGTACTATTCCCTCACAATAGACACTATCACCCCTGTCAATTAAATGGTACACTCTACTCACCTGATAGGTTTTATCTTGAAATACAACTGGGAATGTCAAATTGGCGTACTATTCCCTCCCAATAGACACTATCACCCCTGTCAATTAAATGGTACACTCCACTCACCTGATAGGTTATATCTTGAAATACAACTGGGAATGTCAAATTGGCGTACTATTCCCTCCCAATAGACACTATCACCCCTGTCAATTAAATGGTACACTCTACTCACCTGATATGTTACATCTTGAAATACAACTGGGAATGTCAAATTGGCGTACTATTCCCTTCCAATAGACACTACCACCCCTGTCAAACAAATGGTACACTCCACTCACCTGATAGGTTATATCTTGAAATACAACAGGGAATGTCAAATTGGCGTACTATTCCCTCCCAATAGACACTATCACCCCTGTCAATTAAATGGTGCACTCTACTCACCTGATAGGTTACATCTTGAAATACAACAGGGAATGTCAAATTGGCATACTATTACCTCCCAATAGACACTACCACCCCTGCCAATCAAATGGTACACTCTACTCACCTGATAGGTTATATCTTGAAATACAACCGGGAATGCCAAATTGGCATACTATTACCTCCCAATAGACACTATCACCCCTGTCAATTAAATGGTACACTCTACTCACCTGATAGGTTATATCTTGAAATACAACTGGGAATATCTTGAAATACAACTGGGAATGTCAAATTGGCATACTATTCCCTCCCAATAGACACTATCACCCCTGTCAATTAAATGGTACACTCTACTCACCTGATAGGTTATATCTTGAAATACAACTGGGAATGTCAAATTGGCATACTATTCCCTCCCAATAGACACTATCACCCCTGTCAATTAAATGGTACACTCTACTCACCTGATAGGTTATATCTTGAAATACAACTGGGAATGTCAAATTGGCTACTATTCCCTCCCAATAGACACTATCACCCCTGTCAATTAAATGGTACACTCTACTCACCTGATAGGTTATATCTTGAAATACAACTGGGAATGTCAAATTGGCATACTATTCCCTCCCAATAGACACTATCACCCCTGTCAATCAAATGGTGCACTCTACTCACCTGATAGGTTATATCTTGAAATACAACTGGGAATGTCAAATTGGCGTCATCTAATTCATTCAAGCTACAATGTACAAGGGTTTCATCCTGTAAACAAAAATATATTGAATTTACATATAAACAAGACAGAATTTCATTCATCAACAAGCTGTCCTCTGATTGGTCTGACCTGTTAAAAGTCATGGTTGGGTAGCCAATCAGGTAAAATCTTGTCAGCAGCAATCTTCTTTACCCAATTACTGGCTAAAATGCATATTACAATATAATTTGCATGTGCAATAAAAATTACACAAGTCAGGGTACTGTAAAATACTTTATTTTCACTTGGAATTAATTTTCGCTATTTTCACTGAAGGAATGTTTCAGTGAAAATAACAACCCAGTGAATATACCTTTTTTCCTGCATTTTACATTCAAATCATCAAAAAATCAGTGAAAATAAATTCCATACAAAACAACCAAATAGTCTTTTCTGCGAAAATTGATTCCAGCTAAAATAAGGTATTTTACAGTAAGTTGTAAACAATGGCAATGTAGGGTGAAAACCTTTTTGTCCCATTTCATGTTTTCTTTGGGTTTATAACCATTAAACCATGTTAATTCAGTGAGAGAATACATGTGATTTTCGCGAGACTGATATTCCTAAATTTTGTGAAAAATTTCTCAAAATGTGTTCTTCAATATTTCATGCTTAACCTATTGACCCCCAGACTTTCTCGAAAAATTTCTCAAAATCCACGAACACTCATTAGCCTAAGGATCTAGACAGCATTTTAAAAACGTGCCAGTGTTTCTTGGTTCATGATAAGCATCTATGCACGTTCTCTTACCACGGACAAAGGTATTTTTAGCCCATGCTAAGAAAACATGCATGAAAAGCAACTACCATCCTGCCCACCCCTGTTGGAATAATGTTGTATCCCATTATGACTCACCAAATCAAGTACCAGTGAGTACTCTGGTGAACTTCTCGTTTTTAGTGGCAAGACTGGTCTACGATTCTTCTCTGCTTCTGGTAACGGTGGTAGATGCTTTATGAAGTAGTATCTGCAATACAAAATAAACCTAACAGATGAAAAGCGAATACAGTAAAATCAGTGTAAACAGGTCTAATGATGTGGAAACTGGAAAACCTGCCTAAACCAGTGTTTAATGCTGTATTACTGGAAAATCTGCCTAAATCAGTGTTTAATGCTGTGGAAACTGGAAAACCTATATAAACTGATGTTGATCCTGTGGAAACCTGTCTAAAGAGGTATAAATGATGTGGAAACCTTAAAACCTGCCTAAACCGGTTTAATACAGTGGAACCTGGGAAACATAGCTAAGCAAGTTTAATGATGTGGAAACTGAAAAAGTTGCCTTAACTGGTTTAAACCTGTGTAAAGAGGAATCCAGTCGAACCGGTTTAACCAAAGTAAACTTGAAACCTGTCTAAAGCAGTTTATCCATACGGAAACCTGTTTAAACCAGTTAAAACCAGTCTAAGCCATAAAAGCTATGGATGGAGACAATAGGTGTTACCCTTTTCACCACAAATTCACAAATATTCTTGTTCAATTCTTATTTAATGTACTTTCCTTCAGAAGATGGGACTAAAATTGGGGTTCATTTCCAGAAATATTGAAGAACACAGAAAAAATTGCAGAAAAATTTGGGTGAGAAAGTCTGAAAGATGAAAAAAAAAAAGACCATCGAAATGTTTTACTTACGGATCAAATGTGTCCCACTCCTCTTCCAGACTGCAGTCAGATATATCATCCTCGTCAATGGTCGGCACCATATCTTCATCCGCTTCAAGGTCATTGTCCATGTTTCGTATACTCTCATTGGTCGACAACATTTCGGCATTACATGTACCGTTAACGTCCATCAGTGGCGGTGGAACCAGCATATTGGCGTTGTTGTTGTTTTCTGACATGTCTTGAGCTTCATTTGATAGATAAACATCTAGGAAATAAAATTCGTCAGGAAATAAAACTTAGGAAATATGAGCGAGCACTTGAGTGAGCAAAAATCCTGATTAGTATGAAACTGCATGAAAAAATGAAATTCTTGAAAATGGGATTCCTCTATATGACTTGTGAGGGCGCCATACCAGTGTGAGAGACTTCTGTCAAACATGCTTAACCCATTCGCCCCCAGACTTTCTCGCCCATATTTGTCTGCACTTTTTTTGTTCTACTCTTCAATATTAGGCCAGACTTTTATTATCCCTTGTTTTGCGAACCCGCCGAATGAACAGGAGCCGAAAATGAAATAAAAATAGAATTTTATTTTAACGTAATTTCTCACGCCCGCCGCTGACTTGTAAGTGTAAAAAATTGCTAAAAAATACTTGTTTTTATCTTCATTTTGTCTTCCGCCCGCCGCATAACAAACCCAAGTTGCATTTTCCTGGGAGTATCATGATCAAAGTACCGAAGTCTCGCGCAGATGAGTAACAAGGTTATACATGGAATACAATTTTATTTCATTTCTACTCTCCGATCAATGATCTCACTTTCAATTCTTTGAGAATCACACAAATCTAATGGAAAAAAAGAATTTATTTTATTTTTTTTCCCGCCCTCCTCAAAAAAATTGCCTTATAACAAGTCATTGAAAATGACACACTCCCTGTTTAGTTCTCTTTGCGCTCGTCATATTAAAGCGGAGGAGTTGTCGCGAGCATGTCCTTGAAACTTGAGTTCCAAGTGGCGTATACAACAGATTGTTTATTTACATCAAAACACGTGTTCCGTGTAGTAGTAATATAGCCAAAAATAAAATAAACGTTATTCGTCCATCTTTGATCTGATTATGAAACACACTGATATGTATGATGTATGTGCCAAATACGAATGAAAATGGTACATAAATTGTGGAAATAAAGTAGTAAGGCCAAAAAGTCAGATGGCTGTCAATCGGCCATCCTTGACCAGATTTTGAAACAAATTGTCATGGACATGCATCCTAACATGTATAAAGTACATGTATGTGCCAAATTTGAATGGAAACTGACAGAGCACGACCAAGATACCGCATAAAAAAACAAAAACAAGATGCCTGCCAGTCAACCATCTTTGATCCAATTGCGAAATAAATCATCATGGACATGTATCCTAACATGTATAATCTGTGTACCAAGTTTGAATGAAAACTGACAAAGCATGTCCAAAATACAACATTTTCAAAAAACAAGATGGCTGCCAGTCAGCCATTTTGAATCAAATCGCTAAACCACTGCATGTGCACATGTCCCACATAAAGTACTGGGTACATGCAAAGAATGAACAGAATCGGTCCAAGGGATTCTGAGATATGACTCCGGACGGACACCGAATTACAAGTCCCCATTTTCGGACTTCGTCCGAACGGGGACTAAAAACTCGAGAAACAAGGAATAAAAAAAGTCTGGCCTTACTGGGAATAAACTGTAATTTTTTTGAGCCAACAGACAAAATTTGAATCAATTTTCAGTTTTACTCCAAAAATTTGGCTATTTTTTGTCTCAATCTTCTGAAGGAAAGTGCGGACTATAAATAGGACTATTATGTGAATTTGTGAGAAAAGAGGAAACTAGTGGTGAAAAGGAAAACAGTACACTAAAAGAGTTTGGACAAAAAAGAAAATTACAATTCTTAATTTACTGGAGAGATTATTAGATGAAGCTATGTCATGTTTAGGAACATTTTTATCGTCTAATAAAATGTTCATTTATAATATAATGACAAAATGCTATACCATATTTGCTCTATTAGTAGCGCATGTATTTATGTCACTGACACGCATGTTGCTGTGGTAAAAAAAAAATGTATTTTTAATGATGCAAAAAAAATGCATTTTTTGGTTAGCTTTGGTTAGATTCATCTTTAAATAAGATTCATTAATTCAGCCATTGCCTCATTATAAAAACCTATATTCTCAGTTAACGAAATCGAAACGGCAAACGCTCAGTAATGATGGTAAATGGAACTAGAACACCCAAGTTGAGATGCGTTTCCATATAAAAAATTGCACATTTTTATCTGTTACTGTAAAATACTTTATTCTAATTTGTATGGAATTTATTTTCATTGATTTTTGAATTTAAAATATAGGAAAAAAGGTATATTCGCTGGATTTTATTTTCACCGAACCATTCCTTCAGCAAAAATAACGAAAATTAATTTCAAGTGAAAATAAAGTATTTTACAGTAAGCTATGATATGATGCAAGTTGACAGAACTCATTTGGTTTAAATTTGAAAATTTATTTGAGTTGTTTAGTAAAACCATACTAATTGGTCAAAGCTTTAAATAGAGCCAAAGTGGTAGTCATTCCACAGGTTCTGACCTCATCTTACCTGAGGCTTCAGTTGACACAGCTTCAGTTGCTATGACAACCTCATTTGGAATTCCTCTACCTACATCGTTGACATTTGGCGCTTCCTCCGATGTTTCTTCTGACTGGAAAACCTCGTCAGTGTCCATGGCAACGTCATTTAGATCCAGCTTTAATGCCACGTTGTCAAGGTTTTCTTTGTTTTCGGAAATGCCTGCAAACAGAACATGGAGGGTCAGACACACAAATGGAAAGTTGTCGTGACAACCAACTAAATGTTTAGAGGCAAAGTGAGAATGAAAAGCATGCATTATGACACTGAGGTTAGAACTCACAAAAAAATGTTTTTGGTCAGGCTATGCCTTACACATTATCACCTCTGTGCAAAGTGATCACATGACTCATACAAACCAATCACCTCTGTGCAGATTGATCACATGACTCATACAAACCAATCACCTCTGTGCAGACTGATCACATGACTCATACAAACCAATCAACTCTGTACAGACTGATCACATGACTCACACAAACCAATCAACTCTGTACAGACTGATCACATGACTCACACAAACCAATCAACTCTGTGCAGACTGATCACATGACCCATACAAACCAATCAACTCTATACAGACTGATCACATGACCCATACAAACCAATCAACTCTGTGTAGACTGATCACATGATTCATACAAACCAATTAACTCAGATTTCTTACCATTGTGTCCAAAGAAATTAAATACAGGAGAGAAGATTGTCCCTAGAAGTGTTGTCCTTGGTGGACTCAAGGAATCTTCAGTGTGTGCCCGGGATGCAGCTAAAAAGTACACAAAAAATACCTGTCAGACACTTCTTGCAAATGATTCTGGACAACTTTTGCTGAAAACAGCAGAAATAAAGCTACCCAAACTTATCATTTCAAGCCCCCACCTCTTGTAATCTTGAGTTTATCCACATTCGGTGGTCTTAAGGAAGGCCTTGAAGTTCACAGAGGCAACAAAGGCATTTACTTTGGTATCTTTCAATATTAGTTATTCCTGTATGCTTAAGGCCATTCAAAAGTGACCTTAGAAATGGGTGCTATCTCAAGTCCTGTTAAAAAATGTTGTCCCAAATTTGTATGCACATCATGGGGTTACTGCTACAGGCCCAAATTGGCCGTGTACTTTCTGCCACCCAACCCCTGATCACCTACGCCGGTCAGGCTGCAGCGCTTCGCACTGCCGAAAAACTTCTTATTTTTTTTTGGGTCTGTTACATGATGATGGCCTACTATTAAATGCATTTGTGAAATTCTTGGCACATATAGAAACGAGACTGATGCGGGAAAGTTCTCATTGCATATAATGAAAAAATGCCATCTCATTTAAAACATAGTATATGGATGAGGTCTATTTAAAATTCCATAGTCAATATCATGTACCACGTGATTGTCAATACTGTAGAATACTTTATTTTTGCTTGGAATTTATTTTCACTGAAAGGATGATTCCGTGAAAGTAAAATCCAGCGAATATACTTTTTTTCCTATATTTCACATTAAACTTATTAAAAAATCAGTGAAAATAAATTCCATACAAAACGACCAAAAAGCCTTTTCAGCGAAAATTAATTCCAGCGAAAATTAAATATTCCACAGTATATCACGTTTTCAGTCAAATGCAAAAAAACACAGTAAGCTGACATGAGAAGCATTTTTAAGACTCCCACAGAGCTAAATAAATAAAAGCTAGCAGGCTACATCAGGCAGTGCCTTGATGGACAACACATTTTTGTTCAGTATTGTAGTAATGTAGAATTCATTCACGAAACAATTTGAGTCAAACATCCTCAACTGCCATTTCACTGCAAACTTACTTGCTCTGGTTTCATCTTCTTTGGCTCCGCCCTCCTGAGCTTTCGTTGTAGCAACCTTTCCATTCTGTACTTTGCTCGATCGTTTTATTGTATTGTTATTTAAAACAGGTGTTGATGTTATCAGCGAATCGTCGCCTGTGTTATCTGTAACGCCACGCCGCCGCCTCTTACGAGCTGGAGTCTGCGAGTCCTGCAATAGGATAAATTGTATATAACATTCGAGGTGACCACTATGCTTGCATATCACTTGCACTAACCAAGGGCCACCTCAGCAGAGCGCCCTCTCACATGAATGATTTTGTAAAAGCACCCTCAGCTTAGTTCAAGATCGCGGCTTCCGTATACTGTAAAATACTTTATTTTCGCTTCGAATTAATTTTTGTTATTGTCGCTGAAGGAATGATTCGGTGAAAATAAAATCCAGCAAACATACCCTTTTTCCTATACTGTAAAATGACTAATTTTCACTGGGTTTAAATTTCCCTGATTTACCATTTCAGGCATATTCAGTGGGTTTTAAATTCACGGTTTCGTCATTTAGATAATGTGTTCTATGCTAAATTTTACATATTCACTCGGTTTTAATTTAGCGCATTTTCCAGACAGCGAAATAAGCTAAATTAAAACCCAGTGAATAATTAATTCTTTTACAGTATTTTACATTCAACTCGTCAAAAATCAGTGTTTTACAGTAGTACATACAAGTAAATTAATCGCAATTATTTCGTTATCACTTGTACGCCAGCTGACTGTGACTAAATGTTACAAAAACAGGTAGAAACAATGAGTAAAAAACAAAATGGCTACCAGTCAGCCATTCTGAATAAAATCTTGAAAATAACATTCTGAGAAAAAGTACACTTACTGTTTTAGGAGTGGACCATATAAACTTTTTGATTGATCTAAACAAGCCGGTTGACGTTTCTGCGCTACCATCTATTTCCTGTAGAAAGAAGATAATAACGGCCGTTACATTTACATTGGATTCAGCATTTTTTTAACCCCTGCAAACTATAGTCCTTCTCTATCGAGAATTTCTATTCAAATCATCATTCTCACACAAGTGTCAAAATAAAATGATTGCTTGATGCGATGTCACAATGGAAGACCCACAATGAGGTATACAACGCTTGTAAAACACATTGTTATAGACTAAATTGAATCATAGGCCGACATGTAGGCTTGAGTGGCACCCTCACAGACCGAATGGCATAAGACCCCATTAACGCCCGATAGAATAGTGTAGATCTCGTCGGCAAGATGAATACTGAGAATTCACAAAGTTCACGCCTTCTTGGAATGAGTTTCAATGAATACCGTAAAATCTGTATTAGAAGCCGCATCCCTAATAGAAGCCGCATCCCCTCTGTTGCATTGTACCATTTTAATAGAAGCCGCAGTTTCTAATACAGATTTTACAGTATTCATTTTGGTGGTTATGGTAACACAGTTGGAGGGTGCAACTCAGACGACTTTGTCAGGCTATAACAGATGCTCACTCATAACCAGGGAGACAAAGCCAAGTTTGCTTTGTCGGCAAAAATCAAGATGATAAACATTGGTCGGAAATTTGCCAGCACCTTATCACACAGTTTGTCAACAAACAAACTCTGCCGTGAATGGTTACTCTTACGTTCCCACAATTTGATTGGTACCAACAAAAAATCGTCGGGGGAAGTGAAAAACTACATCATTCTGTCAGGCATGTGTCGGGTTTGGGACACCGCAGAGGGCGCAATTCACACAACCTTGTCAGGCTAAATTTAACCACTGCCCTTGAAGGCATGCCCATCTGAATAAGACAGTACTTTAGTTGCAGATGTATACTTAAAGTAAAATTTGCCTATACTGGATTACTCAGTAAGTGAAATTCAACTTATTTTGACCATAGATTTGTCAATATTATTTACGCAAATACATGTATTACTAATGGAGTAAATACTATATATTGCATACTGAATTATTAAGTACGACTTATTTTGATCATAGATTCGTCTGTCAATTTGTTAATTCAACAAATAGAGGACAGAAATTGGCTGTCTCCATGGTCAGATGAATAAAGGTTTAATTTACAACAATCATATTAAAATCCATTTGATAGGGAGGGACAGATGTTGCCTAATTGGTACATTTATTATTCAACCGATCTAATGAAATCTTAACCTTTTAACCACCAGACTTTCTCGCCAACATTTTTTTTTTTATTCTTCAATATTTCTAGAAATTAAGCCTAATTTTGAAGCCGACAGAATTCAAGTCAATTTTCAGTTTTTACTCATTAATCTAATGTTGATTTCACAATTGAAATAACACTTTGAAGCAAACGTAGCATAATATCTTACCTCAGACTGTCCCGAGAGTTTGCGCTTCCTTGCACCTCTACCAGGCGCAACTATGGGGGACTGGAGTTCGGTTGCCGTTGCCATGGTTGTATCACTCTTCTTGCTGTTTCGAGTCTCGCGTGCATCAACCGTTCGTCGCCGTAATTTCATCATCCTTACAACATTCTACTGTATGTTGATTCTACAGAAGATAAGTCAAAACATTAACCTTATTAACCCGTATATATAGGGAACAGACGACTCTTTTCTCTAACATCACATCTGGAAAACTTGAAAATAAAACAGTTCAAAGATTTTTTGGTCCGAATTATATCTATTTTTGTTGTTGTTTTTTTTTCATCCGGATGAAGTTTGTTCTTGAAAATACTGGAAAACTTGATTCCAGGCTTTTTATCTTTTAACAGAAAACCTCATAACATACGATTGATTAGTATAGATCACTTAGAAATGGCACCACCACAGGTCAATCATAGAACTACTGCAATCTTGCGATATATTTAATATAACTTTATTCATTCTATGTAAAATTTTGAAATATGAAGAAATAATTTGACTATTCAAAACCAGTGGGAAAAATTTGAAAACATTTTTTAAAAAAATTCTCACCCATGCCCAGCTGTTTTGAACCAATTATCAGAACACAAACAGTGTTCTCCACAAGGGGTTTTAGGCGGGCGGCCCGCCCATCAAGTTTTACGGCCGCCCAGTAACTCTCAACACCCGCCCACCAACGTACATCCAGCTGAAATTATTTGTAAAAAGCTTGCATTGTTCTTCCCAAGCCTAAACAAAAGAGTAGTTGCCCAACCCTTTATTTTGCTATTGTTTCAACAGTCCAAACATAAACAATGTCCATTGGAAGTCTGCAAGCAGTTATCAAGTGTATTCATGGCTATGTGTCAATCGCTTGAATTCATTGTCGCCGGACATTGTTGCCACTTATTGCTCACGATACGCAACTACAGTGGTTTCAATTTACAGCTGTATTTTTAATAATCGTCTTCCGATCACGAAAGAAAGAAGTAAATACGCACGAAATGTATATGCACAGAAAATAAACAAATATATTAGCAGATTGCATGTAAACTCGAACAAAAATTTTAATTCTAGCCGTATTTACAACGTTCGCTCGATTTTCATTGTGAAAACAGCATGGAGAAGGCAAACTGATGACCTTTTGGCCTACCCCATTCAACGACCGTCTGCTACCCACCGCTGTTGGCACTGTAACAATTTAGTATCTAAGTTGCATAGGGGAACAGCGCATTCTGGGTGTTCGTGTACTGAAATCGGAAAACGGTAATAAACATCAAACATGGCTGCTGGATTAGTTTACCGCGAGTATTTGTAATTGAATAATATTTTAGTTATCTTTTCCACGTACTTTTTTCAATTTATCTATTTTTTATGTCTAATCTTTCGAGAACATATCAGATTCTTTTATTTTGCCGATTGCTAGCATTTTTTTCTTGAATTCCAAAACAATGTGTGAAAACGCAACGTACATGCATAAATGCATCTTACCGTCCGTCGGCACGGGTGAGTACTGATGCCACAAATAAAAATGTTATGGATTTTGTTTTGACAAATTGTCTGTTTTGGCTTCGTGGGCAAATCATCTCGTATATTTTCTACCTTATAACTCAATTATGTTTTGTACTTGCTCTTGATTACTCGAATTGCATTTCATGAACGCAGAATAATTTGCGAACGCATAAATCACCGATTTCAAACTTTTTGCATTTCGTAAATATTGATAGTGACCAATCTGTTTGTATTGCAAAAAATTGTAACATGTTCCAATTAAATTAAATTAAAAAGAGAATAGTAAATAACTTAGTGTGTATTGCAGTTCATGTCATAAATGCGAGAATGCTGTATGTAAATGATATGCAAAATAATATGCAAATTTATGCTAATTAGGCCGCCCACCAGCTAATGTGGATTGTGGAGAACACTGACAAAATTTTAATTTCAAGTGATCACAAGTTATGCTCTGTCTGATGTATGTGTGAAGTTTGAAATTGAATCATCCAGGCATGTCAGATATACGGATCCGAAACTGCATTGTTTGAAACAAAATGGCCATCTGTCGGTCATTTTAAACTTGATCAAAAAAAATTACATTCATCAAGATCCCATTGTGTTCAATGTATGTACCAAGTTTAAACCAAATCCGTTCCATATGACCGAGATTCAGTTCCGGAATGGTGAAAATAACACTATAGTTGAGTGAAAACACATACACGTTGAAAAAATCTGTCAACAAAGAAGCTGCTCTCTGATTGGTCCGACTGTAACGTTTTAGGGTTGGGTAGCCAATCAGATACAATCTCTTGACTCAGACACATTGGAAGCATATGACCGGATTTATTAAATTTTAGAATTAGTGGGGTCAATGACCTCTACTGGTTAGAATACTTCAATTACTGTACAGAACAGAACAAAAAAAATATAAAAAGTAAATACAATACATATGGCATACAATGTTGCCATGGAAATATCCTAATGACGTACACTAGTTTCCCTTGGCAACAGCTCAAGCAACATCAGACAAAGAAAATTATTATACCTTTCACTGGTTCATGTATTCAAATACACAACGCTGAGTAAATGTGTCACTGCAGTTTATCAATACCAACACATACTGCAAAATGCTCTAATTTTAAGGAAGAATGAATTGTTGTTGAATTAACATCTTGGCCTTTTTTGCATGAATGTGAAATATAGAGAGAGAAACGTATTTTCATTGAATTTTATGTTATTTTCAATGATTTATTTTCTTGGCGACAATAAATGCCAATTGTTAATAAAATACTTATACAGTAATGTAAAGTCATTATATGTACTAATGGGGGATAATCCATTATCAAACATTAGTAACGTTCACACAGAGCTTCTTAGCACGGGCTAAGAGGTCAATATCTTAACCCATGCTAAGAAAACGTGCATGAATACTTAGCACGAGCTGAGAACCGCGCTAAGAACTGATTAAATCTGGTCGTTTTTATAGATCTCTACACAGGCTAACAAAGTGTGCATGAATGTTTAACTCTGGTTAAGCGCCAAAAACGCCATTGTATTCAATGGTCATATGGAAGATTTACTATTATATCCATAACTCTTCATTTCGGTATGCCATTTCCGACTTGACGATCAACGCAAACACATAACTGTAACCTGTCTGATAGTATTTTTGGCCCAAATGAAGCCATAGAATGCTCCATTTTAACTTAGAATTATCAAAAACTCCACACCCTGGTAGGGAGAACCCTATTTCCCCCACTTGGTAGTGCCGCTGAATTGCGGTGCTCCCTCTCTTGTAGTTTTTTTCTAGAAAAACCCCTGGTAAAGTGTCTGGGAAATGAGGAACAATACCTCGTTTTTAGATGAGCCTTGCCCTAAGTTTATGATTTTGTAGCAAATTTATGACAAACACAGCATTACTATCCAGTGAGGAAAAAAAAAGAATATTTCTTGTTTAGACCCTACTAAACTTTTGGCACTTCCTGGAATAGAACACCGGGAAATCCATCGACTTTTTGCTAATCCAGAGAGATATCAGTGTTTCTTTTCAGAACAGCTCAGAGAATCCACGTCAGGCTCACAACTACTCGTAATCACAGAGCAGGCACGACAATAAAATGTTAAGTGGCTGATGGTTGTAATATAACCATAACCGAAAACACCAAACCTGTTTTTTTTTTGCCACAGTACCCAGTAGTCTAGGTAGAAGTAAGATGTTGAATAATTTTCAACTATAAGAATGCGTTGAATTTCACAGTTGAGAAGACACCCATTGTTAAAGCAAACTTTTATTAAACTGATCCAGTATATAGAACCACTGAAGAGCACCAAGGTGAATTCACTGGGCATGAAAAAAAGCAAGCGTCATCAATCAAAGCACAGCTTTTGAAAATGACCTTTGAGCTGAAATTGCCTCTCTTGAATTCAGCCAGTGCTTATGGTCTCATGTCACCAATTAGTCTATTAGCTTTCATAGCCATCAAAATCTTATGGTTGTTAGCCAATGTTTAACACATTTTATCTAAAATGTGAAGTACGAGGGCATACTTACATCACACATGTGTTTTAGTTTATTAACAAGTACTATTGACCTGTGGATCTGGACAAGTACCGGTGACCTGTGGATCTGGACAAGTACCGGTGACCTGTGGATCTGGACAAGTACTATTGACCTGTGGATCTGGACAAGTACTATTGACCTGTGGATCTGGACAAGTACTATTGACCTGTGGATCTGGACAAGTACTATTGACCTGTGGATCTGGACAAGTACTATTGACCTGTGGATCTGGACAAGTACTATTGACCTGTGGATCTGGACAAGTACTATTGACCTGTGGATCTGGACAAGTACCGGTGACCTGTGGATCTGGGCAACTCTTGATTAGACACTTCAAAACTGACTGCTTTTCTGAAAAAGCCTGATGTGGTTTGTGTGTTTTGTTTACGTCTATTTTGTAGAAGTTTGAGCTGGCCAACATGTGTTTCCTGGTCAGAATTCTATTACGTACACATGTAGTTTCAAAATCAATATTTTGATCTTTGTAACCTGTTTTTTTTTTTTTACTCGAACTCTAACATTGGCAGATCTAATTAGTGATATGAGCACCGAATGAAGTTACACTATTACTGTAAACTTTATTTTTAGCTGGAATTAATTTTCGTGGAAAAGACTTTTTGGTGTTTTGTATGAAATTTGTTTTTACTAATTTTTGATGAGTTGAATGTAAAATATAGGAAAAAAGGTACATTCGCTGGATTTGATTTTCACTGGATCATTCCATCAGCGAAAATAGTGAAAATTAATTCCAAATGAAAATAAAGTACTTTACAGTACCCTATGTATACCAGCATGTAGGATATGCTCTGCTTAATAAAACATTTACTGTGAAATATTTTATTTTAGCTGGAATTAATTTTCACTGGAAAGACTTTAGGTGTTTTGTATGAAATTTGTTTTCACTGATTTTGATGTTTTATTTCACTGAATCATTTCTTCATCGCAAATAATGTATTTCACAGTAATTTGATCTTTACCTGTTTTTAACTTTACGATATTTGTATCTTCATGCTACAGGCTTAGTTTTAGATTCACCAATTTTCTAGTGAAAAACAACTTTTAATTTACTTTTATACAGCAGTACAAGCCACGACTGATTTCCAAGCTAGTTTCCAAAAAAAAAATTCAAAAAGTTAGTATTTACCTAGGTTACTAATAGTTCACATTAAACTCATCAAAAATCAGTGAAAATAAATTCCATACAAAACGACCAAAAAGCCTTTTCAGCGAAAATTAATTCCAGCGAAAATAAAGTATTCCACAGTATATGGCTCAAGCCTATAGTGTGTATATTGTGTTTTTTGTTCCTACAGAGAGGTCCCAATGAAAATTACTTTATTGTATATTGGCCTACCCCCTTTAAATAAAGTGTTAAATAAATAAATAAATAAAAGTATTAAACAGATTACTCTGCACAGCTTAGATATGTGGCCGTTTTAAAAGCAACCAGAGCCAGCGTTAAACAAGCTTAAACTAGCTAAATGTTAAATTACGCTTATAGCATAATCAATGTTACTAATACAAGACATATTTGAAAGGATTCTAAGTCAACTACTGCAAAATGACTAATTTTCACTGTGTTTAAATTACGCTGATTTACCATTTCAGGCATATTCACGGTTTTATCATTTAGATAATGTGTTCTATGCTTAATTTTACATATTCACAAGGTTTTAATTCAGCGCATTTCTCAGTCAGCGAAATAAGCATAATTAAAACGCAGTGAATAATTAATCGCTTTACAGTATATGTCAACTGAATGTGAAGTTACGCTTGGATCGTGCTGTATGTTGATATTTATTTTACCTTATTTCACTCATCTACAAAAAAATGCATTTCATAATTAATGCATTTACAGTAGTCACCATGACAACAGCTATTTAGTCTTTGATGTAAAAGTTGGCAAATATACAGAGGAATAGTGGGCAATTAGGGATTAATATCACAGGATTAAAGAGACTCTTCAAACATAATTGTTGTTTATATAGGCTCCCACCTATCAAAATTTAGGCACAGACACGTGCAACATTTGAAGGATTAATTACTATGAAACATTTCTGATTCCCGAATTGATAGCATGTGCAAGATTATTGGTTGTGTGCTTACGCATACTACGTGACCTGACGTCAACAAAAACCGCAAGGCAGGACAGATTGTGAATGATCCAAATTCGCAGTACACCACTCATCTGTGTTTGTAATTCGCGGCTTACAAAAATCATCTCATACATGTATAAAAGTGCCATCCCTTTTCAACAGCCAGTGATAATTTACACACTACTGTAAAATGCAGGATATGCTCTGCTTAATAAACATTTACTGTAAAATACTTTATTTTAGCTGGAATTAATTTTCGCTGAAAAAGCTTTTTGGGCGTTTTGTATGGAATTTATTTTCACTGATTTCTGACAAGTTGAATGTATAGAAAAAATGTATATTCGCTGGATTTTATTTTCACTGAATCATTCCATCAGTGAAAATAGCGAGAATTAAATCCACACGAGAATAGTATTTTAGAGTATCTGTTGACAAATTAGCCCTTAAACTAAAAAATTATGTCCATTAACAAATTATTTAATTATCAACCTCCATATAAAACCCACCTGTCAAAAAAGAATGATTTCTTCAAGTACCTTTGATGGCCACTGTATACAGGTTTGACTGATGTTTTTCAAAGAGGCGATTAACAGCTTAAAGTTTCAAGAGATTTCATGATGATAACAGATGAAATCAAAAAATGCAATATTGGTGAAGAAAGAGCCATAATTAAATAAATTGGAAAATAATTCATGAAATGATTACTACAGGTAATTTTTTGTTAAATATTCTGACTCCTACATGCACTAATCTATGCGGACATGAAAGAAACGATTCAAAAGGATTCGTTCCCTGGAATGTACATGAAACAGAAAAGCAGGGTCTAGATTTAGATTGTTCTGAAAGGCTATTTTGATGTACTGTAGAATACTTTATTTTCGCTTGGAATTATTTTCGCTAAAGGAATGATTCCGTGAAAATAAAATCCAGTGAATATACTTTATTTCCTATATTTCACATTAAACTCATCAAAAATCAGTGAAAATAAATTCCATACAAAACACCCAAAAAGCCTTTTCAGCAAAAATTAATTCCAGCGAAAATAAAGTATTCCACAGTATTAAAAATAGTGAAAATGGTATCGTGATATTTTGTTTCAAAAGTGCTACTTCAACTATAGATTTGGATTTATGCCACAACAGTTTTTTTATGCTAATTTTTACAAAAAAATCTACAAAAATAGTAAGGTTGGTTGTTTTTGTTTGAGAGACATTCAGCCTGCACCTTTCACGCAATAATGCAAGATCTCTTCACAATAACATGTTGCTCAGGCCAAATAAAAAAAAGCTTTTCAAAAATAGGTTGGAATTTTGTTTATATATATATATATTTTTTTGGTAATAACTTTGTTTCCTTGTTTGTTTTTTCTTGCATATTCGGCCTGTTTGCACAGAGTGTCATAAATTAGGTTTGATTTTCTATGGCTGCAAATTTTTTTTGCATTCCTAACCAGCAATATCGTTATCTAAAACTAGTAGGTGATTTTCTGTTCAACTGTGAGATCTTACGAGATGCATGAAAGACGTGCACCGAACGTCTGCCGCAAAAATCAAACGATTTGATTTTTGAACTTTTTTATTTCAAAGCTCACATCGAATACACTTACTACATCGAAATTGACCATCATCAAATGTGTACAGCACATTATTAAGCATGGAGATGCCCCCAAAAAAACTTTCGCATTTGTCGAATCCCACGCGATGTTTGTTGTCACTACGATGCTATCACCTTTGTTTGTTCTGTTTTTACATTCAAATTCACGCATGATGCGAAACTTCGCGGAGAGCGGAAAATGTTCTATTGGCTGACAATAGAGCCATGTCACTTGCTAACGCGATAATGATTTACTAGCTTTCTGAAAGCAATGTTGTATTGTCGTCCAATTAGATAATGATATCGCTGGTTAGGTGTACGATAACAAAAACAGTGGAAACAGTAAAGTTACAATACCTAGTTTTTCTGTAAAATCTCATTCAAAGTCAAGCACAACTTTGTGAGGCTTTTCTTCAATACAGCCGAAAAAATGTATTGAAACATTCCAATTTCATTTTTTATGAAGTTATTTTGTTCTTGTTTGCGATGAGGCTACTTTGGCACTTTTTGTACAAAGTTGGTACAACAAAGCAAATTTCAGCCCCCTCAAAAAATCCGACCAAGTAATTATTTGGCAGATTTTTATAACTTATTCGCTTCTAAAATTTCGACTGATTACAGGAATAGACTTTTTTTATGCTTACCCAAAATTTCAGCTCAAAGTTAATTCAGTCTACCCACCAAACAGACTGGCTACTTTTATTTTTGACTGGCCACTTTTTCTGTTTTTTCCTATTGTTCTTCAATAATTTTACCAAAATATATCCAAAACCATCTACATTTTCAGAAAGTTGAATTGTTTTGAACTGACAGTTGCAAATTCCTGGCTAATAGCCTAGTGGGAGTTGACCTGCAATGGTGTACTTTGACCTGATTGGTCAAGAATACTATTAACCAAACAGAATACCTTGTGATAAAGTTTCCAAATACTAATGACCATCAAAAAGGCATTGCAGGAGTAAATTTTATTTCAAATCAAAATACAGTGGAATACTTTATCTTCGCTTGGAATTTATTTTCGCTAAAGGGATGCTTCAGTGAAAATAAAATCCAGTGGATATACTTTTTTTCCTATACTGTAGAATACTTTATTTTCGCTTGGAATTTATTTTCGCTGAAGGGATGATTCCGTGAAAATAAAATCCAGCGAATATACTTTTTTTCCTTTTATTTCACATTAAACTCATGAAAAATCAGTGAAAATAAATTCCAAGCAAAACTCCCAAAAAGCCTTTTCAGTGAAAATTAATTCCAGCTAAAATAAAGTATTTCACAGTATGACCTGTTGGCATTGTTTTCACAGCATGATGGTTTTTAAAGAGGCAGTTAGTAAGATATATATCACAGATTTGAGATAGGTCTACCTGGGACACTTGACATATCAAATATCCTTACAATCAGTCTAATAGTTTTCAACCAAATGCAAACAAATAAACACCATGATGAAACAATATATATATATATATATATATATATATATATATATATATATATATATATATATATATATATATATATATATATATATATATATATATACTGTAGAATACTTTATTTTCGCTTGGAATTAATTTTCGCTGAAGGAAAAATTCAGTGAAAATAAAATCCAGCGAATATACCTTTTTTCCTATATTTTACATTCAAGTTGTCAAAAATCAGTGAAAATAAATTCCATACAAAACACTCAAAATGTCTTTTCAGCGAAAATTAATTCCAGTCAAAATATTTTTTTAGTATTTTACAGTAAGCAGATGCCAAACAGTGACCACAACAAATTTGGAAAATATACAAGATATTTATAAAGGCGAGTATGAAAATTCAACTGCTTTCTCATGTAATTACCAAGGTGCTAGATTGTTATCTTGTTTACCGACTGTAAAAAATTCATTCTTTCAATACATGTTTGCCAACAAACCCTGCATACCTGAACATACAGAGTACACTCATAATCCCAAAAAGGTCAAAGCATTCAGTAATTTTTTTTAAACAAGGGAACAGGGGTGCAGCGCCCTCATGCCATGGCCATGCGCCCCCTTACCCTGGGCAGCAGATCCTCTGGCAACCATAAAATTCTGATTGACCAGGGATCACATGTGGGCACAGTCTTCAACTGTAACCTGTCTGATAGTAATTTTGGCCCCATGAAAGCCATAGAATGCTCCATTTTACTTAGAATTATCAAAAGCTCCACACCCTTGGGTAGGGAGAACCCTATTTCTCTCACTTAGAGGCACCGCTAAATTGCAGGGGTTTTTTTTCTAGAAAAACCCCTACATTCACTAACATCTAACCAGTGAGTATATAAAAGACTAATTTCACTACGCACACTAGTTTGTTCATCGTATTACAACAGGTGAATTATATGTTAATTTGAATAATATCATTTTGTTGACATTGCAAATCATACACCAGAATATAATCACTATAAATGTATAAATGTTACTGTTGCTTTTTTTCTTGTGATGTGAAGAAGTGTAAGTGTGGCCACTAAATAGTTGCTTTGGAAACCATAATTTACTTGCAAGGAGCCACCTGGCTACTTTATTTTTGGCTCGACTCCTAAAAAATGAATACCTGAGGGCAAGCATGTTCCTAACAATTTTTCTAATGTATAGGACTGGAAAAGTTGAAAATATCATTTTTTTTAACCAAAATTGAAAAAATATTTAACGACAGCAGCAGAGAATTGAAGACAAAATTACAAATTGAACAAAATTGAAATAAGTTTATCCAAGTTAAACAAAACATACACTGGTATTCAATAAAGTCAAAGATATCTTTTTCCCCCCACAATGATATTCATTTAAATTAAGAACTGAAGATATGGTCACAAAATGAACAATTCTTAGAGAGATCTACCCAAGTAGAATACTTTATTTTAGCTGGAATTAATTTTCACTGAAAAGACTTTTTGGGTGTTTTGTATGGAATTTATTTTCACTGATGTAAAATATGTAAAGTTGAATGTAAAATATAGAAGAAAAGGTATATTCGCTGGATTTATTCTCACTGAATGATTCCTTCAGTGAATATAGTGAAAATTAATTCCAAGCAAAAATAAAGTATTCTACAGTAGTCCAAATTTGTAACAAGTTGATGCAGATACAGACAGAAAATCAGTGATACGTCTTGTTCTTCTCAACAAAGTAGACGACAGAGCTAAAAACCTCGCTGGGAAAAATAAAATAAAAATTCCTGCCCATCTACCCAGTATTATTTTAAACTAAACTTTTTTTTCTGATTATGAAAATCCAACCTGTCAAGAAAGATTACTGTGAAATACTAAGCTGGAATTAATTTTCACTGAAAAGACTTTTTGGGTGTTTTGTATGGTGTTTTCACTGATTTTTGCAGAGTTTAATGTAAAATATAGGGAAAAAAGCGATATTTACTAGATTTTATTTTCACTGAATCATCCCTTCAACGAAAATAGCAAAAATAAATTACATGCAAAAATTAAGTATTTTACAGTATGTAAATGAGAGCGATATTTTGGAGTTTTTAAAGATGCATCATCATTAAATCTATAATCTGAACTTGAACCCGGCAGTTTTAGAGGCCTTCCATTTTCCAAACAAAAATTGATAAAATTGTCTTAAAGAATATATATACTCATAATTCGCATGATACTTCATTTGTTTATTGTGTAAAATGGTGAAGGTAGTGTCTTATTGAACCATGAAATAGCATACTTTCGTGTGTTACAGTAATAACGTATTTTGAGAAATTTGTCCTAATATTTTTCAAAAATCGCTATTTTAAGAACAATTTCATAGAGCACAATGTTAAAGAAAAATTGCATTTTTTGCCACTTTTTAAAACCAAGATTTTTGAAATAATTGTGAACAACAAAAAGAACCCCATTGTTCATTTTTTAGGCTACATCACCTGCCTACAATAACATTATCTCTACCATAGGAATCCATGGAAAAAGCGTGGTAAATACTGACAAAATAGCCATTATTCACTAAAATACAACTATCATTTTCTCGAAATATTTTTTAAGTCAATAAAATTTATATTGCCCGAAAACAATTTATTTGAAAATGGATAAAATCTGGGTATTTGAAATCATGAGTAGGCTTCTACCTTAACATTATAGAAATAATAAGAAATTGTCCAGGGTACCAAGAGTCTTAAATGATTCTGTGAAGTTGAATTCTGTCTTGGATCCCTAAGGAAACTACATACAGCCTTCTAGACTGACCATTTTGGTCGCCATGACAATTAAATTTAGCCAATGGTGATTAAATAAAAAATCTGCGACATAAAACATACTATAGATCACTTCTAAGCACAATTTAACACTTTGCATGTGAGCATTTCGTAATTTATTATATGCAATGACATACAATGATCGCTTCGTATTTTTCGTAAGTCTGTGTGAAAAAACCATGCAGTTTTCAACAGAATGATACAATATTGAAAATGAATCTCATTCTGTTAATAAATCAGTGTCAGACTATACAAGGGACATCGCACCCCGTGTGGAAAACGAAATCCAGCTTGCAGAGAAAGCCAAAGACTCCATTTTAACCTAGAATTATCAAAAACTCCACACCCTGGTAGGAAGAACCGTATCTCTCCCACTTGGTGACACCGCTGAATTGCAGTGATCCGTCTTCCAGTTTTTTTCTAGAAAAACCCTGGTTATAATTATACAAGTTTTCGTCGACGAAAAAATTGTACGCGATTCCTGTAAAGTAGTTATCTCGTATATGCTTGAATAGATATCTGAATTTTTATGGAGTTGGTTCTCCGTGTAGTTTTTCATGTCCTAGTATTTGCAAGACGCAAAACATTCTGGAGACCAACAATTATGTACTTTGCTATCAATGGCCACTGGGAAAAAATTTTAACAGATTTACAATTACAATTGTATGGCTTACAAGAGGGGGAATTTTAGATCATAAAGAAGAAATTTGTCAACACGATAGTACAAAAACAATTGGGGACAACAATTCTTTTAAAAATACACCAAGAGTATACTTGCAAATACAAAATGATTAGATCCAAATATTGTTAAACAAATTAATAAAAGAGAATTTCATTCTAATTACAAAATAAATTAAATTTGAATAAATTGAATAGAGTGATTCAGCTGAATTGACACTAAGTCGATTTAAAACGAGTGCTGTCATCATTGCGAAAACATAATGGCGGTATTTGCGGAAATAATGGGCGAACTCTGGAAAATAGGTCAAACAAACAACCAACCAAAACTGTTAAACGAAAGCAAACGGTGGCCGCATCGGAAATGGTTCGAGACGAGCGAAGACGGTCAGCTCTCAAATGAAGTGTGTCATTTACGTTTCATACATACTGTGACACCGGGGTTAATTTATTTCGAAATCGCGTAAAAGGAAGATTGTTTATCGTCGTCGAAGAGGCCCCTTACCACGTCGCATTTACAGAGGCCGGTGGGCAGGGAAAACACGATACGTTTTGTTTGTTTTAAAAATACGCTTAAATTCATTGGGACCGACGAATAACAACTCCTTGTAAGAAACTAAACCGGTTCAACGGTGATTACGTACGAGTTATTAATCGCCCACAGAGTGGAGATCAACGCATTAATGTAGATTTACACGATAAATTTGGCCCGACTGCATTGACTAGCGTAATTTATGCATAACAATTTTACTACGATGTGTTTACTATGAAAAGTCATGCGATGTCTTTTAATTTTTTAAATCGTTTTATTTCTAAGATTTGATCATACATCATTATGAATCGTGTGGCAACTGGATGTTTTCTGGTTACGACAGAGACGACGACGTTGCGCTGCTCGACTACAGACGGCGTGGGTTTTTGAGTTTTTTTTTCCACTAGCTACGATAGGGAAGAACACCGCCGCCGAAGCTCTTGAGTGAAAACGCAAAATGGCAACACACTCGATGAAAACATGATGATACATGACTGAATATGGGGTGGATTCGCCGACTTTGGCAGGAGTTTGGGACCACATCAGCCACTTGGCGGTGTGTGGCCGTTCACGACAAACGTCGAGGGCGAGATAATTCTAGCGAACGTACGGAAGAAATCGTAAAATATATCGAATAGAAGAACTCACCGTGAACTCACTGACATCAGGACTCCATTTCCCGCGTAGGTTCGAGTACCCGGATGTTTGAGCATACGCATGCGCAGATTGTTTGGACAGGTTGTTTATTGGAATAAACCATTATAAATGGGAGCGTCATCGGCGTTGATGCGTGATTGCGGGGCACGCCCACTCTATACCACCAGTACATAAGCTGGGATTACCCTAGTTCTATCGGGTACTTTGACATAAATTAACAAAAATCTCGTGTTTTTCACCACACAGTTTTAGACTACGTCATCCCGTCATCCGTGCATGCCATTTCTACCAAAAAGGAAACATGACAATAATAAAACCAGTCACATGACTCCAAGCACGTGAGTCTGCGTTTTTTGTTGCATAAAAAGAAGGCATATTTCATGACATCATCGTGGGACAACCCGATTACACTGATTTTCATTATATAAAATTTACCGCCTTTGATAAAGTCTGGACTTTCCGAAAATTGAATCAATTGAAAAAACCTTTAGTTTAGAGAAAACACAATCTGATTAAAATGTGATGTATTTTTAATTATATTGACTATCAACTTATTTTTATTTAGTTTTTATTACTTTTGTTATTAATGCCTTTTTATATTATTATTTTACTTTGATTTTGATTTTGGGATTTTTTTTTCAATTCCGCCCTCGTTGGCTTTCGTAATTACCAAAACTACAAAAAATCAAAAATAAAATAAAATAAAAATACAAAAAAAAAAAATCATTGAAATTCTTGTATTTTTTTTTTCAAAAAAATTACCTTCCAAGTCAAGTTTTATGGTTTTCGCAAACTTCGACAAATATATCCTGTTCAAGTTCGGCTCGAACTTCAGAACGTATTCCTTGACCAGCGAAGTGACTGGCATCTACTTGGAGGGCAGTACATTGAGCTTTCAGTTTTCTCATTTTCGCTACAAATGGACCTCCCCGCAAAATGTTTCTTTTCTCAGACAACCGTACTCAGGCTGCCACCTTTTCTGAACGGTTTTGCCATTCAAACGCGGCACGACAGTATATATCTGTATTCTGTATTCTGTATTCTGGGTTTATATTATTACAATTCCAACGGGGGAGTCCCCGTACTCTTAACAAAGAGGGTTTGGCACTAAAAACAATAGAACGTTTATAGGCTCAACGTTGGATTTAGATCGTGTTATAATCCAAATCCCCTGGAAAGAGTTGTAAGCACCAATTTTCATATGTATAATACATAAGTTGTTTCAATATGTTGAATCTATGTTTATTGGAAAGTTTAGTATATATTATGAACTGACAATCAACCCACAACATGGAAACTTGAAAGATGACTTTATACCATATATCGTCCTGAAAAAAGGATGTTTTTTAATAGACGGTGTAATTAGCAAAGTTTGATTCAAATGGTTGACTAGTTGCCATTGTATTTATTACGTCAGTTTGCATGTGTCGGGAAGGGGAATAAATAAATAAATAAATAAATAAATAAATAAATAAATAAATAAATAAATAAATAAATAAATAAATAAATAAATAAATAAATAAATAAATAAATTAATAAATAAATAAATAAATAAATAAATAAAAATATTAATTTCAGATTAAAATCGTATTCCACTTACTATATTACGCCTGTAACATGTAAACACCTTCTCGTAGACCATTGTGTAGCCTGACAACGTGAAGGTCGCATGAGTTCCGCCCTTCGCGGTGCTGCAAACCGTGGGGTCTGATGTAGTTCGGCCGGCGATGGCGCCATTCACGCCTGCATGTCAGGCTCATAATTGTGCGGCCATTTTTGTCACAATTTTGTATGGCATTAGAGGATTATGGTCCAGCAAATTTGTAATAACACACACACACACATGGATTAAGAAAGGAACCATATTTATTTACCCCCACCCCACCCTCCACGGACACAAACGGCCATCATGAATTCCGTTGTAGCGTTCAATGGGACGATGACGTCACGCAGACATTGATATCCACCATCCCATGCACCGGGACGGTTCGATAAAAATAGATCGAACGCTAAAAACAAGTACCACGGAAACGTAAACACGTGATGAGAATACTTTTAGTATACTATCCCAGATTTCGTGCAGTTCACATTATGGGGACGCGACGCCCTTTGCGGGTCGTAAACTTTAGCTTTTTGGAATGGGGTAAAGATTTGCTAGGATGGGGTCTGTTTTCAGTCTCTGATCTCTTTGTCAAACAACAACTTTTTGTGAATCAAACAAAATTATGTGTAAGTAGTTTTGGAGTGAGTAATTTCCCTTGGATTGATCATTCATGATTCAGATTGATGAGTCTTGGAGATGAGAAGATTCTACCTATAACTGAATAAATTTAGTGATAATTCGGTCTCTGATGGGATATACCAAATCACTATTTTGCCTATAATGGGGTATGGTTTCGAGGTGAAAATGGTCTATGATGGGGTCTGGAGATTTACTTCCCGGCCGCACACCTCTACCATACTGAAAGGCCAGTGCCTCCCACGGGGTATTATCTCAACCAGGAAAACTCATAAACGGTTTGCATTGCCGTAATCTGCATTGTGTGTTCTCTCACAGTTAATACATATGTGACATCGCGGAGGAGAAAACTTCATGATATCATAATCTCGTCGGCATAAGGGCGACATAATGAACTTGCACTTGGATTCCGTCTCGAATCCATTGCCGCCGCGAATCACTGGCGCGTTGAATTTCATAGGCATTCACATCAACGTAACTTCCATCAAGTACCGTTGAGGGCGGCATTTACAAAGCGAGCAGCAACTTACTGCAAATACGTATACAGAATGAAGTGTAACTCTCACACACACTCTGGTAAGCTTTCCTCACGAAAAACAGTTGTTATGCAATCTCACATATGAATCGCGTAGAATCGGTTATTTTAAGAATGATCGCAGAAATTTAACCCAAAATATAGGACAAATAATTTATTACATTTCTTTCAACTTTTCAGTTTTTTCCCCATGGTTTGGAGAAAAACTGTCTAAAAATATACAAAAATGAACGTTTTTTAAACAGTTTCCATGGATACCATGTTAAAGCGTTTATTTCATTAAACATTAATTTTAAATATATTTGTTTTCACCATTATCATGACGTAATTAAACGATATTTTGAGATACGCTGAGAACGTTTTACCATGGAAACCAATGATAAATGAATCATAAATCGCAATTTCCATGTATATCGACCTGTATTTTGTACGAATAGTAGTTCGGTGATTAAATATTTTTATTCAAGTTTTATCAGGGTTGAGTTTTATGAACAACAGCATAAGATACAACCATTACGTAACCGTCAATGAAATCCGACCAATTCATGATTGCTTTAGTTCGCATTCGTTGGTTGCGTATTTTGGGAAAACTGAATGCGTGAAACGGAAAAAGGAATTTTGGGATAATACGACAGCAAATAACTTTGAAGCGATCAGATGGCCTAAGCCTAGGTACCAACTTTTTGTGTAAGAGAGATTCTTCCACTCGGGAAAGAAATCACGTAGTTTATGTTCATTTCTTATTTGTGCATAACTGTATAGTTGAAACAAGTTCAAAAGTTGATTCTTTGCTGCACGTGTTCACGCTGTGAGACGAGATGCAGTCAATGCCATGCCGCTAGGCAGGGAAGAAATCATTCTACAATCACTTCCCAGTGATTAATTATGGTATCCTCGGGGGCGGACATCCGGGCATTTTCTACCGCTTGGCAACCCTCGCGGTGAAAACAAAAACCCAAAACCCGCAGAAAACGGTACTTTGCGATGGTTGTTGAGAGTCCCCTGAACAGTGTAACAAGATTAACCCTACGTGTGTAACATATATGAATTTGGTTGTTCAGGATTACTTCAAAGTTGAGTTTGTGTTGTTATCTCGAGTTTTCACCCGCTCCACCGGCGTTCCTCGGCAGCGCGCACAAAGCCCATAGAAATACGTGGTACAGTAGTGCGCGTCTTAGCAACGTAGAACGTCCGTGACGTAGCTCCGCCCCCGAGGATACGTCATTATGCTGCCATTTTGACACATCGATGTACCACGGTTGTTATCCCGTCCCTGTTTCACAAGTATGGAAAATAACAATCAGATACAAAGACTGCGGGAAAATTAAGCCTTAGTGTTTCGCAGATAAACATATAATTGCTATGTAAATCAATTTACATGTGGGTATCTCACCCATGCCTTTGGCCAAATGTAGCATGCACCAAGTTGACCTGATTGGCTACCCAACCCTTACACTTAAAAATCCAGACCAATCAGAGAGAAGATTGACATGTATTTTCGACGTATACGTATCAAATTCCTTCATGCTGTATATAGGCGTCGACTTAAAGCAGGGGAGTCGTCACCTACGCATGCGTCAGATGGCTATAGCGTTTCATTGTTTACGAACAAGCGTCTACCCATGAGTCTTTGCGTTTTTAGCGTGTGTTGTCATCGTCCCTTGGGACTCAATTTTCGCGCGTGCGCAGGTGACAACCCTCCGCTTTAACTGGCAATTTATGAGGATTCGTTAATTTCGACAGACGTAACGATTCCAGTGTCAGTTTATTTCTGAACGTGGCGTCAATGTTGTACTCTTGCAGCGTATAACAACCACCGACTACCAAATTATATATGCAGACCATTCATGAGTATTCATAGTTAAAGGGCGATGGTCGTCACTCCGCGTCCTGGTCGATATGGGACTCATAGCGACGTATACAACGCGTGTAAAATACATTCTTACTTGAATTTGGAACACGCACTGCCCGACGACCATTACTCATTAAACTTTCAAACGCCAGAAAAGTTGTGAAATTATACAAGTAGTTATATATTTTGTTTTCATTATATTATTATTATTAGCGTTCACGCACAGCTCCTTAGCACGGACTAAGAGGTCAAATATCTTAGCCCTGCTAAGAAAACATAGCTTAACACGGGCTAAGAAATGCTAAATACGGATTAAATCTGGCCCGTTTTTAAGACGCGGTTCAGATCCTTAGCGCGGGCTAACGACGTGTGCGTGAACGCTGAGCTTGGGCTAGGCGCCCAAAACACCATTTTATTCAAAATTCATTTGGAAGATTTATTATTATATTCATAACTATTCATTTCGATATGCCATTTCTGACAGTCAACACAATCACACATAGAGACGCTGTTATTCTGCAATTTGCATTTTCTGAATTTTCTTTGGTATTGCTTCATAAATTTATAGAATGTATGCCTTCCTTGTTACTGTACTAGTAATCATAGTTAAAATGATTGAAGATTTTTGTTTGTATGCGAGTTCCTTACTTAGCCCGTGCTAACCACTGTTTCCTCCCGTGCGCGTACGCATTTGTGGTCTATCCGATATGCAAAGATTAGCCCGTACTTTGTGTAGCGTGAACACAACTATTATAACTGTATAATTAGTGTATATCTATGTCATTGTTATTTTGTACGATGGGCCGAGGCAGAGCAGAGGGAAATGTTTTATCACTTTCCACGGGCCGCTGGCATTGCTTAAATAATAAATACACTGGCCATCGCGAGCAAGTACGGTTTTATTGGTCCTCCCAATTTGAATGACCGGTCGTGGGGATAAAAAAGGTCTAGAATGGGGGTCAGTGAAACAGCCAACTTAGGTAATGTGTGAACTGTTTTTTTTTTTATAATGACACCAACATCTTAATTACAACAAAGAGAATGTCGATCGTGACTGGTGATTATTTTTTATCTATGCGGTGGTAATCACTGGTCGAAACGCCGACGTCGTTGTAAAGGTAGTAGACAAAAGCTTCGATTATGAATCACCCATTGTGTGTAGTAAGTAAATAAAGTCGCCAATGGAAGAACTGATTTGACGACAAGTTGTTTTTCCTTCTCAATACAGGCCCAGGTATACTATAAATACGCTCCTAAACAATAGGGATTATTTCCTTGCTTGTCACGCTGTAGTAAACAGCTCCAGCCAAGCTCCGGTAAAAACGTGTTTTCTCGAACTTACAGGTCGATTATGTCGTGCCAAAGTGGATGCATGTGACTATGAATATCACAGCAGTGACTGTGTGTAATATTTATGACAATAAATTGTGTACGAGCTGAGATTTTGGCGGATAAAAGTAAAAAACATGAACCGGGGAAAGGGATGCACGACTAATCTTGAATAATTACTACTGTCAATCAAAGTCACGTGATGTTGGACCGCTGAAACAGGATGCGTCATAGGCTATGCAAGTGATTAACACCATGCATTAAAATAGCCACACCTCCAATTCACACTTGCCCGGGGCAAGTGAATTGAGCCTTTATATGTACCCCTTTTATTCCGTCACCCCGGGCCGTCTTCCACTGTTTTTTTTTTTCAGTCACGGGCGGTAATTAGTGCAAGTTCGCGCCCAGGTCAAAACTAGTATTCGTTATTTCATTGGAAGAGCGCATTAGAATATGGGAAAATCGGTGTTTATCAACATAAATGTCAAAAATGCACGGCGCGACGACCACCGTTCTTTAAAATCCAATCCCATTGTGGATACGCCGGGCTTTCCGAAGTAAATCAATACACGGTGAATATGGCGGTTCAGCGGCCACCTTTCTTTGTAAACCTCGTTCCGTAAAATGAACGAAGGTTCATAACGCAATTCATGTATTTTTGTTCTCGATAATTTGAAAAAAATTGTTTTGTCTCATATTTGTTTTCTACAACTCGCCGTCGACTCAGTGCTCTGTTCGAAATTCAAGTCGCTCGACAGAGGGCGCACATGACAGATACGACAATCTACCATCGCAATTTGTTAACGATTAGCTCCGCTGGTACACACCCGGCCCAAAGGTCAAACAAAAATAACCGTCACCTGCACGCATCAAATAAACACCTATCAACAATGCGGCGCGAGTTATTCATCGAGTTCCTCATTTGATTAGGGCGAAGCACAAACATCAATGTTTTCTAACCATTCTATGTTAAACAATTAATTTTAGCTGTGGGATGCGGCTTTTCAATTCTCGTTATGGGCGATACCAATTCTAAATAGGTTGGTCAGACAGGAATATGTACAAAGACATGGGGTGTAGGCAGACGGAATCGTCTTCGTTGTAATAACATTGAATTGGTACCATACATGCATACCAGAAATTTACATAATTGTTCGTGAACCCAGGATAAGGTATATCGTGAATCCCCCCTCCATGACTTAGCAAGCCCCCCTACACCCGAAATAGGACCAACCCTGTAACTAAGTCTGCTACCATCATATCTACTAGAGCACCCACGGACAAAGTCTGAAAAAAATGGATGACAAGATCCTGATCGCGTCGAAAATGGGCGACCAGGACTCGGTGATTCTACCCATGCCAGGTTACTACGAGATGTTGACGTCCGTGATACCAATGCAGTGGTCGGTCATCTGGAAAACTCCAACCGATTTCGATTATTTCGAACAGTTCTCGAAATATTGCCACTTCACCTGGTTCGATGTTTTCATCGTCTTCTTGTTCGCTGTGCTGTGGACGTGGCTGAGGACAGCGCTGACGTACTACCTCTTTCAGGTTGGTGGTTCACCAATCTTTCATTCATTCATTCACTCATTCATTCTTCAAAGAATCCGTTCATAACATTCTAATTTTAATTACTCGTAAGGGGCAACCTCTATTTCACGCGACCCGATCCCGAGATATATTCTATTTATACAACCTTCGTCACATTTGTGATCTCGGTGAGGGCAAGCAGCGTGATTCAACCCTTAACAACGGTGGTTGTTTGTGATTCAACCCTTAACCCGGCGTACCGTGTGTATACAAGGTCATCGAAACACGTGCATACGGGACGGCTGCAAGAACGCCCAAACTTGTAGGGCGTCAACATTTGTAGCGTGTTATTGCAAATAGAATGTACACATCGTAAATCAAGCGATTTCATCGGTTCCGTTATCACCGGTCTGTATCGTCACAACACGTCATCATCGCATATCATTGCGGTAACGTCTTAGTGAAGGTGGGCCATTGGAATTTACTGAGGCCGATTATTTTTCATTTTAGGGTTTACTAGATTATTTACTAGATTTGTACTGATGTAGATCATGTCACTCTCATTGGGGGGTTATTTTTTTCTATTGCAGGTGTTATATTTCTGGTTCAATCCTACCCACCATCAGAAACACTGGTCCGACCACTGCTCCCAGTCTATTCAACGCAATGTTTGTTTCGATATGATTCAACTATGTAAAAAATTTTAGAGTTCAAATTATTACAGCGGATAATTTTGAATATTTATTTTAAAATATTCGGTTTAGTTTATTCTTTAGCACACACATGGAGTTGGGGTGGATACTGATGTGAAAAATGCCGGTCGTCTTAGTACGCATATTTAATTTAAATACATGAAACACACATATATACGGACCATTAATTCACAGAGCATGCGCAATGATCTTGTTATTTCATTGGGCGTGTTTTTTCGGTTACCCATAATCGTTATTTTGTGTTATGGTTCCCCGTTATTGTATGAAACTTTGGAACAAACATAGTTAAAAAAATAACCAAGTTATTTACACAACAGGTCGCAAATGATTTTTAATTTAATAGTACGTACCATTATTTCAAAATGCGTCTCTGTAGACGAGTTGCAAAAACGTGTCTCCCGGATTCCATACAACTGAGCGTGCTTGCGAAAGAAAGGGTGTGGTCGATTTTAGTAAGCAGTCGCTCAAGATGTAGTTGGCCTCAGTTTTCCCAAGTTGAATAGACACGCAAACTTAATATGTGCCCTCCCTCAGAAATATATTACAAATGTACGAACTTGTTAGAAATTATACTTTGTACAACTCGGCCTCAGCGTGTGCGTATGAAAGGACATTTCGTAAAACTTCCACAGGTAACGTGAATGCTAGTCTGGTTCAGCCGTAGCGATCATGTGAAATTCCGTGGCAACGCGGGAGAATCTGCAGACTCGTTCGTCGAGGAATTACAACATACTAACAATAAAAGTGCCACGACTGGGCTGACAAAAAACTGAAGCTGGTACAGTAGAATATCTGCCCCAATGATAAACAGCATAATTCCAGCTGGACGAAAACGTCGATTGACACCCCCCCCCCCTCCGCCCTCGCGCGCTTGGCAGCTGCCCAGTGAACCCGTAACCTCGCTAAAACGTGGTTCACTGAGTATATCATTTAGTGTACTACCTGTACGCTGGGTGCATCTTACAACGATGTTCTGCATGGGATAGATAATATTCCAATGCGTGTTTGCTAGATCTCGTTTTGCAAGATCTCGCGTATTGCGAGAAAGCAGCGGACCGAACATTTGCCGCAAAAATCGAATTTGATTCCTAACTTCTTTCAAATTATTTTATAGTTTAATATCGAAATGCCGATCTTTCAGAAAGGAATATAGTATTGTGATAATATTATTTACCAAAATTTATCATCATCAAATATTAAAAATGTTTAGCGTTAAAACTCTTTCATTAAGGAAATAATTGTTCACGTCGCCGTGACGCTGTGACCAATTTCGATTTCACGCATAACGCGGGATCTCGCAGTGAACGGAAAATATTCTAATTAATCGCTTAGTTTTAATTTCACAAGTCAGTGAACTTGATATTAAAACCACTAGAAAATGTACAATTTGATGAAATTAATGAATATCAAATGAATGAAAATGCGTCAAATTTCAGAATATTAAATTTTAAGCTCGATTATGAAAATAACGTCAACCTTTTCACCACCAGTCCTCACTTCATCACAAATTCACAAAATAGTCCTGTTTATAGTCTGCACTTTCCTTCAGACAAAAATAGCTAAATTTGTCTGATTAAAACCTGAAATTTTCTACAATTTTGTCTGTTTGCTTCAAAATTAGGGTTCATTCCCAAAAAATATTGAAGAATATTAGAAAAGAGCGCAGAAAAATTTGGGCGGGAAAGTTTGGTGGTTACCAGTCCTGTGGGTAGTGAAAAAGTTAACGTTACGGCACACTGTAATTTAAGTTGATGAAAATACCTTTTTGTTTCTATATTTTACATTCAACTAGTCAAAAATCAGTTAAATTGGACTTTAAACGAAACAGTCAAAATGTCCTTCAGTGAAAATTAATTCCAGTTAAAATAATTCGACTGTATTAGCATTTACATGCAACTACTACGCATCACGCATGCGCATTTCTTTGTTTGGATGGTAATGTTACCTTTGACCTAGTGTTAATATTAATGAACAGACTATAATTCATTTCAGTATTATGACTCTAGATAACGTGACGCTGACGTATAATCATGAGAATATTCAACCCACGAATATCATTTAAAGCGGGAGAGTCGTCACCGTCACCGTCAACGCAAAGGCTCGTGGAAGAGACGCTTGTTTGTAAACAATTACACGCTATGGCCATCTGACGCATGCGTAGGCGACGACTCCCCTCTTTAAAGGCGTCGTTCACGCCCTGACAATCGCCTAATAAACACGATTGTAAGTTTTGACACCTTCACCCGTCCTGAATGGCCAGATCGCAGGTGACGCGTTGTTACTATACGGGTGACGACAGCCCACGACGCGTCATGCGGGTTTCAGACAACCCAGTTTGGTAACATCCCCGGTTGCCCATACACGACAACGTAAACACTGGTACACATAGAAGTAGTGTGTAACAACATGATCGAGTCAACTTGGTTATCCCTGTATTGTTTTAAATAAAAAAAAAGTTTTAATTTACGAAACACCAATTCATTGGTCATTTGTTGTCGTCATCTGAAAACACAATAAGGTAATAGCATTAGTTATTCGCTAATCTCTATTTTCGCTGATACTGTAGAATACTTTATTTTCGTTTGGAATTTATTTTCGCCATTTTCGGTGAAAAGATGATTCCGGGGAAAATAAAATCCAGCGAATATAATTTTTTTCTTATATTTCACATTACACTCATCAAAAATCAGTGAAAATAAATTCCATACAAAACGCCCAAAAAGCCTTTTCAGCGAAAATAATATATTCCACAGTAAATGAAATTCACTAAATTTAAATCCAAGTAGAATAGATCTTATTGCTTCCCTTCGTGAATTCGTGAAAATTCGGTGAAAATGCTCAAAATATCAAAATAAAGAAATTAAATGTCAGTAAAAATAAATGGTTACAACGATTGCTAGTAATTAGTAGCCATCATTTTACAGTATGTAAAGAATGGTTTGGTTATGTAAATTTTCTGCCCCGAAGTGAAATCAGAAAGACGCTTCTAGATGAGATGAACCCCTGTTTTTGCTGTATTCACTAGCATAGGTGAACTCCCCTTCGAAAGGAGAAGTGTATATATGCACTCCACACCTAAGTAACCTTCCCTACAAATATTTCTCACTGGATAAAAAACCCAAAGTTCAATAGACCATTTTCCGTACACTGCGAGAATCACGCGTTATGCGTGAAATCGAACATAAAAACAGGACAAACAAAGGTCATAGCGTCGTAGTGGCGTCAAACATCGCGTGGGATTCGACAAACGCGAAAGTATTTTGGGGGACATTTCCATGTCAATAATTTGCTGTATACATTTGATGATAGACAATTTCGATTAAGTGAGGGTATTCGGAAGCAATATTCCTCTGTCGAAGATCGGCCGGTCGGTGTGAGCTACGAAATAAGGAAATTCGAGTTCAAAATCAAATCGTTCGATTTTTGCGTCAGACGTTCGACGCGCGTCTTTCATGCATCTCGCGAGATCTCGCAATGGTACGGAAAATCACCTATTGAACAAGTTTGTAAAGTTTTCGAAACAACCAACATGCAAACAATTTGTCATTTTATTCCCATAATGCATCACATCTAAACTGTAAAAGTCGCCAGTTATACTGCACTACCATGTCAACAAAATTAAATTTGTTTGGAGAAATAGTTGTCGCATTTTACGAAGATGGCCGATTCAAATCCACCAGCGTTGTTCAATATTACCGTACTGTAGAATACTTTATTTTAGCTGGAATTAATTTTCACTGAAAAGACTTTTTCGGTGTTTTGTATGGAATTTATTTTTACTAATGTAAAATATGTAATGTTGAATGTAAAATATAGGAGAAAAGGTATATTCGCTGGATTTTATTTTCACCGATTCATTCCTTCAGCGGAAATAGCGAAAATTAATTCCAAGCGAAAATAAAGTATTTTACAGTATTACATTTCATAGTGCGTAGCAGGAAGTAACACAGGTTGTGACGTGGGAGGCAAGTTTATTAGCAGTGTCCCTTTCAATTCTTCTTTTAGTACAACATATCTACGTTGTTTCTAACACTCAATACATGACAAAGTGGCCGAAGGGAAGACGCGCCGTGATGTTTAACAAGGCGATGGATGCCGTACTCAAGAGTCGGCTCGAGTCACGCACGCAATACAGGGCAGTTTACTTTTCAACACGGTATTTCCTGCTAACCATACAAACCAAACCATGCAAAATATTATCCGCAAATGACCTTATTCGAGAATGATCGCCGAGATCTCGTTAGGAGCGAGAAATCACGCGACTTGATTCTGCTACCAGCGAGTGTTCTACTCTCCGCCATTGCCGCGTCTCCTGTTTCAAACACAGTAGAATACTTTATTTAATTCGCTTTGAATTATTCGCTATTTTTGCTGAAGGAATGATTCAGTGGAAATAAAATCCAGCAAATATACCGTTTTTTCCTATATTTTACATTCAACTTGACAAAAATCAGTGAAATTAAATTCCTTACAAAACACCCCAAATTTTTTTCAGCGAAAATTACTTCCAGCTAAAATAAGGAATTTCACAGTACTATGTTTTCTATTATCAGAGAAACAGTAGATGTGATGACGTCAAAAAATGGAACACTATTCGAAGGGACGAAAACAAGTCTCTCGATGCAAGCGTGAGAGCAGCGAGATTTGGGCGGCCGTCAAAGCAATGTAGGAGATGTTTGGTGGTATCTCAACATTAATGTTGGTTACAAATTCAGCAGTACCGGCCACTATTATGAAGAATACACTTTACGGCATTTACCAACCAGTAATCTGTCAAACAAGACCACACCCGCAGTATTAAGTCGCATATTCATCATAAACCAATATTGCCCATTCCGACGCCAAGCTGTATTTTTGTTCAATTTTTCTCCTAAAAATCACTTCTCATATCATCTTTCCCATCAAATCGCACACGTACATGGACACATTGGCGACCCCCATTCTCCGTTCTTTAAGTCGGACTCTGAGTCGGAGATTTTAGAAATTTGTACTCGCCTTGCGTATTTATATTTTTGGTGTTTAAAGTAGCCTGCACACAACTCTTAGTCATAACGCATTGTATTCTAACTCAACCGGAAATGTATTCGTTATTTTTATTTTTTTTTAAATATTATTTACAATATCGTAAACATGCCAAAATTATCTCGTTTTGTGACGTCACTTAAGCGATTTGCTTAAGCGGTTTATTTGTGGGAGGCGGACTAAGAATAACATCGAAATGCGTTAAATGTACATGTACGTAAAAAATAAATGTGGTTACAATGAAGCGCCACCAGTGGTGACGCAGCGCGTGACAAGTAGTATAAAGAGGGGAGTGACTGATTTATAACCAAATTCGGATTTTGAGTCTATTGCGCATTTTTTCTGGGCATATTGCAATGCATCCTGGTAGAAACATACGTTGAAAATATAAAAAATAATATGTCATTGAAAACGCACTGATATAATTGCATTTTTTGTTCTTTAAAAGTTTGGATCCCGTCACTGACACAAACTACGATACATGGGTATATGTAGAGTGAACTGTGGTCTGACGAACTGTGGATACGGTGACGGGGGAGTATGGGAAAAACAAGCTTCGCAGCCTTCGCAATTCTCACTGTCAACGAGATCGCAGCGACCAATGATTGCCACCTACTCAAGGTTGGGATCGGCCTCGTTTTGGTTTTCATCCGCTGGGATTCGAGCTTTGGATCTACGGTTTGTTTTACATGACGTCATTAGACATGAAGTCATGTGAATAATTTTTCAAAGGATTTTTGATTCGAACAAACAAATGAGTAAACAAAAGCAAAAATAAAGGACAAACGTATCCATAACTTTGTGGCGTTAAAATACTTAATCAATGTATGCTCTCTGATTGGTCGGATTGTTACGTGTGAGGATTGCGTAGCCAATCAGGTGCAATCTTGTAATATATTCTGTTGCTTATAAAATATAGGTCAACATATAATCGACGAACTATTCAAAAATATGTCAAAAAATTCATGAACAATTTTGAGCCATTTTCAATTGCCATTGTGGGAATTGTTAAAAAAAGTAGGCTCAGGAAAGGAAGATGAGACCGCGTATGGACTGCAACAGCCTAACTTTATTGATCGAACTTAAGAAGAGACGAGCTTGTCTATTGGTTGAAATTAAATCAATCTAATTGGCTGGCTAATTCTCAGTCAGAATTGTTACCAAGCTCAGTTAATTCCCGACATTAGCTTTTATATCGTGAAAAGAAATCATATTTATTTTTAAATGGGTACTTATATTTTCCCACTGTTTTAGATAGTTTTTCTCTGAAGAAATATTTCATAGTGGGTAAAAAAAAAAGCAAATATTTTTGAAATATAAACAATGTGAGCAAACACTGTGGGACGATCACGTGTCATTTAGAGGCTCATGGGAATATGCAAACACGCAGACGGAGTGCGTGACATATTTAACCCCGTAAGTATTTGCTTGCCCGCCGAATGGATGTGTAGCCTGGCAACGACGTATACACCCACGAAATCCACTGAGCGTAACTGGGGGCGCAACTCTAAGGACGTTACCAGTGTAATAGTGAGGTCGATGAAAGAAGATGTTCATGGTGTAACTATTACAAAATGGTGACGTTGATCCTGCACACAAATCTGAGTTCTATTTTTTACATTAGAAAATGGCGGGTTGCACGGATTACACACTGAGGGTGTTCTAGATGAACCTCTGTTTTTGCTACATTCACTGGCATAGGTGAACTCCCCTTCAAAAGAGAAGTGTATATATGCACTTCACACCTAAATAACCTTCCCTACAAATATTTCTCACTGGATAAAAAACCCAAAATCCAATTCAACAAGTTTGTAAAGCTTTCGAAACAACCAACATGCATTTTATTCCCATAATGCATCACATCTAAACTGTAAAGGTCGCCAGTTATACTGCACTACCATGGCAACAAAATGTCCAATCCCATGTATGTATATGTGAATGAAATTTTCTTGGAGAAGTACTTGTAGTTGCCGCATTTTACGAAGATGGTCGGATAGATGGTATTATCTATCAGAAACATATCGCCGCTGATACCATTTTATAGTCAACATGTTTTTTGTTTTTGTTTTTTTTTGTGTTTTTTTTATAACCAACACATTTCTGATTTATTTGATCTGCTTGGAGTACTGACTTTTATTTAGAAATGTTTCTTCACTAGAAGAGTAACCCTTATAATTGATAAAAATTCGATAGACTATCATGATTGTGATTAACCAATCACGATCGTGATTACATCTCCGGTTAAACTCAATCAAGATTGTGATTGGTTATCATAACAATCACGTCCTGTGCTGTGAGTTATAACGTCAAAAATGGCGGACAGACGACAGGCGGCTCGGCCAATGAACGGATTGCAAATAAACAAATGTCTTAAAAAAAGTTTGCAATTTTTAGCTAGAGGCACCAAAACGTTTTTGTTTTTTTCTGATAACATGTTGTTTGATAATGGAAGCGTGTGGAAAAACTATCATGGTAATTACGCACGAGTAATTTTATTCAGAGCCTCGATGAGAGTAATGACTTCATTTGATGACCACACGACAATGAAGGAAAATTTCCCACTTTTGTGCTAAAAATGTATATTTTTTTTCAACAGCCGTTTTTGGATAGCTTAAAAATGACGGACGCAACCAGTGCCGCTAAGACGCCAGAGAGCATGTACAAAAGTATCTGGTATTCCATATCCTGGTCCTACACTGCGTATTTATTGTTCAATGGAAAGTACACCATATTCCAGGATCCGGCATCTATTTTTGCAGGTTTGTTACAGGGTTCCTTATTGGTCTATTCATTATTCTAATTCTATAAAAAAGCATATGATTGGTGGGTTTCTACTCTAATTAAGTAAACTTTCTTTAAGTAAGCGTAACATTACGAGGACACTCTTTCAGCAAATTTGGAGATGGGTCGCTCGGCAAAATGATGCAGAGCTAAGCAACGTTTGAAACTTTTTTGCCGCGGATTATATTTTTGTAACGCCATCAAATCTGACATTTTTACGCCATTTGCTCCATAACCGGATGTGGTACAATCACTAAAGATAGTCTCACAAATATCAACTTCAAATATCAACTTCAACTTTGCAGGTGCATCGTACTTATAAATTTGCGCCCCCTAGTGACCAAACGCTTCTATAATATAAATAAATAGACAACTTCCCAAAACGCCGTACCACGTGACAGAACATTTATTTAAAGATTCGATATCGTTTTGATTCGTATATGTCCATTGATAGAGACATTGCCTTAACCCATAGACGTCATTTCGACGTCACATAATGACTCTGTCACTAGAGGGCGCGATTTATAGGAACGTTGTATAAAAGTAGCGCGAAATATTGAAAGAAGTAGTAGTCACGTGATGCAAGGTGAGGCTATGTACGAGACGGTAACGACAACTTTCGAACGAGGCTGGGAAATGGTGACGTAATCCACAGAATGTTATCTTCGATAAAGGCGGTAGTCGTCGCACTGCGCATGTGCGGCATTTGTGTTGATAAACATTGATTTTCCCACAATCCAATGCGCTCTCCTAATGGAAATCACAAGTATGAGGTTTGACTTGGGCGCGACTTGCTCTTATTACCGCCGATGACTCATTCGATACTAATCACCTAAAAAAATGCCTAATTAAAACTTCGCAACATCTCAGTTTGTACTCGTTGATCTGTGCAACAGCCAATTTCGCCATCTTTGTTTATATGAGACCCATATACGACTGCCGCCCTTTAAACTGTCCTTTCACTCATTTATCTCACAGAAGTACATCGACACTCGAGAGCGTCAGTTACATGCAAGGATACAGAAAGTTCCAATGGAATGGAAGTATTTTTTAGATATTTACATACTCATTTGCATATTCTTGTTTGCTTCATTCAGATTGGGCCAATGGGATGGAAGTACCCTTAGATATTAAAATATCATTTGCATATTGGTGTTTCTTTCATACAGATTGGTTTAATGGGATGGAAGTACCCTTAGATATTTACATATTCATTTGCATATTGGTGTTTCTTTCATACAGATTGGTCCAATGTGATGGAAGTACCCTTGGATATTTACATACTCATTTGCATATTCTTGTTTACTTCATTCAGATTGGTCCAATGGGATGGAAGTACCCTTGGATATTTACATAATTTACGTCTACCAGTGTGGTTTCTATGTGCACTCCATCTATGCAAGTATTTACGTTGACGTCATCAGAAGCGATTTTTATCTTGTCATGGCACATCATATATTAACAATAATGTTACTTGCATTTTCGTACATAGTTAGGTAAGTTTGATACACCTTTCTCATAAATTACGCCCTCTAGCAAAGTAGCTTTCACGCCCTCTAGCGGCAAAACTATGGTAGAAAATACAAATATCTCAGTTTGCTGATAGTCGACAGAACGGATTTTTATCTTGTGACGTTTATTAGTACACCCAGAAGCACAATATATGCACAAACTTTACGCTACACCCCAAGACGGTATGCACGCGCAGAAACGCTTTATCTTCGACTTCCGGGAAAGTGGTCTATTACGCCCTCTAGTTTTATTGAAAACAGCGGCCCACATCGAAATCGAGGCTGTGAACGGCTTCTTTTCACTCATTTACTTCGCTAGAGGGCGTAAAGGTTACGGCGTCGCACGTTATTGATTACTCATGATTGTTCGAACCAGTCAGAAAAACAAGAACGACAAAGTGGACGACCTAATAGCAACGATTTCGTCTGCGCATATTGTTTGATTTTGAACGTTTTACAATTACGTCATTTCCGTAATTCAACGAAAACGTAACACACACGACTGAAGAATGTCCAGTTCAATAAATGAAAGTATTTTTGCTACAATACTAGTATTCCTATTTTTTTTAGTTTCATGATGATTTTTAAAGCTAGCATTGAAATAGTTCAAATCAAAACAAATTATCGAATTGGGTGATATATACCCAGCATGAGCAGTAATTACATTTCCTCGCCTGTTGGTTGAATTTCAAAGGCTGGTATAAATTATATATTCATAAATACATATGTGTGTACTATTGATTTTTTGTTCGTCTCTTAATCAGATATCACAAAATCGGCGTGTTAGTTTTATTCTGTCACGATCTGTGCGACGTTTTACTGGAGACCGGAAAGATCATTACAAGAACAAAGCAACGAAATGGAAAGGTCTACAATTTAAATGAATACATCGCCAATGCTACATTCGCTGTTTTCATCTTTGTCTGGTGAGTTATGTTAACAAGATTCCTGAGGATGTTAAAGCGGGGTAGTCGTCGTCTGCGCATGCGTCAGATGGCCAAAGCGTGTCATTGTTTACAAACAAGCGTCTACCCATGAGCCTTTGCGTTTTAAGCTTGTTTTGTTATCGTCGCTTGGGACTCAATTCCCGCGCGTGCGCAGATGACGACCCTCCCGCTTTAAATGAATTAAGGCAAGAAAAAATAGCATTGCTGTGATTTTGACAAGATATTTAAATTTTTGTTGTGAAATAATCTATTATTGTTGTACAATAAAATACTATGCTTTGGAACGGCGCGTTCTCATTGGTCAACTGGTACCACGTGCGTTCAAGCTAGTTTAACAATTTTAACATTGCATGCGCCATATTGGATGAGGAGAATGGTCGAGATAACGTACGAGACGAAGCCGAACACCCTATCTCGTCCAATCCCATCTACGAATCCAATATAACGCCATGGGAGGATTCATTATTTTGTTGTAAATCACTACCATCCAAATTAATCGAATTTAGTTAATTTTTATGCTTTTTGTTAAAAAGAATTTAATTGTAAATAGAGGTTTACATTATCGTATGTCATAAAAATCTCTGATTCTGATAGTGGTGATTTATATAAAAAAATGGGTAGTGTGTCGTTATTTATTTCATATTTATATTTCCAAATAAAATAACAAATACCAATGCATTTAACCTTTTCACCACCAGACTTTCTCGCTAAAATTGTTCTGCATTTTTTTGTTTATATTCTTCAATATTTCTAGAAATGAACCCTAATTTTGGAGCCAATAGACACAATTTTTGGCAATTTTCAGTTTTTACTCAACAAAATTTTTGTCCCAACCTTCTGAAGCAAAGTGTAGACTATAAACGGGACTATTTTGTGAATTTGTGATGAAAATAAGGAACTGGCGGTGAAAAGATTAATATGTGCAATAGGAATAATCTTGTTGATCTATTGTAGGATTTTGACGCGACTTTACTGGTATCCGCTCAAAGTGCTATATGCTGGCGGGCGATTCTTCCATCCCGTCATGCCATTCGTCACCACGTTCAATGTGATGTTATGGATGCTGTTGGCAATGAACCTGTATTGGTTCTGGGTAAGTTCGATCACGGCACCATTCCTATAAATAGCGCCCTCTAGAGTGCCACACTTGAGTTTGATGAGTGAGATTTTGACAGATTTTAAAATATAAAATCGTGTTTTCTCAAATAAAAACAAATCCACGTACATTTTTATTTTACAGCTTAAAAGAAAATGTTATAAAAGCACAAGCGCGGTTGTAAATTACATGCAAATAAACAGTGTACTGTGCACGCTTCGTATCCGTTGTATCGGACCCACAATAAACCCGACACGATAAACTAGATTTTAGTATAACAGACATAACGCACATGGCCATTGAAATCTCGTGAGAAAGCTACGAGACTTGTTTTTGCCCCCCCCCCCCCATATAGGTTCTATTCTTCACCGTCATCGCGCCCAATGTTACTAATACCTTTGCTACACGGACCAAGGACACAGTAAGGACACAGTGGGCATAATGACGGTGGAGAATGGAAAACTATTTGAGATGGGGGAAGTCACGTGGCTCTCAATCTCAGCGCGATCTCGTCGGCCATTTCCGAATATTGTCAATTATTGTCGTCTGCTGAATTCTGTCGTGTTCTTGTATTGCAGATGATTCTAGACTTACTGGCTCGCTTACTCAGCGGTCAGATGAGCGACGGTATACGGGACTCGCGAGAAGAGAACGGCGCCGTGCCGGGGAAGGACAAGAAAGCGAAAAAAGTGCAATAATTACAAGAAACGAGAACTTGATAGGTACGCCATCAACTTGCAGGCTCAGGTCAAAACCATGCAACTACACTTATCTCTGGGATGCGTCTGTTCTTCAACTCGATATTTCACCAGCAACAACTTTGTGTTCTATTAAATTGATACTATGATGACTATTTTCATGACAGACGTCTTTTCAACGAACTACGATAAACAATATGGCGGATGAGCCTATAATGTGATGCCGTACAAGGACAAACACGTCACCTGACTACAACCCCCGATGACGTATCATATCATGAATAACTATCGCTTACGAACACATATTACAAGGATACCATTCGAAAAATCAACAATTTGGTCTCCTCTTTGCTAGAAATGTTCCGTAAAAAGGTTGCAAACGTTTTTATTTTATTTTTTGCAAGGCAATTTTGACTCAGGCAGACAGGATATTACTAAAATATTTGCGGTAAACACGTTTTGTGCAAAAAAAAAACAGATTTTTTAGCCGGATTATTTTGTTAGAATAAAAATTCAGTAAAAACGGCTGTAAATCGTTTACAAACTAATCAATTAAGGTTCTTATTGTTTTCCTAAAAAAAGTAATCAAAATAAATAACAAATATCCACGACATCACACTCGAGCCTTTCAGTTAAAGCGGGGGTGTCGTCACCTGCGCATGCGTCAGATGGCCATAGCGTGTCATTGTTTACAAACAAGCGTCTACCCTTGAGCCTTTTCGTTTTTATCGTGTGTTGTTATCATCACTTGGGACTCAATTCGCGCGCGTGTGTAGGTGACGTCACCATAATACATCCGTGAAATAGATTAAATGTTCCTATGTTCAGAATTCACAAATCTGGCGTACAGATCGGCAGACGATTAAATTTCTACTCAAAAGAGCCTTCGATACAAACACTTAGAAATACTTATTTTCTGGGTGAGACCGACAGTGAAATTGTCAGGAATTGTTGTTTGAATATATTACTGTCTTTATTAACGTAATTAATAAATTATATGAATTGTATGTAATTGTCTTAGTTACGATTACCTTGCGATACTATAGCGACAACGCGCTTCCGTGACGTTGAATGACGTAGAATTGTGAGGTGTGTGTACCCAGAATCCCTTGCGAAACTCTTCAAAATTACATTTAAAGTGAACAATGAACCTGTGAATACTTTTATGTCGCCCTTTTACGACACGAAGCGCTCCGTCGTTAAGAGGGCTGTATGAACTTGTACGGAGGGTGGTTTCCCCACATTTGATTGAGTGAGGCTGTCAAAGATACACATAACAATTTCCAGAAAAAAAATCACATTTTATTAAATATTTTGATAAACATAGTGTACTTTCAATGAATTTACCAATATAAGAATATGTGATATTTGTTTTAGGATTGTTAGATTAAAGCGGGGCAGTCGTCACCTGCGCATACGTCAATTGGCCGTAGGGTGCCATAGCTTATAAACAAGCGTCTACCCCTGAGCCTTTGCGTTTTTAAGCGTGTGCGCAGGTGACGACCCTCCCGCTTAATTATATGTTATACAGCAATGAATAATTGCCAGACGACATATTTGTCCGAGTACGACATATGGCATTGTAAATCACGAAACAAGTTGCGAACGAGCCTACAGGTTGCTGACCAATGAATAATTGCCAGACGACACATTTGTCCGAGTACGTCATATGACATGAAATAAGTTGGAACGAGCCTAAAAGTTGCTGACGTAATCGAACAGCATATCAGGTGCACAGGGGAACTGTGAGAAATAGCTTTAGAAATAATGTAGTTTGCCAATTAAATCAGCCAAAAGCAGTTTATTTCCTAATTTTCAAACTAAGATAATTGTTGGTAGGAAATATACATATTTTTTTTCTAGAATGTATGTGCAAAAATGAATAGACCATTTTCCGTTCACTGCGAGAATCACGCGTTATGCGTGAAATCGAACGTAAAAACAGGACAAACAAAGGCCATAGCGTCGTAGTGGCGTCAAACATCGCGTGGGATTCGACAAACGCGAAAGTATTTTGGGGGACATTTCCATGCTTAATAATGTGCTGTCCACATTTGATGATAGGTAATTTCGATTAAGTAAGGGTATTCGGAAGCAATATTCCTCTGTCGAAGATCGGCCGGTCCATGTGAGCTACGAAATAAAGAAATTCGAGTTGAAAATCAAATCGTTCGATTTTTACAGCAGACGTTCGACGCGCGTCTTTCATGCATCTCGCGAGATCTCGCAATTGTACGGAAAATCACCTATTAGTGATTATTTCGTTACCCACAATTCAATACTGAAAAGTGAGATTTGTTCACGAGATTCTCTTTAGAAATTTAAACCCACCTCAGTATAAATATTACAATATTTCATCAAAAAGTAAAAACGAATATTATAAATTTGTTAAAATAAATGAAATACTCATAACAAATCGTGTGACACTGTATTTGGTGTCGTTAAAATTTAACTATGACGTCATTATGGTATCAGTTTTTTTATAGTTAGTTAAATGTCTTCCAGAGTTTATTTTTGGTTTCTTATGATTTATCCATTTTACTGCCGTTGAATCCATCGACAAAACATCATCCTGTGTGACCGAAATCTTTAAATATTACATTGAAATTTGAAAGAAATGCGAATTATGTGTGTGGGGTTCAAAATCAACAATGAACTTGCTGAAAGGTTGCAACATATTTCAAAAGTTTGTACTATCATTTTGGCGGGAAAACAATATGGCGGTGAATGGGTTTTGTACATTATGTATTTACGTTATAAAGTATGATAGCTGACAGCCTGGTACGGTATGTGAATACTTCCAACAATGTAGAGTGTTGTAGTTCATTTAGAAGATTTCAATAAAACCAGATTTGTTTTTTGAAATGTTTGTGTTAGTGAGTGTTCAATGACATTTTCCTTCGACAAAGACAATATCAGCACTGTAAAGTGATCGGGTGGTTGAGGACAAGGAGCTCAATGTTTAGGAATTCCTCCATTAAAAAAAACATAGTTGAACTCTGTTGACCTTACCCTTTGTTATATAATAGTATTCCCTTTGTCATAGTTTGTGTCAATATGAATATGCATTGTGATAATTAATTTTGAATACAAACAAGTTTTGGAATTGAAACAACAGTGGGAACGCAGTCTACCGAATGTCCTTGATTGATGTAAATATCTTACAAAAACATTGGTGCCTAATTTGTTTAATTATTTTAAGGGACATAATTTCCAGCTTTATTCAAAGTAATTCAGATATTTTAGTATAACAACAAATGCCTCACCTCAGAAAAAAATACTTACCCCTCCGATTTCAAATGGAATATCTCTATAAAATCGTTTGCTATGAGGTGTGTAGCCCGGATAGATGTCTGAATATACCTACAAATGTTACACCTGGAATTTATGATTCATTCTGTTCTGACAGCAACTAGGAGTCTGCCAGTGGGAGATAAATAATTCTTGACAAAACACGGAGTTTACATAGTACTTGAATGAGAGAGCCCCACATTGCTCGGATTGAAGCACTTTTTTGTTTTCAAAAAAAAACAAAAACGCTAATATTCACAGTAACAAAGGATTATCATATTGCTTCTTAACCTTTTGATTATAAATACCAGCTCAGTTTGTACAACAAGTTTAGTCGAAGCTAGCGATTGGCTAAACAGCCTAAACCACGTGACAGTATGGCTGCCTTTAGTTCGATTCAGACGATAGTGTAGCCTGACGGGGTCGCGTGATTTGCACCCTCAGCGGTGTTTCAAAGGCGTTCGGCCGGCGAGCGCGCCACTCACGCTTACCTGTCAGGCAAAAAAAAATATTTTTAATTACTGGATAGGTTTATTACGCATTTTTTAATTTGTCATTGTTGGATCATCATGAGAAGCAAACACTCATATGAACGAGAAATAGGATTTGATGTTTTTTATAGGGTGTACAAATTCAATAAGCGTTCAAACTGTCTGCAAACTGTTTTGTTGCATATGTCCAACAGGCTACATTTGTCTTTTTTTTATTCATTTAATTTTTACTAAAATAGCTCCCCGTGTTTATATTTTCACGCCGATTCCATGTCCAGTGTGAAAAGGGCTTTCAATCAATATATTGTTTTCAGGAAATATTGATATGAGAAAACATCAGTTTTCCCCGCCTGGCAACCCTCGCGGTGACAACAAAGGCCAAAAACTCGCAAAAACCGGAACTTTGGGATGGTTGTTGTGACTCCCCTGAACAGTGTAACAACATTAGCCCTACGTGTGTAACATATATAAATTTGGTTGTTCAGAATTACTTCAAAGTTGAGTTTGTGTTGTTTTCTCGAATTTTCACCGGCTCGACCGGCGTTCACACAGCAGCTCGCCCAGAGCCCATATAAATGTATGTACAGTGGTGCGCGTCTTAGCAACGTGGAACGTCTTGTGACGTAGCTCCGCCCCCGAGGCGAACTCCGCACAGTTCGATACGCATTACTTATCATCACTGCACAAAGCAACTTTGCATAGAACTCATTTGCATATTCGAATACTAGTATGTTCGAACTACAAGACCCTGTCGGTGAACAAAGTTATGCGTAAGTCACTTTACTTTACTTTACAAGTTACTTTAATCACTTTAATAAGACGTTTCACGCCCTAACTCCGAATAAAATGTTCAATTAATTAGATTAAAATATACATGACTTGCGTTAGAAAAGTACAATCCTTTTCTACATGCCAAAGCATTAGTTTCTATTATAAATGACTAACTTTATAAACTTACTAGAACCTGTGTGTTCTATGGCTGTTAGACGCGCAAAATCGAACCCGTTCAATCCAGAAATAGTATTGAAATATTCACCAGAATACAAGATAAACGGAAATGTTAGGAAACTTCTTTCAGTGAAATTAGTCTTTAATGTTTCTTTCCCAACTATATACGTTAACAGAACGTGTTTTCCCCCCAGTTTTAGTGTATCACGTGCGCCATTTCACTACAGTAACATTACCTTGCAAAACATAGTCCGCGATAAAATGGTTCGTATTTACGTGTTTACTGAAGTCTGACATTAATAAATAGTTCGGATGTCACATTCGTTTTTTCCCACTTTTTGTAATTCGGTTTCAAATGAAACAACCGCGGAAAAATGGCCGTGCGTAGTGAGGTGATTGACCACAAAATTGAAGTAGTAGTTTATAAATAAATAAACGCTGCTCGGACTGATAAATATGATAATATAGAAGATAATATTTGGTAATCGTAGTCCTTATTTTTTAATACTTATTTAGGACTACGATTACCAAATATTATCTTCTATATATCACAAAATTGAAGGCTGCATGTGGCAGAGGAACTATTGCGTAAAGCGCAAAGGCCTCTGGGAAGGAGATTGCCCCGAGGATACAGGCCCATACATCCATTACGCGTCTTCTCATTGGCCGGCTACCAAGAGGACTTGATGAAATAAAGTTTCCCGCGGTTCGCCAGTATAGCGGGAAACTATTGTCTTCATATGATGATAACAGCCAATCGTTGGCTTTATGTTAATCACGTGATTTGTACGTATAAAAGCAGAAGTCTGCGGTGAGCAATTATTCTATGCTGGACTAGCCACAGTTCAGTCGTGCATAAATATATTTTTTTATCATGGCGTCCCAACAAACCGTGAATATTGCCGCGCTAATCCAAGACCAGGTTGCCAAGTCAGTTGGCGAAAGCAGTGCCAAGCTTTTGAAAGATATGGAAGCAATGATGTCCACCCGTTTGGATGACTTAACTACAAATATCACAGCAACCCAGCAAGTTTTCACTCAGGAGCAGCGGGCATCTTGGAAGGAGTTGAAATGGTCTCAATTTCCTACGTTTCAAAAGAAATCTTGCGAGGAACAATTCAAATTCAATGATAAAGTAGTTGACGAGTTAGCCGAAGCAGGGAAGGAGCTTGATAGCATTTCCAGTGACAACGTCCATCTGGTCGCTGCTAAGAAACTGATTGCTGAAGGTATGTCGCTACTTGCTCAAAGACAAAAGTTTGTCCGTTTGGCACATCGCGAGGAATTGGGGTGGAAAGTTGTTGATGAGTACAAAGCGCATGATTTAGCTGAAGATTCCGATGACGAAAAGCGAATTTGGAAAGCGGTTTCGAGGGCCAGCCGTAAGCAAAAGAAGCAAGTGTCGAAAAAAAGGAAGAAAAGTTGGTACAGTCAACGGTTCAATCCATACAACGCATGCGCATCAAACCAAGACGGACAGGCCTCTCAACACCGTGGTATCTCATCCCGTACAAATACACCTAGTAATGGCAGTGCGCTGAAGCCGGGATCGTGTTTTGCATGCGGAAAATTGGGCCATTGGAGGAATGAGTGTACATCGATTCAGTCGCAAGGGGGTGGTCAGAGAATTATAGCAGGACACGCAAATAAGATAAGTGACATTCCATACTGTAATTATGCAGTGCAATCTGGTTCAGTGTTTTGTAGTGATGTTGGCCGTTTTTCAGGTCGGGGTTTTAGTGCACCGAGTTCGAATTTAGCTTCGTTTATTGATAGCGAGTACGTCACTGTATCCGATACGTCAGAATATGTATCAGATAATTTGGTCTCTCCGGTTGGTAGGCTCAAGGGTGCAATAACATTTTGGAGGCTGACAGGTGCTAATTCCTATGTTTTGGATGTTATTAGTAATGGGTACAGGTTACCCTTTATTACAACCCCGCCAACAGCGAATTTGCCCAACAATAAATCAGCAGTTAATAATTCTGAGTTTGTAGTGAATGAGATTAACAAGTTGCTCAGTAAGGGTTGTATAAGGGAAGTTTCACTCCCTCCACATGTTATCAATCCTTTAACAGTAGCATGTAATCGAGACAGTAAGCGCAGGCTGGTTTTGGACTGCAGGCACATAAATTTGCATTTGTTCAAGTATAAATTCTGTTGTGAGGATATTTCAATAGTAAGGAGGTTATTTGTCTGTAACGATTATTTATTCACATTTGACTTGAAATCTGCGTACCATCATATCGAGATTTATCAGGGTCATCATCGGTATCTTGGATTTTCTTGGAAGTTTGGTAGCGTGAGTAAATATTTTGTATTTTCCGTGCTGGCTTTTGGTATTTCCACGGCGCCGTATCTATTCACTAAAATTGGTAAGGTTATGGTCGCCTGGTGGCGCTCCCAAGGCATCAAAGTTGTCATGTTTCTTGATGATGGCATATGTGGCGCCCCTGGCCTCGGGAAGGCCTGTATTGTGAGTAAGCAGGTGCGTTTGGATCTGGTTAAATATGGATTTTTGTTAGCAACTGATAAGTGTAAATGGTCGCCTAGCTTAACAGTAGCTTGGTTAGGTCATCAATTAGATATGAAGGAGGGTACGATTTATGTATCCGCTGACAGAGTAACGAGGCTGAAATGTGTATTGTGTGAGATTATTAATGCATGTTTATCGGGGAAATGTACATGCAACGCGAAAGCACTGGCAGCAGTTATTGGCCATATTGTCTCTATGCATGCCGGTGTGGGCTCGACTGTGCGATTACGCACACGATTTTTGTTTGCTTGTTTAGCAAAACGTGCTAGTTGGAATTCTGTGGTTGAAATTGACAATTTGGCATTAAGGGAGCTGTGGTTTTGGTTGAACAATATAGAAATAGTCGCTAGTTGACGTTAGACAATGTACTAGTATTATGTATACTGATGCATCTGCCAGTGGTTATGGTGGATATATTGTTGGCCTGGATGGACATGAAACCATTGGTAGATGGTCTGATGCTGAAAGCATCAAGAGCTCCACGTGGAGAGAACTCGAGGCAGTTCGTCGCATGTTACTGGGTAACAGTGCAGGCCTTGTCGGGCTTAATGTGCTGGTGCGCACAGATAACCAGAATGTGGTTAGAATACTGCAAGGCGGCAGTAAGATACCCGAGCTGCAAGAGGTAGCATTGAGTATTGCTGACGTTTGCGAACAAATGGGGTCGCACGTAGTTCCGGAATGGGTGCCAAGGGGGCAGAATATTAAAGCAGATAGGCTTAGTAAAACTATTGATAGTGATGATTGGAGTATCAATGTAAGTATATATAATGAACTGGATTCCATGTGGGGTCCTCATTCTATTGATAGATTTGCTTCCAACTTCAGTAAGAAACGTGTAAGGTTTAATTCTAAGTGGTGGTGTCCAGGCACTGAAGCTATTGATGTATTTTCACAAACATGGAAAGGTGAAAATAACTGGCTGGTTCCCCCTCCAAAGCTTGTAACACAAGTAATAAAGAAAATGGAAAATTATACTGCTATTGGTACATTGCTGATACCGTGTTGGCACTCTGCTGCATTTTGGCCAATTATTTGTCCCAGTGGGGGCGATTTTCGCGTATTTTGTACGTGCCAGTAAGGTACTTCCACATTTTAATGTGGTACATGGTTCGAAGCGCCATATGGGTATTTTTAGTGGCGGGACGCTACATTTTGATTTGGTAGCTCTACGTATACACTTTGAGTAATCAATGTAAACCATGATGCAATGGTATGAGTTGAGACTCATTTGACTGTGTTTTTTTTGCAGGTTTAAATTTATCCACATCTGTAACACGGGAAATTGGTGCAAGCTCGTCAACAATGCATCCGGAGCTGACCCGGTTATCTTCACAGTTACCCAGTTATATTTTGATGGCCCGCAGTGACAATACAACGAAGAAGTAGTTTTTCTACTTTCAAAAGTGGCGGACTTTTATCGAGGATAAGGATGAGTTGGCATTGCCAGCGAACGCTGTTCATGTTTCTTTATTCATCACACACCTTTTAGAAAGTAATGCCTCTGCCGGGGTTATTTTGAGTTGTATTTATGCAATTAAGTGGGCCCATGTTACAGGTGGGCATCCTGATCCTACGATTCATCCTTTTGTAGTCAGCCTTATTGAAACAGCTAAGCGTAACCAACGTATGGATAGGGTGAGAAAGGATCCAGTATCTGCAGACTTATTACGTAAGCTTTGTATTAAGTGGGTAGAGTGTTATTACTGGCAGTAAAACTGACCAGTATCGTGAGGGCAATTCTGTAGTTGTTGCAACAATTGATTCGGTAGCATGCCCAGTGTCGATGTTACGGAGATACGTAAAAGCAGCATCGATTGATTTGAGTAATTCATTGTTTTTGTTTAGGCCCATGGTTAGGTCAGGAGTTAAATGTGCATTTGTTAAACACAATAAAAAGCTCAGTTACACCAGGGCTAGAGAAACTATAGTGCGTCGTCTTAAAGAGGTTGGAGGGGCGAATTTGTCCTTCGGGTTGCACTCCTTGCGATCGGGAGGTGCTACAGCTGCCGCCAATTCGGGGGTTGGTGATAGGTGCTGGAAGCGCCATGGCCGTTGGAGGTCAGAGTCAGCTAAGGATGGGTATGTGATGGACTCGCTAACCAGCCGTTTGGCAGTGTCGAAGAATTTGGGATTGTAAATCTGTTACAAGCTCCCCTTTTCCCGTTCTTTTATTATTCTATGTGGCTAAATCCTGCAACCTTACCTTATTAATACCGTGTATTGCGTATTATTGAGTGGATGTGCAGTCTAGTGAAGACATAAAGTTTCCCACGGTTCGCCAGTATAGCGGGAAACTATTGTCTTCACATGATGATAACAGCCAATCGTTGGCTTTATGTTAATCACGTGATTTGTACGTATAAAAGCAGAAGTCTGCGGTGAGCAATTATTCTATGCTGGACTAGCCACAGTTCAGTCGTGCATAAATATATTTTATTTATTAAGTCTAATTTAGCATATTGGATGAAACCCGAAATCCACCCTCTGGCACACATGGCAAGGCTACGGGTACAGGTTTCCAGCTGTATTTTTCCTCAATAAGGGGTTTTTATCTCTGTTTTTTTCTGGGCGGCTGTGTGCCAAACAAAGGGGGAATATGCATTTTGTTTCAGTTAATTTTCATCTTCAAGTTTATTACTAACTTTTCAGTAATGCGAACTTAAGTTGTTTCTTTATGGCGTTTTTGTAGAGTACAAATAAATGGTTGGTCGGACTGTCTATGTGGCTAAATCCTGCAACCTTACCTTATTGATACCGTGTATTGCGTATTATTGAGTGGATGTGCAGTCTAGTGAAGACGAGCACGCTCGTGACGGGTAAGTTGTAACGGGTCGGTGAAGACAGTGCTTTCCACGATGACATTTTTTATGAAAAAAAAATGGTTGCCTCTCATCCGAGCGAAAATAATTGAAAACAAATGTGGTGACGCGTATTTTATTTTTCTATGATTAAGATTATTTAATTTCCACATTCTATCGTATGTGGCACACTTTACTGCTACCCAAAATTGTAAAAAAAAAAAGAAAATGTGCGAGGTTTAGGTTACATACTGAAGTGTGCAATGAAAAACAACATATTTTGAGCTAATTAATGTTTCACATTTAAGTTACTATCACTCCCGAATAAAACATTTTTTGGACTGGATACGGTTTTTACTGCCTTTGGTCGTGCGGTTTACGCAAGCTCGGGCGCTTCCGCCGCGACCTCGATAAGCCGCATCCAGTTCATAAAGATTGATATCAAACAGGACATGACGTAACAACCGCTGGCCTTAAACTCAAATGTATATATTAGTTCGCGTAAGTCACTGGAATGAACGCAGTCTTTTAAAGTGGGAGGGTCGTCACCTGCGCACGCGCGAGAATTGAGTCCCAAGCAACGATAACAACACATGCTAAAAACGCAAAAGCTATGGCCATCAGACGCATTAAATGTATTAAACCTGAAGTACGTGACCAAACAATAGACAATCTGAAGCTACTTTCAAGGTTGTGCCTGATTGGCTATCTAACACCTTACAGACAGACCAATCGGTGCCCGAGTTTACTGGACTCCTCGTGGGTGGCTACGAAGTGCGTAAAATAAAAATGTGGCCGACAAATTCATGTTTATAGTTGCCACATGCTTTAGAAAATCATTATTTTCCAATCCATTTTTAGTTGCAATTTACATAAATAAAAGTTTGCCCTTAACTTTTCACCACCAGTTCCCTCTTTTTATCACAAATTCACAAAATATTCACATTTATAGTTAGCATTTCCTTCGGAAAAAAAAAAATCATTTTTTGGAGTAAAACTGAAATTTGCCTCAAATTTTGTCTGTTGGCGAAAAGTGACAGTTGACAGAATTTATTGTCACAAAGATAAAACCGTCGCCTTGTCAATTTTGAAAACTAATTCTCATACAAAACATCATTTTTATAGTTGTCCCTCTAAATAGAGACGTTGCCACCCCTGAAGTTACAATAGTCGATTCTTATTCACTGAGTATGACCTTCATCGACTTCCAGTGAAAGTTCCGTGGACGGAACAAGACACCAAAATGGGGGAACAGGTAGCCGTGGTGTTGCCGATGCCGGGATATTACACACTGCTGACGAACGTTGTTCCTGTACAGTTGAATACCTTCATGAAACAACCCACTGATTTCGATTATTTTGGACAGTTTTCAAGATATTGTCACTGTACCTGGGTCGATGTTGGGCTTGTTACGTTCTTTGCTGTGTTTTGGACCGTCTTGAGAGCCGGTCTGACGTGCTATGTGTTTAAGGTTAGCCTCAAGATTTTCTCGCTTACGAAAAGATCGGGTATGTTTGGATGTTATATCATAGAATATATTGAAAACGTTGCGTCTAGGATTGTGCCTGATTACACGACTCGATATACCGAACAGCGCATGGCAATACATATAAGCAGTAGTCATGACGCGCCGAACAATTTAGGCGTGTATGAAACAAGTCCCGAACGAGGGTCGTTCCTGAGAACGAGGTCACTACCAAGGTGGCAATTCACCTGTTTAGCTCGAAATCATTTATTTATTTATTTATTTATTTCTGTGCGATCTTGACACTTTTTTAACGTACCGAGAACACTATTTTGTTCTGTGCCAATTAATCGCACAAAGGAAAGCATATTAAAGAAATAAACGCACGGCAGGAGTGTTATATGTTGAGTCTCGTTGAAGGTGCAGTCGCCGCAACCAGTAACTACGTGTTGAAACTTGTTTATATTTAAATTATGTTAAATTATCTTTACAATGAAGGCGTTTTGGGCATGTGCAAACCATATAATGAACGCCACCTTTTATCCCCCTCTTCATTGTTTGAACTACGGAGCTAAAGAAAAAAAATAATAATCAATGTTTTGACTGATAGCGTGTTTTCGTAGGAATGAAAACCACGAACTTTGACCTTCTATTTAAGTCACACAACAATGGCTCTCGGTAAAACTCCCAAAGTCCATGGTCTTTCGTTCTATACTCCTATTCAAGCGTACGGTCACATCCACTCTTCGCCGACGGGGCTGTAGCAGTACGGCAAATAAAGACTCAACTATAAAGTCAACAGTACACGTGCTTGAACCCACCCCCTTGAACACGGTCCAAAATATTTGCAAGTAGTTATTATGTTATCACAACTGTATATTGCATACTCTCAATATTTAAAGCGTGAGGGTCGTCACCTGCGCACGCGCGGTAATTGAGTCCCAAGCGACGATAACAACACACGCTAATAACGCAAAGGCTCATGGGTAGACGCTTGTTTGTAAACAATGACACGCTATGGCCATCTGACACATGCGCAAGTGACGACTCCCACGCTTTAAGGTGTATGCCCGAGATAGATCCAATAGGCCACAGGCATCATATACACAAAACCCATATAGCCGCGCCCTCTAGTGATGACACATTTGTTTTTTCTTCTTTCATTACGTCATAGAAGAATTTCGTCATTGAAGGCCGATATTTATAGGCAAATGTGTGTTGGTTAAAGGGCGCTCGTCGTCGCGCCGCGCATGTGCGATACTTGTGTTGGTAAACATTGATTTTCCGACAGTTCAATGCGCTCTTCTAATGAAAATTAGGAGAAAAGTATGAGTTTTGAACCGGGCTTGAGGTGTACTAATTACTGCCTTCGACGATACCAATCGCCAACAAAATTATATAATTAAAGCTTGGTAACATCTCAGTTTGTACTCGTTGGTCTGCACAACAGTCAAAGTCGCCATCTTTGTTTACTAGTGTACGAGTCCCTTTAATTTCTCTGTAATTATATATTTGATTAGAATAGTTTTGTTTCCGCTGCATACATAATTTAATATGCATTGTATCCAGTAAATGTAATAACATGTTATTTATCGACTAGAAAATCATAGACAAAAACCTGGTGCATCCAACATAAATCTTATAAATCGCGCCCTCTAGGGCGAAGCGCTACTGTGACGTCAGAATGACGTACATGGATACAAGCAAGGTCCTTCAAAACGGCAATTGCGTTTGGTTGTGTAGTTGACGTTCACCTAAAAATAAAGTAAAATCTCTCAAAAACACAATCTTCGTTGATAAAAAGGTCAACACGGTTTTCGTGTCACGCTGTTACGTCAGGAAATCGCTTCGTCACTAATGGGCGCGTTTTACAGGAAAGGCGTTTGTTTTATCTTCCCATTTTAGTGCGCTGTAATGCGAATGCCGATGTGACGTGTGGGTGAATCTGTGTGATATTTTGGGTAAATCAGACTTTCTGTACCCAGTCTTCATTACTGCGCTTGTATCTTGATTCCTCTTTTTTTTTTCAATTATCGCAGCCCTTTTTACAAAGTTTAAAGTTGGCTGACAAAGAAAGCTTTACCAAGGCATCGGAGAGTTTCTTCAAATCGATGTGGTACACTCTGTCGTGGATTTACACTACTTCTATAGTATTCAGTGAGAGACAAACGATGTTCCAAGACCCGGCATCTGTATTCGCAGGTTTGTTTTCTCCTTTACTATATTAAACGACAAATCAACCAAATACAGTTTGCTGAATATAGTTGCATTTTAGCGTCTCGTGCAGTTATGCGTTCAAGTAATTCGCCATTTTCTGTTTAACTTCAGTCCATTTTTTGGAATTTCGATGTTGAAATAAAACTATTATGCTTACGTTGCCATGAAGTTATTTCATGTAATATATATATACACGAAATTTGATATAGCTATCGACCAATATGCACTGTGACAAGTGTTTACAGAGGAAAGAATGTTAATATTTTTTAAGAAACGGCAATGAACAAACTATGGAAACGTGTGTTATTGCATGTAGAGTTAGAACGTATGGCTCTCAGCCATTGGTCAAAAATTAGCGGCTGCTAATTATATGCAAGCATGGAGAACGCCTACCGAATTACGCGCATGGCACTCAGCCAATCAACGGCGGGCATCCACCGAGCAAAATTTAAGCAGAATACAGACACAAGTGATGATATCATAGAAACGAAACGGTTATTTACGTACCCATTTGCATATTGCTATTTGCTTCATACAGATTGGTCCAATGATAGGCAAATATCTTTGAATATGTACATACTCATTTACATATTGTCATTTGCTTTATACAGATTGGTCCAATGATATGCAAATATCTTTGAATATTTACATACTCATTTGCAAATTGCTATTTGCTTCACACAGATTGGTCCAATGGAATGGAAATACCCTTGGATATTTACATACTCTACGTCTACCAGTGTGGTTTCTATGTACACTCCATCTACGCAACCATTTACGTCGACTCAATCAAAAGTGATTTTTATCTCATGATAGCACATCATATTCTCACGATAGGCTTGCTTACATTTTCCTACGCAGTACGGTAAGTGTGCTGGACCTATTCACAATCTATCTCTACGTAGTCCAAACAGTGCGGAGTCACGTAGTCGACCAGGGGATCCATGTGGTTTCGATCACGTTTGATCATGTGTTTCATATAGTGCAGACCACCCGGGTCTTTTATTCACAATATTGTATTCAATTTTTCGCATTTGGCATAAAGAATATTATTATACATCTGTCACCGTAACGCTATAAGTTACACCGTGCCGGTATTTTACGGGGTATTTTCATCCTACCGTATTAGGAAATGCAAATTCCAAATATGGAATGGTTACACGCGTAAACGTCCTCTAATAATAAAAACAAACAAGGCTGCCACCAGGGTTTGACCGTGATCGGACTCCACAAAAAGAAGTTCGCTGATCCTGTTCAAACATTTTTGGATTTTGGCATTCCCATTATGTATCCTTGGAAGGAGAAGATTTATAATAATAAGGTTATTACGAGAATACCTCGAAGTATGCACTCAGATATTACGCCGTCGCATCGACCTCCGCAGCGCGTCGGTCAATACCCTCGCCGTATTGTCTTCGTGCATAGTTTGAGGTATCCTCGTAATAACCTCATAATATTTGATTGGCAAGCGCATGTACGCAGCTAAATAGAACATACCCACGAGTTGCATACGCATGAGAATTGGCGTAGCACTTACAATCGCGCAAAATATTCACAGAAATATTACATTCACAGAAATATTCAATGAAACTAATAGGTCCAACACGTTGAGAAGTCGGCATATGTTGCACAGTGCATCATTGATTTACGTACTAACCCGGAGTATGAATGGTACATCATGATACTGTCACTAGAATAGTGCAGTATAGCGATCACATCGACCGACGCGTAATGGAGGTTTATGCGATCCGGTACTGCCTGAGTGCATACTTTGCGCTAAACTTGTGAAATAAATCGTCACGAAAAACGTTTTACGCTGTATGAATGTTTGTCACATAGTGTTTCTGCACAGTGGCCCATATGCCATCTCATAAGATCACCAATACGATCAATGTACTGCCTACGTGCATACTTTTGCGGTATTTTCATAATAACCTCGTAATATAATCGGTCCGCTATATATACACATTTCGTATTAACGAAGCCGAAAGGCAACAAAATAACGACGGCGAAATAACAATTTCATGACAAAACTTTGCTGTGAAGCAGGGTTCGATTTACCGAAACTGTCTAGCAAGCTGCTCCCTGATCGGTCTGACTGTTAGGTGTCAGAGTTTCGTAGCATTTTACACACAGTATATTCGCTCTTATAAAAAACTAATCATTTAAAAAAAAAAAAAATCTACCGAATGGGAATAAATCTGTACTAGTATATGAAAGGCACGACGCTTGACGTGTTTATTGCAACACACTGCCTATGAAAGAGTTGGAACAATATACCCAATCGTAGGTCTTAAGACAACAGTCGTATAAGGGACAGTTACAAGTCCTAAAACAAGAAACAGGCGTTTAACACCAATCAATATTTCAATTTATTTAACTTCAATGCATACCCAATGTTCTCCACGGGTTGAAAATTTAGCCTGGCTGGCAAAGCCCGCCAAATGCGAGCCGCGTGGGAGGGTTCAGGGGCCTCTCCAGGAAAAAGTTTTGTAATTTAGATGCAATCTGGCGTAAATCTCGGCAAACCTCAAGGCAATTTTTCATTGTAAAATGCCCCGGCAATGGAAAAAATCGATTTTTGGGCCGTTGTGTTTGTAAACTTATTAGTTCAAGCATGTCACGAGTTTCGAAGTCTCCTGGAGACAGCTCGTACATACTGGCGAAAAGGTGGACCCGTTACTGGTTGAGGTAACCCCTAATAGCTTGACAGTTTCACCAGAGCGCGCCGTCCCTTTCCAGTCGCTCGCATTCCAATGGCAGCTTTTCTATTTATTTCGAAAACTGCCCCCTTCTTTCGGGATGACGGGAAGCTAGGCTGGCTCAGTTTCGATCGAATACAATCTCCTTGCGTGCAAAGAAATTCAAACTGACTGCCTAGACCGTGACGCCTGCGCTCCACTATTGAGATATTGCCTACTTTGCAAAATTGACAAATCTCTTTTTCTAGGGCGCCATTCAACAGTGACATGTCAACGAGTCGAATCTCGCCGTCTTCAAACGATCGGCTGTGACATTCACTCTCACTTCCTTCTTCTACGTCGTAAGGTAACAATATTTTCCTGCGAGATACAGACATCTCTCGAACGTTTTGAACAGGAGTATCACCCACTATATCGAAGTCTGATTCATTGGACTCTGTATCACGGTAAAACTTTCTTCGCCCACTTCATGGCTGACACTGGTTTCGACGGGGAAATCCGTTCTGTACGAACCCAGCATCATCTCTTTCAACATCTTTTTTGACAGGAGTGATCATTCTTTTGACGTTTTTCTTCTTTCTTCCTCGCTTTCTTTTTCTTGGAAATGTTCGCGTGCTTACTATCTCGTCCATAATTAGTGAATGACAACTAAACTAAAGAATTACTGATAACCCTCTCCTTCTTTGCATACTTTGCACATTAATGAATGAAGCTGCCCTGTTTTTTAATTGGTGTGAATAGAATAATTGTAAAATGTGACCCAGTGATGTATGCCGGCATGTAGCATTTCCTGTGCTATTAAAAATCAAATCCCGAAAAACAGAGTTTTACCGTCGCAGTAACCTCGGGTCGTATACTTGTAGATTAATCTCTTCAAAATTTAATTGTAACCGGACTCACTGTTATCATCTATAAAAACTACCTAGATTTTAGATTATACTTTTATTTTTTTACCGAAGTCGTACGAGAAAGTCAACCCTTGCCTTGCGTGAAACACTGGCCCACTATCCGATGTCAAGACGTCGGTCGGGGGGGGGGGGGGCACGCTACTATTTCGTTGCCGTGCATTTTGTTCGCATGAGCACATTAGATAAAACAACCAAGTATTTATTAAATAAATAAACGCTGCTCGGACTGATAAGTATGATATATTGAAGATAATATTTGGTAATCGTAGTCCTAAATAACTATTAAAAATAGCTAGACGTTTCGAGCAATGGCTCTTTAGATAAAGATAAAGAGCCATTGCTCGAAACGTCTAGCTATTTTTAATAGTTATTTAGGACTACGATTACCAAATATTATCTTCAATATATCAAGTATTTATTAGACAGATTTATTACATGTAACATAATTTACGAATTTAGAAAAACCTAAGCATGCAAGTATGCCTACTTGGTGAAAACTCCTCTGAAAAATGGATTATATAAACTAGGTCCAAGCATATTCTTATCATTGATCAACCTTTACATGTAGTTTTTGGCCTGTTATCAGAATTTTCATGCAATGCATAGCCACCACAGATGACCGTATTTTATTGTTTGCAACCATATTTTGTAAAAGGGAGCCCCTGCCCAATGTAACTGCATTACTTCTGGACTAAGAAAGTAACCCCGTGGTCAGACACCTTTCAATGACAAAGTCAAGAAAAAATATTACAGAAATTTATTGTAAGTTTTTATTCTGTTAACATATAATTACATTGAAGTGGTACATTCATGTACTTTTTTGTTTATTCAAAATTTGTTGTTCAAACGCGATTGTTTTGTCTTTGCTGTACTTCCTGTCTAGAAAGGCAGCAGTGCGCACATCTTATCAGCTGTGTGTAAACTACAAACAGATATCTTATCAGTTGTTTGTAAATAGCAAATAAAGAAAGTGGCTCAACTTAAAACTATTTACCCTCAGTTCAGTTATGTTTGTAAACCATGCATATTAATGAGATGCACTAGTTGGGTGTACACTGGATAAACAAAAACTTGGCCATTTGTTTGCACACAAGAAAAAAATCAGTTTACTTGTACAAGATATTTTTTTTCAATAAAATAAAAATACCAATGTATGTAGCATGCCTTAGGGAGCTATTCGTGTGTTTTTCAAAAAAAAATATGAAAAGTGCCCAAAAAACTATTCTGCTACCTTAAACTACAACAACAACTTAATCGCTCCACTGCGCCAGTCTATTGCTTACCTAACGCGTTGACTTACGTTAACGCCTTGTTAAGATTGCGTTAGAACCATGCCAACGCCTAGTTAACGCAGGTTAGCTTTGCGTTAACGCAAGCAGCTCATTAACTTTGGTAGCTTTGTTTGCATGCAAATGAAGAGAACAATATATGTATACTCATTAATTAATCTATCGCATATCATTTCCGCGTGTCAGCATCACTTGATATTTACCTGAGTATATCATCAAATCCGCCATCTTGTCGTATTCATAGCCATTTTCGTATTACTGATGTACTAAGTCGTCTGAATTAATATATTAGTAAACGATCTTTCTCAAGCGCTCTTCGAACGAACCTCTAATTTGCTGACGTCACCTGACAGAATGTCACGTGCTTCAGAAAATGCTACAATGGTTTATTTCAATTTTCTTTTTGTTTTAGATATCACAAAATCGGCGTCCTGGTCCTATTTTGTCACGATGTATGTGACATTTTCGTAGAGAGTGCTAGGATATTTTTACATACCAAAACTAGGAATGGAAAAGTTTACAATACAAATGAATTCATAGCAAATATTTTCTTTGCTGGGTTTGTAACTTCATGGTAAGTCTATATAACTGAATAATTTCACTGTGTTCATGAACATTTATCTTTAAATCACAAATTATCCTTCCAGTACGTAAATATACCACTACCCGAAAGTCGAAGAAACGTTTCTGCGCGCGCATACCGGATATGGAGTGCAACGTAAAAATGCACACGTGATATTGTGCTTGTAGATGCACCAATGAATGTCACAAAGATCAAACATTTTATTTTAGAAAATATCAGCAGACTGACATGCTAGTATTTTGCCTCTCTGACAATGGCAGCCTTCTTTCTGGAAAATGAAACGAAGGCCGTTCATGTCGTCAATTTACATCACTTTCACGTTATTTCCGGTATGCGCACGCACGGTATCTTGGACTTCCGGTAAAGTGGTCTATGGGTGGCACGGATGCCATTCATAATATCGTCAATATTATAAGTATTTCAATTTGTAGTCACTCGTCGATAATGTATTTGTTTGAGAGATTCAATATTTTTTAAACAGCCAAATACTACACAGAATCGTCGCCTTAGACTGGCAAAGTCGGGACTTTTTTTTTGTTTTACAAAAAGAAATAACTATTTTTTTGCGTGATCCTGAAAACTAACGTGACCGAGAACAAAATCGTTAGTTTTCGTGATCACTAAAAGGCTAAATTGACAATTATTTTTTGTAAAACAAAAAAGAAGTCCGGAGTTTGCCAGTCTGCTTTGGAACATGTACGTCATTTTGACATCTCGTCTCTTGAGGGCGTAATCTATGGGATGAATGCATTACCGTTTGAAATGTTTTCTAGGGTTATAGCCAGGTTATACTGGTATCCTCTTAAAGTGCTGTATGCAGCTGGTAAATTCTACCTCCCTTCGATGCCTTTTGTCACCACGTTCAATGTCATGTTGTGGATATTACTTCTTATGAACGTCTACTGGTTCTGGGTAAGTTCATATTTTGATCAATTTCACGGTGAACAATAAAACAACCGAACCAGCAGTGTTGCAAATACAACTGTATACTAGTAACTCACTGTTTTGCAAACAAAATAGCAATATCGAACGAAATCGAACGCAAAAACAGTTGAACGCAGTGAACGGAAAATGGTCAATTCAATTTGATATTATATGTATGTACTACATGTGAACCTCTCTCAGATTCGTTCATTTTGATATCTTCAATTCTTTATTTAAAATGTACATTGCTAACAGCGGATCTATCCATCATCCGAGAGGCTGATTATTTATATTTCACGTCTTTATGAAATCCTATTTAGTCCCCTCTCGTTTCAATTTGAGTTGTAAAAGAAAAACCACCAAGCGAATGAAGTTGTGGTACCCCGAATTATATTTTCTGACCACATGTTCTTCTTGTCTTGCCACTGTCTAGATCGTTCTAAAGGTGCTGCTTCGTTTACTTACTGGGCAGATGAAACATCTGAAAGATACGAGAGAAAAAAACTGCAACGAGCCAAATCGAGTGAAAAACCACTACAAGGAAAAGAACCAATAACAACTGGGCTGCCTTATACTCCGTCCTACAACTCCTCGAACTCAAATACAAAGCGTGGGAATATTCCTTGCTTTGCTGGTTGCCGTGACAATGTACGAATCGGGTGCCAACAAATCTACGCATATTTATTCTGATATAAACAAAGATGGCGGTCATGAAGGGGAATCTACCGGTCCGTCTGAATGCCCTATTAATGTTTGTCGGATGCATTCAAATTTATTATTTTGTTGTCATCAAATTTCGACTGTATTCTAATAACTATTCTTGCCTTTTCACATACATTTCCTTCCAGTACATAAACACCTCTGTCTGAATTAATGGCATTAAATTAAAAGGCGGTAGTCTTCACGCCGCGCATGCGCGAGATATGGGTCTCATATAAACACAGATGGCGACTTTGACTGTTGCACACACCAACTAGGTATTTTTTTAAGTGTTTGGAATGTATTGAAGAAGTCGCCGGCGGTAACTAGTGCAAGTGGCGCCCAGGGCAAAACTCGTACTAGTGATTTCATTAGAAAGGCGGGGCTAATCTGCACTGGCTCGGAAGGTTGTAAATGATTAGCTAGTTTGAATTTGCATAACACTACTGACAATGAACGTGCATTCAACGCCACAAGTTTTTTTGTTTTTTTAGCCAATCAGACTTCATCTTCCGAGCCAGTGCAGATCAGCCGGAAAGGCGCATTAGATTATGCAAAACTCAATGTTTATCAATACAAATGTTGCACATGCGCGGCGCGACGACTACCGCCCTTTAAGCACAAACACATGATTCATACCAATTGGGGAGTATTTACGAGTGAAAATGATCTTTGTATTTTGACTTAATTCGACGCATTAAAATGGAAAGACCACGAGTGGAATGGCGCGGTATCACGAGGATATCTTGTAAAAAAACTTTATTAAAGTATGTGCTCTTAGCTCGAAGTTTGTGTAACATTTAACACTTGGAACACTTTTTTTATCAAGACATTCAATTCAAGTTATGCAATTGTCTCGATAAAATATTAAAGCGGGAGGGTCGTCACCTGCGCACGCGCGGCAATTGAGTCCCAGGCAACGATAACAACACACACTAAAAACGCAAAGGTTCATGGGTCAGACGCCTGTTTGTGAACAATGACACGTTATGGCCATCTGACGCATGCGCGGGTGACGACTCCCCCGCTTTAATGTATTAATACGCGATCGATGAGATGTCTGGGCGAATGTGATGCGGTAGTTTGCGCTATTCTGCGGTACTTTTTGTTCAATTTACTCGTTCTCAGTCGGCCCTGGAACGCTAGATGACTTAGAACGGGTAAATCGGAGACTATGATGACGAACTCACAAGGTACTAGTAATTATACAGAATCAGATTTTGACTGTACTACGAATGAAAAGTGCAAATACGATCAATGCGCTTTTAATACCTGTCGTGTTCAGACCAGCGGAACACCGCAAATAGCCGCCGAGATCTCGTAGAGAGCGAGAGAACAATATGAATGTCATAGCGTCTACTGTTCCAAATACCACGGTTTCATAGGTCTGCATTCTCCAAGCCTCGAATGATTTCTGCCGCTGGTGGCGTGGTTGAGGGTCCAGAATCAGTTTCTGGTGACGGATCTCTCGCTCTCGTTCTCAACGATATCTTGGCGGCCATTCACGAATAACAATAATTATCTGTTGCAACTTATTTTGTGTTCGTGTATTTCCTCATTCGAGTAATACCTTGGAATTGCTGCAAAAGTTTTTCAGTGGCAGGTATCGAGATGAGTTGACGTGACGTCACCCTGTGACACATACTCGGCCACCATGTTGGATTTCACTCTGTTCACGAGCAGACAGAAATTGCAAACAATTCATTTTTATACAAAATGACGCAATTGTTTTGTTTTGGTAAATTTGGACGTCAATCGTCCTTCGTTTTATGACCTATTGCCTCCAGACAATAGACTATACCAGAGCAGACAAATCAGAATCCCCACTACGCGTCTGATTGGTCGGCACTAGATGGAGGCCGTAGCCAGTTTTCGACCAACTTGAACAATACACGTCCAAACACAATTTTCAACCCATTACAATACAATACTTGTTAGTATAGTACACAAAGCTGAAGTCTATTCCCCGCTTTCGTTGGACGCCTTCACGGAACAACCCACCAATTTCTATTATTTTGAAAGTATTTTCAAAGTAATGTCACATCTTGGTCTATGTCGGTCTTGTGGGCATGAGTTTGGACGTTTGGACGTCGATGGCAATGCGTCGTATCTAATTTAAGGCAAACTGTTAAAGAAGAATTTAAAAGATTAATTTACGGTCACGATGTAAATACAAGTTGTTGTCTACCCATGAGCCTTTGTGTTCTTAGCATGTGTTGTTATCATCGCTTGCCAACATTGATAGTAGTCGTCAAAATAGAAACTCACTAAATTAAACGACATTTGAGTGTGATTGTAACCACATACCAATAATAATATAGTGACTGTTTAGACTATGTTTGTACTCTGTACTCTGTTTTGCGACCCGACCCCATCTGACCCGACCAGACCCCATTTGACCCCGGTATCGATCTGAACTCAGACTGTTATAACATTTCAAATGACATTTCAACAGTTTTGTGTATTTATCTATACTCATTTAATTTTAGACCAAATAATTTAATCATTTACATTATTTTCGTCAGACAGTGTCTGTGATGTACGCACAGGAATGTGATGTATTTGACACAAAGAAGCGATCTGATAAAAATCGTATACACCAAGGCGATTTTCTTCGAAATGGAGTTTATGGCATTCTCCCTGTTAGTATCAACGGCAGTGCTTAATTTTGACAAATCTCCGCAATAAAGATTTCGGGAGAATCCCCCTCAATTAGAACAGAGGGGCTTTTTTTTCGAATATCGGCAACCAACCGGATATGGAATTTTGGGGGCGTTCTGAATGCACATTAAACTGCCTACATTTTATTGTCACAAAACGTCTATGCATTGAGTGTTGATTTGCTAACCGAGACCTGCATATGTCTCCCGATCCGGTGAATTTTCTGGTTTCGAATATGATCGCCATTTCTGGGCAAGTGGCTTGATGATATGAATGTTATTAATTTAGCTTTTTTCAACTCTGACCTCAGCGTTAAACCGCCGATTTGTGTGTTTTATATTTTTTACTCTGCCTCAATCCGAATTAAAACGGGAACTAAAGTCAATGGCCGAATACGATGCTCAAGTGATGAATCACGTGACTAAAACGATTGAGGGAGTACTAGTATATAGGAGAAGCGTGTGTACTTGTTACATCGCACGCAAAGCAATCTGGGAGTTACATTCAGACGCCGGTTTTCTCCTCCACACTGGTCGAAGCCGTCTAAACGAGTGAACATGGGCGACAGCAGACTGAACACATCGGCGATAGCGAGCCGGGAATCGGTGTTCTTAGCAATGCCCGGCTACTACGAAATGGTGACATCGGTGGTACCAGCGCAGTGGAGCACTCTGTCGCGACTACCGACAGAATTCGACTATTTTGGGCAGTTCACAACGTATTGTCACTTCACTTGGGTCGATGTGGGCCTTGTCCTGCTTTTCGCCGTATTTTGGACCGTGCTCAGAGCGACACTGACGTGTTATCTCTATAAGGTTAGTATCAATAAGGATGAGTATTCCGTGTCGGGTCGAAGTCCGATTCTTTGATTCATGAGCGTGTTTTCTGACACTGTACATCCTCGATATGTATTCACCCTGTAATGTACCAGCCCCATGGAGTTTTAGGAATTAGGATTAACGTGCGATGGTCGTCACGCCGCGTTCTGTTCGATATGGTACTCATAGCGACGTATACAACGCGTGTAAAATACATTGTTTGCAAGAAGTTAGAACACGCGCTGCGCGACGACCACCGCCCTTTAAAGTTTCCCCTCTTACGGGATCCCGGGAGATTAATGTAAAATAGTTTTATGAATTTTGGTTTGGCATTATATTGTACTTGTGCTGACTCTTTTGATTGAAAGTCGGACTGTGTGCGGATTGGAAAAAAAATCGTCTCCCATTGCTGTTGACTGAAGACATTCAAATCAATACCCCGAGCCTCGACTCTTTACTGCCGTTGGTGGCGTGGTTGAGGATCCATAATCCGGAATCACAGTTTCACAGTCGATGCTCGGAGAATGATTCGGAACATCTGTTTAATTCTCAAACAAATGCCCGCAATTCGCTAATTTGAATGCCATCAAATATTTCAAATTATACTTGGTAGGTTCTATGATGGCAAGCACTGTATATGGCTATAACGTGGCGGCTGCGATCATAGTCGTGCGTATCGAGGGCGACTTTTGTCAATCAAATGTAAACATTTTTATCTGTCTCGCCACTGATAACTGCTATTTTTAGTAGATAACAAATTCCACACACGGCTGACTAACCCGAATTCCAGTCACTTAGAGTATGGGTGCCGTTTGTGCATTTATTTATATGACGCGTTTTTATAGATTTAAGTTTAATATATGTAAACAATTCTGCGCTTTTTAATTATTAATAAAAAATAATGATATTTCAAATCAATTATATAGAAATCATGAGTTAACATGTTTGCATTAGTTATTTATAAGTAATTTGGGGACTTTTTTAAATCCATAAAAAACCGCTATACATGTATATATGAATGCACAAACGGCGCCCAGTGCACTCATGATTGGTCTGGTGAATCGTTACGTACGTAGACGTCACAGAATTATGTGTTATCGCTGATTGGCTGTCTCTATGACTTCAGTATACACTGTAACCTCAGTATAATGAACACCGTTATAATGAACTTCCTGATATAATGAACACATAGCGTGTCTCCCTCTCACAACAAACCCAATGTATTATGTACTTCATTATAGTGAACATTTCACTATAACAGACTAATTGTATGTCTCCCAAAGAGTTCGTTATAGCGAGGCTACAGTGTATTACATTGGGAACTTTCCAAAGTCTCACAATAAGAGACGGCATCTAGTATAAAGACTGACGCGACTTTGACTACAATTTGGTCAATAGAATGGCGATGTTTTGTCGGATTACGTCATCGTGAAATGAGTGGTTTTCAGAATGGATACGGAACCGCGCGGAGCTGGCGATGCAGTGAACAGACCATTTCCAGTTCCTAGCGAGACCCCGCGTGATACAGGAACCCGATCGTAAAAACAGCACAAACAAAAGTTCTTGCGTCGTAGTGGCGTCAAATTATTGATTGGGATTCGACAAACGCGAAAGTTTTGCAGGTATTTCCACGCTTAATAATATGCTATGCACCTTTGATGGCCAATTTTGATGAAGTAAGACTGACTCAACGCAGTATCGAGGAACGTTTTATATTTGTTTCACGACTCGCATGATCACGCCATGCCACTGCTGTTCCGTATTACACTTCGTTATCCCTCCCCAAACCACAGCTACAATCAAAGATGATATTTGAAGAGTAGCAAAATAAATTATATTTTTGCGATTAGTTTCGGACACAGAAACAGCTGATGGCAAGAGTGTCGTTTTTTTTTTTCTGAAACGGACTGCTGACTATCAGGGGATACGACGTTGACATCATCGGGACCTTTAACCTGATTGGTCAACGGAACTGGCGCGCGTCAAAGTAGGAAGCAAAGTAATTCTATTCAGTTGGTGGGGGTGGGGTGGTGGTAGGGGTGGTGGTGGTGGTGATGGAGGCTTTCCAACAGCCCGAGGCTGACAGCAAAATGAATCTTTACACATGGATTTTTGTTATTGTTTAAATACTTCCTGCAGGAAGGTGTTTGTGAAATGTTCACTTCTGCGGATGTACAGTTGTACAACACAATACAACTTATGACTTCCCATTTTGTCGGTGTTTGACATGCTTTTTTTTATATATAGTCAGACCTGTATTTTATATAAAGAACAACCTATCTATAGTGACCACCTTGTAAGGCTCTATGCGAAGTACATATAAAGTGACATGTACATGTACGGCCACCTCGTTAATGTGACCGATGACCGCCATTTTTGCACTGGTGTCGTACGGTGAATCAGTATAGTTTTTCATACTAGTCTATACACTGACAATTTTAATTTAATCGAGACAAACAAGTATGTTTCTATTAAAAATTTCATGATTTTCAAATATCTCAGGATAGATTGACCTTTAAACTGGGAAATTATTACCATATAAACCTCTATATAAAGACCACCCGTCTATAGAGTACCGTCAGTGGTCGCTATACACAGGTTTTAAATGTTTATTTTACTGTAACAAGTGTGCGTGGTTGAGCAAGACAAATGGGATTGCCCCGTTCGCCTCCCCGGTCAACTTACAAATAGGTGCATAGTTTCTAAGGTATTCGGAGATTACGGTGACCAACGTCCACAGCCTTGAACTTGGCGCAACAATGCATTGTATGCTAAAACAATAAAACGTTGGAGTCATTGAACTCCGATCCTCACAGTAGGATGGTATGAATTGTAGGCATCACACCACAATGGTATTTTCGGTAGATTTTTAAAATCAAGCCTTCCCAGGGTTTACGCATTGTCGTAAACCTCGGCCTTTTTGCGGCACGTTGTGATTATCACAATAAAGCCTACATTGCAGCCTATAGTATTCAGTTATAAATGTTACCACTAGATGAATGCATCGGGTTTAAGGTCAATCACCTCTACCGGGTCCCAGTGTCTGCAGCATTAGATCCGTCATTTTGAGGTCACATGACTTGGATGGTAATATCACGTGATCCGGAAAACCGCAAATGGACTTAATAATGGTAATGGTATTTTTTGGTCGGTGGTACAGGTCTCATGCCACTAATTAACCAATGGTTGCTCGTAGCCCTCAATTTAAATGCCCAACAAGAACCAATGAAATTTTTTAAATATTATTTTTCTCAGGTGCTCCCTGTTTGAGGGCGTAATCACCTGGGTCAGAGGTGAGACCAACATGTGGTCTTTTGTTTACTACTTAGCGGCTGTGTACCTGTGGGTTTATTCTGTGTGTTAATGGATGTTCTAATCTTGGTGTTTTTCCAGTGATTTCTCTTGGTGCAATCCAAATACAGTAGGTGTGTCTTGTTTACCTGAGATTTGCAAGAGTTTGAGCTGGCCAACATGTTAGTTTTTTTCATATGGTTGATTACTGGCATGTTGATTTCCCATTTTTGAGCCATATTTTCAACTTTCTTCGTCATTTTCATATAGCAATCTCGTCATATGTTAACATTGTCGTCTATGGAAATTCAATTAGTGGTATGAGCCCTGAAGTAACAGTTTGCCTAGGACCACCTGAGGTTGTTGTTTTAACCATAATTATGGCTCTATTCACTGGAATTTAGTCATTTTTGGCAGATCTCATCTTACATAACCAAAGTTTACTTTGACCTAATTATTATAATTTTTGACCTCTCCTGACCTTGCATAGATCTGATAATTATGAGGTTGTGTGTTCAAGCACACATTTCATGAGATCAGCTCCATTGATTTGGCAGGTATAGTGCAAAGTAACTGGGAATCTTTTTTATTTTTATTTTACCACTTTTCTTGCTTTGTATTCAACTATTTAGACACAATGGAGTAATTTTTTATCCAGAAATGTTATATTTTGCTATGCGTTTCACCCATTTCTGTCAATCTCTTATATCTTGGTTGAAGATTTTGAAAATTTGTAATTCGGTATATTTTTTGCCCTAATCTTATTAATTGGCTGTGGTTGGGCTGTGGTCTGTAAATATAAATGTTTTTATTAAACTGGTCCAAAAATGTTATTCATTCATCAATGAATTATTCATGTCACCACTAATTTCAATGGCTCTAGGAATTCTGAGAAAAATGCTTAACCCCATTTTATGGGTTTTTTGTCTTATTTTCACATTATGGCAGACAAACTTAACAATTTGTAGTGCGGTCATTTCTAATGTACCGTATTCAAAGTTTAATGAGGTCAAAATCCCAAATATTTAAATAAATTCTCAAAATTGTGTTGTGTATCTTGTCACTGACAAGAGATTTGCATACTGTCAGTATATTAGCCAAGTAGTACAACTCTTTCAATTTCACAATTATTGCTCTTTTCTCAGAATTTTTGTGAATAGTTAGCTAATTAATCCCATCTTGAGTTTATTATTGAACAGTGCATGTACCCCCCCCCCCAATTAATCAGAAATCCTGTTGATTTGAATTTAATTTGATCAGGGATGTGTAATACAAGTATTTTATATTTAGATCCTTTTCTTGTTTGTATATTTTTATTTTTATTTCTTTTTAAATCATAAAATTGTTTCGTTGAACTACTTTTTTTCACATAAGATTTGATTAAGTATTTTATGTTGAGCAAATTCTATGTGTGGCCATGGTAAATCAAACCACTGTTGTGTTTTGGTATATCCAAGGTTGCCCGTCACAGGTCTCCGGCCTAAATGCAGATACCGTGGAATTGTTTTTTTGTTTTTAATTAATTGGAGAAATAATGAGCTGATGAATTGAGACTTTTGATTCAGTAGAATTTTTTTTTTTTTTTAAATTACAGTGATAAACTACTTTTAATTGTCATTATTCTATGTATTATTTCTAGAAATTAATTAAAATTACTAATCATGCCAAACGTTGGTCTGTACTTGTTTGTGGTGAATGAGAACATTATATTTTACAGTACTGCATCTAATAATCAGGCTTATATTCATTGCCTACCATCTATTTTGGTGTTATGCTGAGTGTGTATGTTGCCACTTTCTACAACTAATTGTCTGGGTATAGGGCGCCACCAAGTGGTAGATTTTGATAAATAACTCCCAGGGTTTAAATTTTGGGGATTTTTTTTGCATGGGAAATTACTCGTCTAATGATATTCCATCATATATAAGATCAACAAGAACTTTATTAAACCTTCCTATTTCTCTGAAGGTCTCATGCCACTAATTAACCAATGGTTGCTCGTAGCCCTCAATTTAAATGCCCAACAAGAACCAATGAAATTTTTTAAATATTATTTTTCTCAGGTGCTCCCTGTTTGAGGGCGTAATCACCTGGGTCAGAGGTGAGACCAACATGTGGTCTTTTGTTTACTACTTAGCGGCTGTGTACCTGTGGGTTTATTCTGTGTGTTAATGGATGTTCTAATCTTGGTGTTTTTCCAGTGATTTCTCTTGGTGCAATCCAAATACAGTAGGTGTGTCTTGTTTACCTGAGATTTGCAAGAGTTTGAGCTGGCCAACATGTTAGTTTTTTTCATATGGTTGATTACTGGCATGTTGATTTCCCATTTTTGAGCCATATTTTCAACTTTCTTCGTCATTTTCATATAGCAATCTCGTCATATGTTAACATTGTCGTCTATGGAAATTCAATTAGTGGTATGAGCCCTGAAGTCATTAGAGTGTTCGCCTGGCATCGGGGACGGGGTTTTGGTTTCGACTCCAGGTGCAGTCTGTTATGTGATTTCGCAGTATAAATCCGAATGTCAGTTTTCCCTGCCTTCCACACAGTACTAGGTTTGGAAAACTACTAGTAGTTTTTACACATCCATTTGCATTAGCATCTAAGACAGAAAAAGTCAGGAGTGAGAAAAAAAGAGAGCCATTACAAACCTCGAGTTACGAAAACATTGGGTAACACAAATTTTAGAAACCACGCCCACTTTTGCGAAACCACGCCCAAATTTCAACTCGATGATTGTTTAACGTAACTTCGGGCAACATAAATTTGTTGCTTTTGTGTAACGTAAACATTTAGTAACTCGAACTTCAATTAAAATTTAACCGAACTTCAGAGCTACAGGCAACATAGATTTTTGTTTTGTTTAACGTTGTAAGTTTCCTGTAACTTGAAGTTAGGTTAACTGTTAATAACATTTCGAATTACTAAATGTGAATGTTAAACAAAACAACAAATATATGTTGCCTTTAACTCGAAGTTCTTTTAACTGTTAATTGAATTTCGAGTTACAATTTGGGCGTAGTTTCTAAAATGTGGGCGTAGTCATTTAAGTAACTCGATTTGTTCGTGACTCGATGTTAGTAACTCAATGTCCGTAACTCAATGTCCGTAACTCTATGACGTAACAATTCAGCGTCACACGTGATACAAGACGACAAGGTCGTGTGGTTTATTTAAATTTGAAATTGATGTGAGTTATTGTTACAGGTACGCGGATTGGTGAATCCAGATTCTAGGAGCGGCCAATCAAACCACTCAATTTAACTGAGGTCAAATACAGCTTTTCCTAACACGATCACGTACGGGTTCGTGGGGACGTCCATGGGTGGCCGGCTTAAGCGAACCCGTGCGAATCGGACGATGCCCCAAAATGCTCGTAATTATTCACCATACTGCAATTTAGCTGAACGCGAGACTATCCTTAAAAACGACTATTATAGACACGCACAGTAAGATTACGTCACTGTATGTTGCGTGCGTTTTCATCATATCGTTTTGCAGTAGCTGCGGTACGCGGTACGCGGGGGGGGGGGGGTCGGGGGGGGGTAGGCGGTCGCCCCTTCTAAAAAAATGTTGCGGGCGTCGCCCCTTCCGAAATCAAGCTGAAACCCTTTGTGTCAGCAAAATTTGCTCTTCAAAATGCAGGAAATAGCGTTTCAGAGGGTCTAGATTTCAAATTGTTTAAGAGTGAGCATGGGCCCGGACCCCCTAGTAGAGTCGCAATTTTGACGAGAGGCCGGTGAGCAAAATTTCGTGTCGCCGCCTCAGCTTTGGGATCCTCTTTATATAGAACCGATATTATACTTGTTGACGATTTCATAATCAATAAATTCTCCGATTCTTACTGTATCGTTTTAACCTTTATTTATCGCAGCCGTTTTTACAAGGTTTGAAGTTGGATGACGAGGAATGCTTTGCCAAGGCGCCGGAGAGTTTCTTCAAATCTACGTGGTACACTCTGTCGTGGATTTACACTACTTCTATATTATTCAGTGAGAGACACACGATGTTCCAAGACCCGGCGTCAGTATTTGGAGGTTTGTAAGCAATTTAAAGTAGTAGCCTAGGTCATTTTGAGAGCAGTATTTTGATTGGATAACATAGCAGCCGCTTTTTTTTCGCGCATTCATTCTTATATCAAATGTATATGAATATTAACCAATTAAATTATGTATTTAAATATATATGTTAAGAAACAACTACGAATGAATGTTACCTGAGATTATAGCTCGCATCTGCGCCAGATTTTACGTTGCACCTGAAAAAGCTGTGGCGAGAACACATAGGAAAAATAATACACACACATAAGTCCTGTAATCAAATTTCACACTGGTCACATGACTTTCATTTGTGTAATGTGGTGCGGAAAAAAAATTATACATGTAAAACACCAACAAAATGGAAAGAGATCCTGAACCCTAACCCTAACATTCCAGCCCCTAATGTAATTCAATATGCCCCTCCAATTTACTACAAGTGACCCGGAGAGGGGTATATACAAGGGTACTGGAGGGGCAAGGTTAGGATTGGAGTTAAAGAACTCTTACCGAAATAATGACCTCTTTATATTTTGCAATTATTCCCCATCCCAAATTAGTGCAGGGGCTTGGAAATACCTTTCGGGGTTTAACTACTGATTTCATTATTGTTGTTTGTTTCATATCGATTGTCCAATGACATGGAAGTATTTTTTCTTAGATATTTACATACTTATTTGCATATTCTGATTGGACCAATGGACTGGAAGTACCCTTAGATATTTACATACTCATTTGCATTTTCTTGTTTGCTTCATTGAGATTGGTCCAATGGAATGGAAGTACCCTTGGATATTTACATACTCTACGTCTACCAGTGTGGTTTCTATGTACATTCCATCTACGCAACCATTTACGTCGACGCCATTAAAAGTGATTTTTATCTTATGATTGCACATCATATTCTCACGATAAACCTGCTCGTGTTTTCCTACGCAGTTCGGTAAGTTCGTTTCTTTCTCACATGATTTGAGCCGCGGTAGTATAGTGTGAAAGCTTCGCGCCGCGCCTTGTTCGATATGAGACCCGCGTGACGTATACAACGCGTGTAAATTACATTACTTGACATTTTAATGCGCGCTTCATGATGACTGTGACGCTTTTTTGCATATGGCGGATTGTGTAAGATCTGACGACGTACTGGGACAAAAATACCATGTCCCACAGAAACCTGTAAACCTGTGAATATGTTTTATCTACAGATACTATAAGATCGGTGTGCTGGTCATATTTTGTCACGATATCTGTGACGTATTCTTAGAAAATGCCCGGATATTTGTACAGACTAAAGAAAGAAATGGACAAGTTCACAATTTGAATGAAATGTTTGCAAACTTTTTTTTTGCTGGATTCGTCATTTCCTGGTAAGTTTATTTCCTTATTAAGGATTCATTTAAAAAAAAAAGTGCTTGCAATTTCAGAGGAACAAATTTAGAAGTTACGTTCTCACTAGACCATATTTGCAAATGACCGCTAAGACCTCGGTGAGACCGAGACAACAACGTGACTCGCTTCCCTTCCATGTCGTGTAAAATTGCCCAGCCAGAGATTGGGCTGGCATTCTACAATCTGTTACTTGAGAGCCCAAAAAAATAGTTAGATCAATTCAATTTATTAATTTGGTTACCCATTTTTACAATAATACTACACTAAAGAAACACAGCAGTGATATAAAGACGCTTCCAATCAGATCTATGCATTTTACCGAGGTAAAATACGCGACTTCTCGGTAGAATCTCGCACGGGCTCGTAGAGGAGTATTTTCCCATCGAGCTCGTCAAACCGTACGTAGCAAAAAATTAAAGGTGTTGGCGGTAAAACATAAAACGCTATTTCATGAAGGCAAAAACTGAAGTCGCGCGGCGCTCTCTCACTCTCAACGAGATCTTGGCGGCCGCTTGTAGATATGGTCTGATTTTAACGATTTTGTTCTCACAGAAAGTACCAGGATGTGTACCGTTTTAATGGCAAGAGACATGCGCATTAGCGTTTTCAAATGAATACTGATAACGTTTGCTGCCAAAACATTATTTTGAAATTTACGTTTGATAGTGATGTAGGCCGCTTTCGTCCAGAAATAAATATGCATGTTTCTTGTTGTCGTGTGCGCCCTCACATTTTTTTCATTCCTTTTTTTTGTTAAATTTAAAAACAAAAATTTTATGAATATTATGAACTAAATATCGAAATATAATAACAATCTTCGAAAATTTACAACATTTGTTGAATTCTGGCTAGTTGAAATGTTTTTTTTATGTATGCAAAATTGTGAGTGAAGTAGTGTACTTGAACCCCCCCAGAATTGGTTTGGATTGAAGGTTAAAATGTCGCCTGTGGCAGAAAGTGATTCTAGATCGACCACGCCTACAACGGCAGTAATTAGTCTAGACTCGGTGAAGAGAAGAGGTGGAATGGGTTCTCGATTTTATGATCAGTAGTTCGTGGACCTGTTTGTTTCAGACATTCTCATCTGCTGTCGCAAGATTTACACGTGTGTATGTGAAAGAATTCCCATCCCATCGCGTGTATACACTGTCCGCATTTGATCCGTTTTTCACTCAGCTGAAAACTGTAGCACCCTGGTAAATGCCATCGTGACCTACGATGACCCAGTGTGTTTGTTCTGTCGTCGCCATTGAGAAAGGGGGTTGCAAAGAACTGGACATATGAATGTTAATCAATACAGTACGTGCGTATGTGTGTGGGGGTTGGACGGGGGTGTTGATGATGCCCCAGAAAGTGAATCTGCCATGGATTAATAGAGTAAAGCGCCACCATTGGCAAACGTGACAAAACGTTTATATTTGCCCTGTTTCAGTCCATGTTCAGCCTGAGTGGATCTTCAATCATTGTACTCACGTGACAAATTCCCTAATCACGTGATCTCCAGAATATCGTACCTGTTTATTCAAAATTATGTCAATAAATATCACGCCGGGCCGGACATTGTTTGTTTACACGAAATTTGAACACACCCTCCACGACGACCACTGCCTTTTAACAATTGAAAAAAAAGACAGACTTATTTAAAATTGCTGTGCAGTATAAATAGCTTCTCAAGGGCTTTGTTCGGACAATGAACGTCCTTGGTATTTACAACAAATTACGGAAAAGCTACAGCGAAGTAACGCCGTCGCCGGGAGGGGGGTCCTCTAAATAAAATATGGTACGCAAGCTGAAGTAAAAAAACGCGTATTATTAAATATTTTAAAATATATAAATAAAGTGTGAAAAGTAGGAATTTCAAGAATTCATGTTACCTCAACTTGAAAACAGTTATGATTTTAGTATGTATATAGGTTACTCTGTTTAAGTTTTTGCACTAGAAAATGGGGTATAATTTCACAAAAATAAGTACGTGTTTAGAGGATTTTTTGAAAAGATATACCTCAGCATGGGTACCAAGTCTTTTTTCGTTCCTTTTTCCGCTAAGATCTCGTAATTGCGCTATTATACATTGTTATGCTACAATACATATATTTATGAACACGGAAGTGTTGCCAGTTTAACTTCTCTTATTTAATAGAAATTGTTTGCTTTGATTACATCAGGTTCTTAGCAAGGTTATATTGGTACCCACTCAAAGTGTTATATGCAGCTGGCAGATTCTTCTTTCCTGTTGCCCCATTCGTCACCACATTCAACGTCATGTTGTGGTTGCTATTAATGATGAATATCTACTGGTTTTGGGTAAGTTTAAACTACTTGTACACCGGTGGATGGGATGGGGGTCTTGGCTACTCCCAAAATCGGGAATGCGTCGCTATTTTGAACCCCGCCACATTTAGGATCAGGGCTTTTGACCCTAAATGTTAAGATGTTCAGCCATTGTAGTAAAATTCAGACCATTTCCCGGCGAAAAAAGGTAATTTTTTGAAAAAAGCGTCCACAAAGTCGTCATTTTGGGGCTAGCTTTCAAAAGCACTCCCACCCAAATCCAGGTGAGTACCCACACCCAATATACCTTTACCTCCACAGCCTGTACATTGCTGATGTAATTTACTGGTTATCGGTAATTGTAATCTAAAAATACCCCCTCTCATAAATTACGCCCTCTAGTGTCATGTTATTACTGTTCACTGCGATGAATATCTACTGCTATTGGGTGAGTTGATACAACGAATGGCAGACGAGCGTGTATGTTATCTGGACATTTTTGTGTTTTTTATTTGCTAACATTTTTCATTTCGATGCTATCCATGAATTTCACGTGACCCGTAGGAATCGATGTGCAAAGCGCCACCACAGTTGACACAGACGAAACGGATAATAGACCACTTTCCCGGAAGTCGAAGATACATCGTTTCGCATGTGCGCGCCTACCGTTTTCGGGGTGTTGTGTAAACTTCCACGCCTGATATTGTACTTCTGGGTTTACCAATCGACGTCGCAAAATTAAAAATCCCTTCTATCGACTATCAGCAAAATGACATGTTTGTATTCGCCGCTATGACAAAGCAGGAGTATTTCTGCACCCCGGTGACACTACTTCCGGAAAATTGTATATGCAGCAACGTTATTCTGTCTTTCACTGTATTCTCTTTTAAGATAAGCAACGCATTGTGATGAAAGGCTACTTATCTTATTCTAAGTTTATTTCCTAACACCTATGCAGACCCCTGACGTTTCCGACTAACCCCCATAGTCGGTTACACCACATAACGTCTATGAATATCTGGGAGTTTTTTTTTTCTTTAGAGCCAGGCTGATCAATCTTTTATAAAGCTTTTAGAGACAGGGTCATTGATAAGGTCATTATGCAGTTGGTACCAAACATTCATTAAAGTTATTTATTTTGTTAATCAATTTTTAATTTCAATCGTGTTTATTGTTGTTTACAGATTCTCCTGCAGACTTTGATACGATTAGTGAGCGGAGAACTGAACAAAGGCATAACCGACACGCGGGAAAAAGACGGCGCAGTGGGTACTCAACAAATTGAAAAAGAAGAGAATAAGAAGAAAAATCAATAAACAGAACAGCGCAGGACAGAGGGTTAGCAGCGTGTGGCAATAACTATTTGCCGGGAGTGGGTAAACAATTTGGAATGGCGGAAACCAATCGACGCAAAACGCTGAACAAACACTAGCAACAAAGCTATGCTGTCCTGTTATTGGCTGTTATCTACATCGTCCATATTTTTTAATATTAATTCGACAAAAAGCAGTTATCTATGATTAACCCCAAACAATATTTCTTTGGAGTCGTATTTTTGAGCTTAAACACCCGATACACTTTCTGCGGTATCGCACATCATATAAGTTGTTGCGGTGTCTACATGTGCAGTTGTTGCGGTTTTGCACATGCGCAGTTTTTGCGGTTTCGCACATGCTCGAAAAATATGTTTGCGGGTAGACATCTAACCTACACGAAATTGACAGGACCCAATTATTAATTTATAAAAATGAATTGTTTTCAATATCAATTGTTTTGAAACGTAATAGTATCTATATATAAGTAGAAATATGTTTATTACATTGATAACCACAGTCTGCCATTTAATTATTCGAATGACGCGCATATAATCACCTATACGCGTGAGAGTCGTCGCGCTGCGTGGCGTTTGACATACCATAGCGACGTATACATCTTCAAAATATATCGTTTGTTACAAGGAATGTGTTCTCGATTACTGTTGGACAATTCAAGTTTGGAAACAAGGACCACCTTCAAGTTTTCATATTCCATGTGTGACAGGAAGTGATTTGCAACCTAATAACCTTGCTAATGTTCTTTAAAGCGGCGGCGGGGGGTCGTCACATGCGCGTGCGTCAGATGGCCATAGAGTGTCATTGTTTACAAACAAGCGTCTACCCATGAGCCGTTGCGTTTTAGTGTGTGTTGTTATCGTCGCTTGTGACTCAATTCACGCGCAGGTGACGACCCTCCCGCTTTAATCATCTAATTGTATATTTACGTATATACGTATTATACGTATATTGATGCGCTACTTTTAGTCTTTATTAAGGTAGAAGCATACTCATAAATAAAAATACATAGATTTTATTCATTTTTCAATAAATTGTACTTCCGGACAATATAAGGATATTGAGTTCAAAAAATTGCGGTCACCAGCTTAATTTTCAAAAAAATAATGGTTGAATTTTTTGGGATTGTGGCCCTTTTGACATTATTATAACGCTTTTACCATAGGTTCGTATGAAACATATATTGTGCCATATCTCAAATTGTAGGTTGGTGACATAGGCTGAAAAAAAATATATATTGTGAATGATAGGGTACTTTTTGTTGTCCTCAATTATTTCAAAAATCTGGGTTATAAAAATTAACACAAAATGCAATTTTTCTTTAACATTGTGAATTGTTCTAAAGATAACGATTTTTGGAAAAATATTAGGACAAGTTTCTTAAAATACTTGAATGTAACACACGAAAGAATGCTATTTCATTGTACCATGGGACATTAGCTCCATGATTTTACATAATAGACCAATGAACATTGTCATGCGATTTATGACCAACTTTTTCAAAAATTATGAGTAGGTTTATACTTTAAGGTAGAATACTACTCGTTTGCTTTTTGACATTTGCGCATATTTTAGCGCACATAACAGTGACAATATTACTTGTAAAATATGTATATGATTATCCGTTTTCGTATTAGTCAAAAGCTTGTGGACTTTCAATTCACAGTGAAAAAATGTACGTAACATGACACTTTAGCAGCGGTTTTCATAACCATGCTGGAAACATATTTTGCTTTCAGAATCTAACTAACAGTAATATCAATTTTGTAATACTTTTCGACATGTACAACTCACCGACTAACATTTTGAGAAATATTTTTGACAAAGGAATGCAAGGTCAAATGCCACAAAAACATACACAACAAGACTATTTTCACTTGTAAGTGGCTTCATATTTTTATTTATTCATTTTCATTTTTTCGATTCTTGTTACTTGAATGTCGCATATAAAAAATAAAGAAAATGAAAAAAAAAGTAATTAGAACTCTTGTGTGCTGAGGGTATTGAAAACACATAAAGTTGAAATAGGAAATATTTGTAAATGTCCTGTTGACTGGTATAGCTCTCATCTGTGTGGTACACAGCGTTTAAAGACTGGATCGCACGAGAGATATCAGTCCGGGCAACTTCATGCGAGACTTTGATGAACATCTATCCTACCATAAGTGCTTAGCGTGCCACAAACAAAACCGCACGAGTGTTGACATATCAACGTAACGAACGAACACATGCAAACAGATAGCTTGACAAGACAATCACTCCGGCACTCATGTCATTTTTTTAACACGATTAATATATTTGTAAAAATATATTTTTCAGTCCGTAATATACAAGCATATACACACTAAGTTTAATTTAAATCTGTTAATAATTGGTTATTGAGATAATAGGAAATGACCTAATTTATGAAAATTATGCATTTGAGACGATTATTCAACACTGATGCATCCAATGGGTATGACACAGTTTATCACCAGAGGGCACATTACATATGCGCAGTTAAAAACACACAAAACAACAAAAAACACAACACAATAAGACCAGTGGCTTGTCCCATAACATCTAGAAAGTTTCATTTGAATTCGTATATTTTGAGATACAAGTGGCAAAGGATGACATTGATTAATTACTGGGAAAATTAAATCATTAATATTGGCAATTTAGAATAAAATACATTAGTGGATTACCTAAAAACATCTATGTACCAAATTACATTGAATATGATGAGGCATCAGATGGTTTCATAAGTTATGTAAATCAGGTAATTCAGCAGGTCCAGATGAGGTGCCAGCAGAAGCCCTCAAAGCAGCCATAGTGAGCTCGGTCAACATTCTACATAGTCTTTTTAGTAGGATTTGGGAAGAGGAGCAAGTTCCCTGTGAGTGGAGAGGGCATATTGGTTATACTACCGAAGAAAGGGGATCCGAGCAATTGCAACAACTATAGGGAGATCATGCTCCTCTCGACATGTTTTTAACGAGTTTTTAACAGAATTCTCTTGGAGAGAATGAGGGATGCAGTGGACGCGAAGCTGTGAGATGAGCAGGCAGGCTTCCGCAAGAACAGGTCCTGAGCCGATCAGATTGCCACCTTACGCATTATAATAGAGCAGTCACTGGGATGGAACTCTCCTCTATCCTCGGGGGCGGAGCTACGTCACAGACGTTCCACGTTGCTAAGACGCGCACCGCTGTACATGCATTTCTATGGGCTCTGTGCGCGCTGCTGTGGAACGCCGGTCGAGCCGGTGAACATTCGAGAAAACAACACAAACTCAACTTTGAAGTAATCCCGAACAATCAAATTTATATATGTTACACACGTAGGGCTAATCTTGTTGCCCTGTTCAGAGGAGTCTCAACAATCACCCCAAAGTACCGTTTTCTGCGAGTTTTGGGCCTTTGTTTTCACCGCCGCGGGTTGCCAGGCGGTGAAAATGCCCGGATGTCCGCCCCCGAGGATACATCAACTTCATAGACTATGAGAAGGCTTTTGACAGCATAGACAGATCCATTTTGTGGAAGATGCTAAGACACTACAGGATACCACAGAAGTTCATATCACTAATCCAGAGTGCAGGGTAGCACACACAGGACAGCTAACAGAAAGTTTTGATGTGAACACAGGAGTAAGGCAGGGATGCTTATTGTCACCGTTTCTTTTCCTCCTGGTTATTGACTGGGTCTTGAAGACAACTACGAAAAGGAAGAACAATTGGATCCAGTGGCCACTCTGAACACAGCTAGAGGATCTAGACTTTGCAGATGACTTGGCACGTCTCTCACACAACCACAAACAGATGCAGGATAAAGCAGCTCATCTGGACACAACGTCAATGAGCACAAGACTCATGAAAAGCATCACTACAAACAGTGCACTAGTCAGATTTGGTGGGGAAGAAGTGAAGGAGACAAAGTCCTTTGTATACCTGGGAAGTGTGGTAGACCGACAAGGGGGCACATCCTTATGTTACAGCCAGGATAGGGAAAGCAAGGGCAGCTTTCATCATGCTGAGGAATGTCTGGGCCTCCAGGGTAATACGTACAACTACGAAACTCTGCATCTTCAACTCTATATCAAATCAATACTGCTCTACGCATTTGAGACCTGGAGAACAACAAAAGCAACACATCACAGGATACAAACCTTCATTAACACTTGTCTGAGGAGGATCTTCAAGATCAAATAGTCATACAAAATCAGCAACCTGGAGCTGTGGGAAAGAGCAGGACAAGAACCATGGTAAGCCAGATTCTCAAGACAAAATGGTCCTGGATAGGACACACTCTCAGAAAAGGCCCTAACCTGGAACCCACAGGGCAAGCGAAAGAGGGGAATGCCTAAGAACAGCTGGAGAAGAGACACTGAGTAAGAGATGATGAGCATCAGTAACAGCTGAAACGACCTGAGAAGGAAGGCCCAGAGACGAGTACAATGGAGGATGATCATCGTTGGCCTATGCTCTGACTGGGGCAAAGGGCCCAAGTAAAGTAAGTAAGTATTTGAATTTTACTAATGAAGCCTGTGAATTGTCTTCGAGCATCAACGTACCAAGTGTAATTGAAAATGCAATGATTAGTTCTTGCAATAATGCCGGTAAAGCTAAAAATTGGCTGACTATCATATAAATTAGGTAATTATGATGCACGACGTCAACCCTAAACCAATCATCCACATTGTGCGAGGGCGTCTACATCTTGTCTGTTTTTTAATTTGTAGTTTGCAAGGCTAGTTGATAGCGCTTGAGATAAGTAAACAGGGTCCAGGACAGGAAGTCACACATCGCCGCATCGTAACTGAGGCCAACAACTCATTTGCTTATAACATCAACAGTGACAATCAAAGATAACAATAACAGTCAATCAAAGAGCAGCTTAAACAAACTTCTAGGACTTATAATCACATACACGTGCCTCAGTTCGCTATATTTTAAAATCGTTTTTTGTTTCAGCATTGACAATGCTGCGAAATTTCAACATTATCTGGCTAAGACTGTCTGGGTAAGAAAAAAGCTAAAAAAAGGAATGTTTCACTCTGAGTGCCCACGAACCTATATCTACACCTTAAATTAGGTAATTTGTATGGATGGACTTCAATCCAAAACTTTTCATGTCAACGCATCGTTTTTTAAAACATCGGTGGAAAAGTTAAAAATTTACAAATATTTATGCAAATCATGTAATTAGTATGCATGAATTTCAACTCAAACAAATCATATCTATGCACTGCTCCCGGGCGTCTATTCAATTTGCATTTCCCTAATGATCAGCAAGTCTTGGAATCCTCTTATAATAAACTCTTCATCCTCATCAGTTTTTAGCCAAACTGACAATGTGTCTTTAAACGCATGCGGTAAATCATCAACCATGGTCAGTTTTACTAATTTTGTGTATTAACATTTGCTGACGTTCTTGAACCCTCCTGGGAGAGGTGTCACTGACCATTCAGTTTGGTAGAGGTTAGTGGCCGTGAAGTAAAACCCAAGACCCCATCATGGACCATTTTCACCCCAAAACCCATACCAAATAGTATTTGTGTATATCCTATCAGAGACCAAATTGTCACTCAATTTAGTCAGTTATCCTCGGGGGCGGAGCTACGTCACAGACGTTCCACGTTGCTAAGACGCGCACCACTGTACCATGCATTTCTATGGGCTCTTTTCGCGCTGCTGTGGAACGCCGGTCGAGCCGGTGAAAATTTGAGAAAACAATACAAACTCAACTTCTAAGTAATCCTGAACAACCAAATTTATATATGTTACATACGTAGGGCTAATCTGGTTACACTGTTCAGGGGAGTCTCCACAATCATCCTAAAGTACCGTTTTCTGTGAGTTTTAGGCCTTTGTTTTCACCGCCAGGGTTGCCAAGCGGTGAAAATGCCCGGATGTCCGCGTCCGAGGATAGGTTGAATCTACTTATCACCCGGAACCATCGATAACAGTTCTAAAACTCGGGTAAATAAATGGAAATTAAAAAAACAGACCTCATCCCCGTCGCCATCCTAGACAGGCAAACATAATATCGGACGTAAAGGCAAGCAAATCTATACCTATTCTAGGCGAAACATTTATAAATTACAACCCCTAAAGGACGGTACGTTCCCATAATATGATCTGCAATAAGTGACCCCCGGCATTGAACACACTCAGAATGTACCGGGCTGCCTTGTTTTTACTGCACACGTCTGTGTATTGATTATGATATAAAGTAGTTAATATTTGGTGATCGTAGTCCTAAGTAACTATTAGAAATAGCTAGACGTTTCGAGCTATTGCCTTTATTAATTTATATACTACTTGTGTATTGATTAGATGTGCTTGCCAATGCTCATCTCAAACAAACACTTTTACACTCATTGACCAGTGGCCATACTCATTAAACCTTAATAACTTAACATCAAAGTAGACTAGGCTATGAAATATACTAAATATATAATAATGTACTACTTAAGACATAGGGGAAAACTGCGAAAAGTGAATCATGGTATCTAATTGCAGTAATGTTGAGGTTTATAGGAAATCTCCGCTCGTGAACACTGTAAAACATGTCTTTTTCGCGAGCATGTCTTTTTGGCGAATTTAGCGAGAGAACAGACTCGCTAATTCCAGATGTCGCTAATGACTTTATTATCAATTCAAAATGGCCGCCAAACAAAGAAATCAACAATGACAAGAGAGATCCGCTAAATCAACATTTCGCTATTACGTCATTTTACCACAATTCGCTAAAATTGCATGCCGCTTTTACAGTATTATATAACAACATTATATTGTTTACCCTTGTTTTCATACTCATGCCAGAATATTAATGAGAATATGGTGGCAAATACTTACTACCAACATAACTGCCGAGAGCTGTTTTTATTGAATGCAAGCACGCCAAGGGTGTTATATAATCGGTGGTACTTTGATGTCTGTCTACGCGCTGGTGATGACAGGCATGACCTGCATACATGTTTCCGTGAGATTTGGCGACATGCGCCCTAACATGTCTAGTGCAATCAATATTGTCGTCAGCTATATGTTAATAAGATTAAGGTATCGAGGTGTCCAACTGTTTTCAATGATTCGAATGAGTGGAGTAATTTATTTTATAGCTTTTTGTACAACAATATACAATGATGATGTTAGTTTACTAGCTAGGTATCATTGAAGAATAATTTTCGATTAAAAAATCGAATTACTGTGCAGTAGACACCAGAATGTGATCCTGGATTGAAGGAAATTAAATTGTGACAACATTTCGGAACGAGAATTTTATCTTTATATTTCTCAGATATTTTATTTATTAATTCGATATATTGTGCAGGTTACACCCTTCCACAACCCCATGGCTCGTATTTCCACAACCCCATGGCTCGTATTTCCACAACTCTATGGCTCTTATTTCCACAACCCCATGGCTCGTATTTCCACAACCCCATTGCACGTATTTCCACAACCCCATTGCACGTATTTCCACAACCCCATGGCTCGTATTTCCACAACACCATGGCACGTATTTCCACAACCCCATGGCACGTATTTCCACAACCCCATGGCACGTATTTCTACAACCCCATGGCTCGTATTTCCACAACCCCATGGCTCGTATTTCCACAACCCCATGGCTCGTATTTCCACAACCCCATGGCACGTATTTCCACAACCCCATGGCTCGTATTTCCACAACCCAATGGCACGTATTTCCACAACCCCATGGCACGTATTTCCACAACCCTATGGCACGTATTTCCACAACCCCATTGCTCGTATTTCCACAACCCCATTGCTCGTATTTCCACATCCCCATGGCGCGTATTTCCACAACCCCATGGCACGTATTTCCACTACATCATGGCATGTATTACCACAACCTCATGGTTCGTATTTCTGCAACCCCATTGCTCGTATTTCCACAATCCCATGGCGCGTTTTTCCCACAACCCCATGGCACGTATTTCCAGGCCCCATAGCACGTATTTCCATAACCCCATGCCACGTATTTCCACAACCCCATGACACGTATTTCTACACCCAAATGGCTCGTATTTCCACAACCCCATGGCTCGTATTTCCACAACCCCAAGGCACGTATTTCCACAACCCCATAGCTCGTATTTCCACAACCCCATGGCACGTATTTTCACAACCCCATGGCTCGTATTTCCACAACCCAATGGCACGTATTTCCACAACCCCATGGCACGTATTTCCACAACCCCATGGCACGTATTTCCACAACCCCATTGCTCGTATTTCCACAACCCCATTGCTCGTATTTCCACATCCCCATGGCGCGTATTTCCACAACCCCATGGCACGTATTTCCACTACATCATGGCATGTATTACCACAACCTCATGGTTCGTATTTCTGCAACCCCATTGCTCGTATTTCCACAACCCCATGGCGCGTTTTTCCACAACCCCATGGCACGTATTTCCAGGCCCCATAGCACGTATTTCCATAACCCCATGGCACGTATTTCCACAACCCCATGGCACGTATTTCTACACCCAAATGGCTCGTATTTCCACAACCCCATGGCTCGTATTTCCACAACCCCATGGCACGTATTTCCACATACCATGGCACGTAATCGCACAACCCAATGGCACGTATTCCAACAACCCCATGGCTCGTATTTCCACAACCTCATAGCACGTAATTCCACAAACCCATGGCTCGTATTTCCACAACCCCATGGCACGTATTTCTACACCCCATGGCACGTAATCCCACAACCCAATGGCACGTATTTCCCCGAGCTCATGGCACGTATTTCCCCAAGCTCATGGCGTGTATTTCCACAACCCCATGGCACGTATTTCCACATCCATGGCACGTATTTCCACAACCCCATTGCACGTATTTTCACAACCCAATGGCACGTATTTCGACACCCCATATCTCGTTTTTCCCACAACCCCATGGCACGTATTTTCACAACCCCATGGCACGTATTTCCACACCTCATGGCTCGTATTTTCACAACCCCATGGTTCGTATTTCCTCAACCCCATGGCACGTATTTCCACACCCCGTGGTTCGTATTTTCACAACCCCATGGCTCGTATTTTCACAACCCCATGGCTCGTATTTCCACAACCCCATGGCACGTATTTCTACACCCCATAGCACGTATTTCCACAACCCCATGGCTCGTATTTCCACAACACCATGGCACGTATTTCAATATTGATAACACGAGGAAACTGAGGGCGCGAGTCGCCGTCAAAATGACCAGTTTTGCGCATAGGCAGAAACCAATCGCACTACCCACTCATTGACGCGTAAATTCAATCTTTAAAACTGTGGACGCAAATTATAGTTGAATGTTGTTTGTACAATTATACCAGTAATTTTGATAAGTAAATCAGATAGGCGTTCCATTTACTTTTAAATGAATACTAAATAGGGAGTATCGCAAGTGGATGATGTATTACAAAGCAAAACGCTTGGTCTACAAGACGTAGATTACTGTTAAAAAACAGACACTGACGATCATAAATCACTGGCACAGCTACGTCCTCCCATCACCCTGATGTGTTTTTGTGTTACCTACTAGTATACTAACCAACTGAAACAAACAATGTCATGTGTAACATCGCCTTGACGCTGATGTTACAATAGCTTTCATTGTGTCTGTTTTGTATGACATAGTTGCAGTGAAATCGAAGCAAATAATAAAAATAACGAAATGTAAAAAGTAAGACAAAATATATTCCATTATACCCTCTTGATTAAAGTTTCGAAATCTTTCAGAATTGCGAGCATATTGGGCGGGTGTCTGAAAAACTCATCTCATCTGCCATCATAATTATGATGGATGAGTATAATCGCATTAAAGATTAAATATGACCAGACGTCTGCATACGACATCGTTTGGAAATAAACATATGGTTCTAATTGTTTCATCATATTCCCAATGGTACTAAACAAAGAAATACGTCCGTACAATTCACTTTTCCAACCAGAACTCAACTGTTCACATTACGGAACTCCTGATCTTTTCAAGATGCATATAACTGGTTTACTGTTACTGCTGGTGCCGCTAGTATGTGTGAGTATACATAGTTTAAGAATTTATTCTCGCCCTTAATGATACTGTGCAGAGAATATCATTAAAAAAAAATTGTACTGGGTTAAGCAAAAAATATCAAAATATACGATCTGGACATTTTTCGATTACAAATTTCTGGAAATATTGATGAACATGATTCCACATATTTGTGTTTTGGTTGTATAGTCACCTCATCAGGTTGCACAGATCTGAGTCTTAACTAAGTTGCAATGTGCTAAATATTTTGTTTAAATGAAATAGTCCTAACAACGTAGCAGTTCAATTACACTGGCGGTACTAAAAAAAGGAGACGCAGCCGACTAATCACTCTAAATGCATCACTCAACCATCCCAAAACTGACTGCGTTGTTTCCCACTCGCAAGACTAAGGTCTGGTTACCATGTTATCATATCAAATAACAGAGTTTGACACCTGCCTTTCCTTCTGTCGACAAAATTTGTTTTCAAAATTAAATTCTGATTGTCATGTTGGCGATTTGGTAATAAGGCTGTTTGCTGCACAATATGTACCCAAACGAAAAGGAGCTCAACTTCTTTTGCGCAAGTGACAATAGCAGCGCACGCTAAAACGCAAAGGATCATGGGTAGACGTATTTTTTGTGTGTAAACGACACACGAGGACCGTCCGCATCCACTGGTGACGACTTCTTCACTTTAACACAAAATAAAGGCTCAGCTGATGGTGTTATATCGACTGTAAATTGTATTTTATTTTTATTGCAGTTGATTAGCTTCGTATACGGAAATTGTAAGTAAAATAATGATTTACATTCCTTACTGTCTCCTATAATTGACACGCGTTATATTATGAATTACACAACGTCGTGATCATGGGTGTTATCACATAAAATACTCCCATTCAAAGAATAATGATTTGTCCGTTACCCCCACGTGGTCATTCTAAGTGTATTTTATGTTATTTTTTTCAAATCGACTATTCTGTACCTGCGTGAATCTGGTAATAATAAAGTTGATGGTGTGGAACCACAAACATGTGTTGATGAATGTGGTGGTAATTGCCGTGCCGATATTTGCGATGACAATGAGAGGGAAATGAACTGCACTGGTTGCACTGAAGGTCAATTGTGCTGTGTGAGAGGTAAATTAACTCAGTAGTAATTTTAATATTTTGAAATAGTATTTACAAATTGTAGACATAATACATTCAGTTTCATTAATTATTGTCACAAACAAATACACAGAACAGTAAATAATGTTTTGTTTACAATAATTTAGTCATGTTCTCTGCGACACAAATGATTCCATGAATACTTCGCTTTGTTATTCTTCATATAATCTTCGTTTTTGTTTCTGTCTGAACCGGGTAATAATGCAGTGGAGGATCCTGAACCAAATCAATGTGTCGGTGAATGTGATGGTATTTGTCGTGTCGATATTTGCGGAGACAATAAGAGGGAAATGAACTGCACTGGTTGCACTCGTGGTCAAGTGTGCTGTGTTAAAGGTAAATTATCACAGTAGTGATTTTCATTTTTTCAAATATTATTTACAAATTGTAGATATAATACATTCAGTTTCGTTAATTATTGTCACAAACAAATACACGGAATAGTAAACAATAGGTTGCATACAATAATTTAGTCATGTGCCAGGAAACATAAATCAATCTATCAATACTTAGATTTGTTATTTGTCATGAATTTTATGTTTTTTCTCTCAAAATTTGCCGTTTTTGTTTCTGTCTGGATCGGGTAATGATGCAGTAGAACCAAATCAATGTGTTGATGAATGTGATGGTAATTGCCGTGCTGATATTTGCGATGACAATGAGAGGGAAATGAACTGCGCTGGTTGTACTGAAGGTCTAATGTGCTGTGTGACAGGTAAATTATCACAGTAGTGATTTCATTTTTTCAAATATTATCTACAAATTGGAGACACAATACTTTCAATTTCATTAATTATTGTCACAAACAAATACACAGAGCAGTGAACAGTGGTTTGTTTACAAAGATGTATTCATGTGCTGTGAAACACAAATGAATCTATCAATACTTTGCATTGTTATTTTTCATGAAGTTTATGTTATTTTCTCAAAATTGTTGTTTTTGTTTCTGTCTGAATCGGGTAATGATGCAGTAGAGCCAAATCAATGTGTTGATGAATGTGGTGGTAATTGCCGTGCCGATATTTGCGATGACAATGAGAAGGAAATGAACTGCACTGGTTGCACTCATGGTCAAGTGTGCTGTGTGAGAGGTAAATTAACTCAGTAATGATTATAATATTTTGAAATAGTATTTACAAATTGTAGACATAATACATTCAGTTTAGTTAATTATTGTCACAAACAAATACACGGAATAGTAAACAATAGGTTGCATACAATAATTTAGTCATGTGCTGTGAAACACAAATGAATCTATCATTACCTCGCTTTGTTATTTTTCATGCATTTTATGATATTTTCTCAAATCGTCGTTTTTGTTTCTGTTTGAACCGGGTAATGATGACAGAGGAGCCAAATCAATGTGTTGATGAATGTGATGGTAATTGCCGTGCCGATATTTGCGATGACAATGAGAAGGAAATGAACTGCACTGGTTGCACTCATGGTCAATTGTGCTGTGTGAGAGGTAAATTATCACAGTAGTGATTTTAATATTTTGATATAATATCCACAAATTGTACATGCAGTACATTCAGTGTTATTAAATATTTTCACAAACAAATACACAGAACAGTAAACAATGGTCTGTTTACAATAATTTAGTCATGTGCCGTGTAACAATAATGATTCTTCCCATAATTTCGCTTTGTTATTCTTCATATATTTGATATTATTTCCTCAAAATCGTCGTTTTTGTTTCTGTCTGAACCACGTAATGATGCAGTAGAACCAAATCAATGCGTTAATGAATGTGATGGTAATTGCCGTGCCGATATTTGCGATGACAATGAGAGGGAAATGAACTGCACTGGTTGTACTCATGGTCAATTGTGCTGTGTGAGAGGTGAATTAACTCAGAAGTAATTTTAATATTTTGGTATAATATCCACAAATTGTACATGCAGTACATTCAGTGTTATTAAATATTGTCACAAACAAATACACAGAACAGTAAACAATGGTCTGTTTACAATAATTTATTCATGTGCTGTGAAACACAAATGAATCTATCAATACTTTGAATTGTTATTTTTCATGAATTTTATGTTATTTTCTCAAAATTGTCGTTTTTGTTTCTGTCTGAACTTGGTAATGATGACAGAGGAGCCAAATCATTGTGTCGATGAATGTGATGGTAATTGCCGTGCCGATATTTGCGGAGACAATGAGAGGGAAATGAAATGCACTGGTTGCACTCATGGTCAAGTGTGCTGTGTGAGAGGTAAATTATCACAGTCGTGATTTTAATATTTTGAAATATTATTTACAAATTGTAGACATAATACATTCAGTTTCATTAATTATTGTCACAAACAAATACACGGAATAGTAAACAATAGGTTGCATACAATAATTTAGTCATGTGCTGTGAAACACAAATGAATCTATCATTACCTCGCTTTGTTATTTTTCATGCATTTTATGTTTTTTTCTCAAAATTGTCGTTTTTGTTTCTGTCTGAACCGGGTAATGATGCAGTAGAGCCAAATCAATGTGTTGATGAATGTGATGGTAATTGCCGTGCTGATATTTGCGATGACAATGAGAGGGAAATGAACTGCACTGGTTGCACTCATGGTCAAGTGTGCTGTGTTAGAGGTAAATTAACTCAGTAGTAATTTTCATATTTCGGTATAATATCCACAAATTGTACGTACAGTACATTCCGTTTTATTAAATATTGTCACAAACAAATACACGGAAGAGTAAACAATACGTTGCACACAATAATTTAGTCATGTGCTAGGAAACACAAATCAATCTATCAATACTTAGATTTGTTATTTTTCATGAATTTTATGTTATTTTCTCAATATTGTCGTTTTTGTTTCTGTCTGAACCGGGTAATGATGACAGAGGAGCCAAATCAATGTGTTGATGAATGTGGTGGTAATTGCCGTGCCGATATTTGCGATGACAATGAGAAGGAAATGAACTGCACTGGTTGCACTCATGGTCAAGTGTGCTGTGTGAGAGGTAAATTAACTCAGTAATGATTATAATATTTTGAAATAGTATTTACAAATTGTAGACATAATACATTCAGTTTAGTTAATTATTGTCACAAACAAATACACGGAATAGTAAACAATAGGTTGCATACAATAATTTAGTCATGTGCTGTGAAACACAAATGAATCTATCATTACCTCGCTTTGTTATTTTTCATGCATTTTATGTTTTTTTCTCAAAATTGTCGTTTTTGTTTCTGTCTGAACCGGGTAATGATGACAGAGGAGCCAAATCAATGTGTTGATGAATGTGATGGTAATTGCCGTGCTGATATTTGCGGAGACAATGAGAGGGAAATGAACTGCACTGGTTGCACTCATGGTCTAATGTGCTGTGTGAGAGGTAAATTAACTCAGAAGTAATTTTAATATTTTGGTATAATATCCACAAATTGTACGTGCAGTACATTCCGTTTTATTAAATATTGTCACAAACAAATACACGGAAGAGTAAACAATACGTTGCACACAATAATTTAGTCATGTGCTAGGAAACACAAATCAATCTATCAATACTTAGATTTGTTATTTTTCATGAATTTTATGTTATTTTCTCAATATTGTCGTTTTTGTTTCTGTCTGAACCGGGTAATGATGACAGAGGAGCCAAATCAATGTGTTGATGAATGTGGTGGTAATTGCCGTGCCGATATTTGCGATGACAATGAGAAGGAAATGAACTGTACTGGTTGCACTCATGGTCAAGTGTGCTGTGTGAGAGGTAAATTAACTCAGTATTGATTATAATATTTTGAAATAGTATTTACAAATTGTAGACATAATACATTCAGTTTAGTTAATTATTGTCACAAACAAATACACGGAATAGTAAACAATAGGTTGCATACAATAATTTAGTCATGTGCTGTGAAACACAAATGAATCTATCATTACCTCGCTTTGTTATTTTTCATGCATTTTATGATATTTTCTCAAATCGTCGTTTTTGTTTCTGTTTGAACCGGGTAATGATGACAGAGGAGCCAAATCAATGTGTTGATGAATGTGATGGTAATTGCCGTGCTGATATTTGCGATGACAATGAGAGGGAAATGAACTGCACTGGTTGCACTCATGGTCAAGTGTGCTGTGTTAGAGGTAAATTAACTCAGTAGTAATTTTCATATTTTGGTATAATATCCACAAATTGTACGTGCAGTACATTCCGTTTTATTAAATATTGTCACAAACAAATACACGGAAGAGTAAACAATACGTTCCACACAATAATTTAGTCATGTGCTAGGAAACACAAATCAATCTATCAATACTTAGATTTGTTATTTTTCATGAATTTTATGTTATTTTCTCAATATTGTCGTTTTTGTTTCTGTCTGAACCGGGTAATGATGACAGAGGAGCCAAATCAATGTGTTGATGAATGTGGTGGTAATTGCCGTGCCGATATTTGCGATGACAATGAGAAGGAAATGAACTGTACTGGTTGCACTCATGGTCAAGTGTGCTGTGTGAGAGGTAAATTAACTCAGTAATGATTATAATATTTTGAAATAGTATTTACAAATTGTAGACATAATACATTCAGTTTAGTTAATTATTGTCACAAACAAATACACGGAATAGTAAACAATAGGTTGCATACAATAATTTAGTCATGTGCTGTGAAACACAAATGAATCTATCATTACCTCGCTTTGTTATTTTTCATGCATTTTATGATATTTTCTCAAATCGTCGTTTTTGTTTCTGTTTGAACCGGGTAATGATGACAGAGGAGCCAAATCAATGTGTTGATGAATGTGATGGTAATTGCCGTGCTGATATTTGCGGAGACAATGAGAGGGAAATGAACTGCACTGGTTGCACTCATGGTCAATTGTGCTGTGTGACAGGTAAATTATCACAGTAGTGATTTTAATATTTTGATATAATATCTACAAATTGTACGTGCAGTACATTCAGTGTTATTAAATATTTTCACAAACAAATACACAGAACAGTAAACAATGGTCTGTTTACAATAATTTAGTCATGTGCCGTGTAACAATAATGATTCTTCCCATAATTTCGCTTTGTTATTCTTCATATACTTGATATTATTTCCTCAAAATCGTCGTTTTTGTTTCTGTCTGAACCACGTAATGATGCAGTAGAACCAAATCAATGTGTTGATGAATGTGATGGTAATTGCCGTGCTGATATTTGCGATGACAATGAGAGGGAAATGAACTGCACCGGTTGCACTCATGGTCAAGTGTGCTGTGTTAGAGGTAAATTAACTCAGTAGTAATTTTCATATTTTGGTATAATATCCACAAATTGTACGTGCAGTACATTCCGTTTTATTAAATATTGTCACAAACAAATACACGGAAGAGTAAACAATACGTTCCACACAATAATTTAGTCATGTGCTAGGAAACACAAATCAATCTATCAATACTTAGATTTGTTATTTTTCATGAATTTTATGTTATTTTCTCAATATTGTCGTTTTTGTTTCTGTCTGAACCGGGTAATGATGACAGAGGAGCCAAATCAATGTGTTGATGAATGTGGTGGTAATTGCCGTGCCGATATTTGCGATGACAATGAGAAGGAAATGAACTGTACTGGTTGCACTCATGGTCAAGTGTGCTGTGTGACAGGTAAATTAACTCAGTAATGATTATAATATTTTGAAATAGTATTTACAAATTGTAGACATAATACATTCAGTTTAGTTAATTATTGTCACAAACAAATACACGGAATAGTAAACAATAGGTTGCATACAATAATTTAGTCATGTGCTGTGAAACACAAATGAATCTATCATTACCTCGCTTTGTTATTTTTCATGCATTTTATGATATTTTCTCAAATCGTCGTTTTTGTTTCTGTTTGAACCGGGTAATGATGACAGAGGAGCCAAATCAATGTGTTGATGAATGTGATGGTAATTGCCGTGCTGATATTTGCGGAGACAATGAGAGGGAAATGAACTGCACTGGTTGCACTCATGGTCAATTGTGCTGTGTGACAGGTAAATTATCACAGTAGTGATTTTAATATTTTGATATAATATCTACAAATTGTACATGCAGTACATTCAGTGTTATTAAATATTTTCACAAACAAATACACAGAACAGTAAACAATGGTCTGTTTACAATAATTTAGTCATGTGCCGTGTAACAATAATGATTCTTCCCATAATTTCGCTTTGTTATTCTTCATATATTTGATATTATTTCCTCAAAATCGTCGTTTTTGTTTCTGTCTGAACCACGTAATGATGCAGTAGAACCAAATCAATGTGTTGATGAATGTGATGGTAATTGCCGTGCTGATATTTGCGATGACAATGAGAGGGAAATGAACTGCACTGGTTGCACTCATGGTCAAGTGTGCTGTGTGACAGGTAAATTAACTCAGTAGTAATTTTAATATTTTGGTATAATATCCACAAATTGTACGTGCAGTACATTCAGTTCCTTTAAGTATTGTCACAAACAAATACACGGAATAGTAAACAATAGGTTGCATACAATAATTTAGTCATGTGCTGTGAAACACAAATGAATCTATCATTACCTCGCTTTGTTATTTTTCATGCATTTTATGTTTTTTTCTCAAAATTGTTGTTTTTGTTTCTGTCTGAACCGGGTAATGATGACAGAGGAGCCAAATCAATGTGTTGATGAATGTGGTGGTAATTGCCGTGCCGATATTTGCGGAGACAATGAGAGGGAAATGAACTGCACTGGTTGCACTCATGGTCTAATGTGCTGTGTGAGAGGTAAATTAACTCAGAAGTAATTTTAATATTTTGGTATAATATCCACAAATTGTACGTGCAGTACATTCCGTTTTATTAAATATTGTCACAAACAAATACACGGAAGAGTAAACAATACGTTGCACACAATAATTTAGTCATGTGCTAGGAAACACAAATCAATCTATCAATACCTAGATTTGTTATTTTTCATGAATTTTATGTTATTTTCTCAATATTGTCGTTTTTGTTTCTGTCTGAACCGGGTAATGATGACAGAGGAGCCAAATCAATGTGTTGATGAATGTGGTGGTAATTGCCGTGCCGATATTTGCGATGACAATGAGAAGGAAATGAACTGTACTGGTTGCACTCATGGTCAAGTGTGCTGTGTGAGAGGTAAATTAACTCAGTATTGATTATAATATTTTGAAATAGTATTTACAAATTGTAGACATAATACATTCAGTTTAGTTAATTATTGTCACAAACAAATACACGGAATAGTAAACAATAGGTTGCATACAATAATTTAGTCATGTGCTGTGAAACACAAATGAATCTATCATTACCTCGCTTTGTTATTTTTCATGCATTTTATGATATTTTCTCAAATCGTCGTTTTTGTTTCTGTTTGAACCGGGTAATGATGACAGAGGAGCCAAATCAATGTGTTGATGAATGTGATGGTAATTGCCGTGCTGATATTTGCGATGACAATGAGAGGGAAATGAACTGCACTGGTTGCACTCATGGTCAAGTGTGCTGTGTTAGAGGTAAATTAACTCAGTAGTAATTTTCATATTTTGGTATAATATCCACAAATTGTACGTGCAGTACATTCCGTTTTATTAAATATTGTCACAAACAAATACACGGAAGAGTAAACAATACGTTCCACACAATAATTTAGTCATGTGCTAGGAAACACAAATCAATCTATCAATACTTAGATTTGTTATTTTTCATGAATTTTATGTTATTTTCTCAATATTGTCGTTTTTGTTTCTGTCTGAACCGGGTAATGATGACAGAGGAGCCAAATCAATGTGTTGATGAATGTGGTGGTAATTGCCGTGCCGATATTTGCGACGACAATGAGAAGGAAATGAACTGTACTGGTTGCACTCATGGTCAAGTGTGCTGTGTGAGAGGTAAATTAACTCAGTAATGATTATAATATTTTGAAATAGTATTTACAAATTGTAGACATAATACATTCAGTTTAGTTAATTATTGTCACAAACAAATACACGGAATAGTAAACAATAGGTTGCATACAATAATTTAGTCATGTGCTGTGAAACACAAATGAATCTATCATTACCTCGCTTTGTTATTTTTCATGCATTTTATGATATTTTCTCAAATCGTCGTTTTTGTTTCTGTTTGAACCGGGTAATGATGACAGAGGAGCCAAATCAATGTGTTGATGAATGTGATGGTAATTGCCGTGCTGATATTTGCGGAGACAATGAGAGGGAAATGAACTGCACTGGTTGCACTCATGGTCAATTGTGCTGTGTGACAGGTAAATTATCACAGTAGTGATTTTAATATTTTGATATAATATCTACAAATTGTACGTGCAGTACATTCAGTGTTATTAAATATTTTCACAAACAAATACACAGAACAGTAAACAATGGTCTGTTTACAATAATTTAGTCATGTGCCGTGTAACAATAATGATTCTTCCCATAATTTCGCTTTGTTATTCTTCATATACTTGATATTATTTCCTCAAAATCGTCGTTTTTGTTTCTGTCTGAACCACGTAATGATGCAGTAGAACCAAATCAATGTGTTGATGAATGTGATGGTAATTGCCGTGCTGATATTTGCGATGACAATGAGAGGGAAATGAACTGCACCGGTTGCACTCATGGTCAAGTGTGCTGTGTTAGAGGTAAATTAACTCAGTAGTAATTTTCATATTTTGGTATAATATCCACAAATTGTACGTGCAGTACATTCCGTTTTATTAAATATTGTCACAAACAAATACACGGAAGAGTAAACAATACGTTCCACACAATAATTTAGTCATGTGCTAGGAAACACAAATCAATCTATCAATACTTAGATTTGTTATTTTTCATGAATTTTATGTTATTTTCTCAATATTGTCGTTTTTGTTTCTGTCTGAACCGGGTAATGATGACAGAGGAGCCAAATCAATGTGTTGATGAATGTGGTGGTAATTGCCGTGCCGATATTTGCGATGACAATGAGAAGGAAATGAACTGTACTGGTTGCACTCATGGTCAAGTGTGCTGTGTGACAGGTAAATTAACTCAGTAATGATTATAATATTTTGAAATAGTATTTACAAATTGTAGACATAATACATTCAGTTTAGTTAATTATTGTCACAAACAAATACACGGAATAGTAAACAATAGGTTGCATACAATAATTTAGTCATGTGCTGTGAAACACAAATGAATCTATCATTACCTCGCTTTGTTATTTTTCATGCATTTTATGATATTTTCTCAAATCGTCGTTTTTGTTTCTGTTTGAACCGGGTAATGATGACAGAGGAGCCAAATCAATGTGTTGATGAATGTGATGGTAATTGCCGTGCTGATATTTGCGGAGACAATGAGAGGGAAATGAACTGCACTGGTTGCACTCATGGTCAATTGTGCTGTGTGACAGGTAAATTATCACAGTAGTGATTTTAATATTTTGATATAATATCTACAAATTGTACATGCAGTACATTCAGTGTTATTAAATATTTTCACAAACAAATACACAGAACAGTAAACAATGGTCTGTTTACAATAATTTAGTCATGTGCCGTGTAACAATAATGATTCTTCCCATAATTTCGCTTTGTTATTCTTCATATATTTGATATTATTTCCTCAAAATCGTCGTTTTTGTTTCTGTCTGAACCACGTAATGATGCAGTAGAACCAAATCAATGTGTTGATGAATGTGATGGTAATTGCCGTGCTGATATTTGCGATGACAATGAGAGGGAAATGAACTGCACTGGTTGCACTCATGGTCAAGTGTGCTGTGTGACAGGTAAATTAACTCAGTAGTAATTTTAATATTTTGGTATAATATCCACAAATTGTACGTGCAGTACATTCAGTTCCTTTAAGTATTGTCACAAACAAATACACGGAATAGTAAACAATAGGTTGCATACAATAATTTAGTCATGTGCTGTGAAACACAAATGAATCTATCATTACCTCGCTTTGTTATTTTTCATGCATTTTATGTTTTTTTCTCAAAATTGTTGTTTTTGTTTCTGTCTGAACCGGGTAATGATGACAGAGGAGCCAAATCAATGTGTTGATGAATGTGATGGTAATTGCCGTGCCGATATTTGCGATGACAATGAGAGGGAAATGAACTGCACTGGTTGCACTCATGGTCTAATGTGCTGTGTGAGAGGTAAATTATCACAGTAGTAATTTTAATATTTTGGTATAATATCCACAAATTGTACGTGCAGTACATTCAGTTTTATTAAATATTGTCACAAACAAATACACAGAAGAGTAAACAATAGGTTGCACACAATAATTTAGTCATATGCTGTGAAACACAAATGAATCTATCCTTACCTCGCTTTGTTATTTTTCATGAATTTTATGTTATTTTCTCAAAATGCCGTTTTTGTTTCCGTCTGAACCGGGTGATGATGCAGTAGAACCAAATCAATGTGTTGATGAATGTGATGGTAATTGCCGTGCCGATATTTGCGATGACAATGAGAGGGAAATGAACTGCACTGGTTGCACTCATGGTCAAGTGTGCTGTGTGAGAGGTAAATTAACTCAGAAGTAATTTTAATATTTTGAAATATTATTTACAAATTGTGGACATAATACATTCAGTTTCATTAATTATCGTCACAAACAAATACACAGAACAGTAAACAATGGTTTGTTTACAATAATTTAGTCATGCGCTGTGAATCAGTAATGATTCTTACCATAATTTCTCTTTCTTATTTTTCATATATTTTATATTATTTTCTCAAAATCATCATTTTTGTTTCTGTCTAAACTTGGTAATGATGACAGAGGAGAAAAATCAATGTGTTGATGAATGTCATGGTAATTGCCGTGCCAAAAAATGTAATCGGAAGGAGATTGAAGTAAACTGTGTTGGCTGCACTTATGGTCAAGTGTGCTGTGTGAGAGGTAAATTATCACAGTAGTGATTTTAATATTTTGAAGTATTATTTACAAATTGTAGACATAATACATTCAGTTTCATTAATTATTGTCACAAACAAATACACGGAACAGTAAACAATGGTTTGTTTACAATAGTTTATTAATGTACCGTGAAACACAAATGAATCTATCAATACTTAGGTTTGTTATTTGTCATGAATTTTATGTTATTTTCTCAAAATTGTCGTTTTTGTTTCTGTCTAAACTTGATAATGATGACAGAGGAGAAAAATCAATGTGTTGATGAATGTCACGGTAATTGCCGTGCAAAAAAATGTAATCGGAAGGAGATTATAGTAAACTGTGCTGGCTGCACTTATGGTCGAGTGTGCTGTGTGAGAGGTAAGTTATCACAGCAGAGATTTATATATTTTTGAATAATATCTACAAATTGTACGTGCAGTATATTCAGTTTCATTAATTATTGTCATAAACAAATACACAGAACAGTAAACAATGGTTTGTTAAATACTAATGAATTTACCACTCTTCGTGACTTTAATATTATTTTCCCAAAATCCTCGTGTTTGTTTCTGTCTGAACCGGTTAATAATGAAGAGGAGCCAAATCAATGTGTCGCTGAATGTCATGGTATTTGCCGTGCCAAGCGATGCAATAGGAACGAGAATGAGGCGGACTGCACTGGTTGCACTCACGGTCGAGTGTGCTGTGTTGAAGGTAAATTATCTCTGAGTTGAGTATTAAATTAAATATTTTGGAATATTATCTACAAATTGTAGGTAGAGTATATTCAGTTTCATTAATTATTGTCACAAACAATTACACAGAACAGTAAACAACGTTTTGTTTACAATAATTTAGTCATGAGCAGTGATTCTACCATTCTTCGTTAATTTTATATTATTTTCTCAAAATCGTCGTTTTTGTTTCTGTCTGAACTTGGTAATGATGAAAAAGAGATAAATCAATGTGTTGATAAATGTGGTGGTATTTGCCGTGCCAGAAAATGTAATCGGAAGGAGATTAAGGTGGACTGCATTGGTTGCACCCATGGTCGAGTGTGCTGTGTGAAAGGTAAGTTATCACTGAACAGAGTATTGATTTTATTATTTTGAAATATTATCTACAAATCGTAGGCATAGTATAATCAGTGTCATTAATTATTGTCATAGACAAATACAGAGAACAGTGAATAATGATTTGTTTACAATATTCTTCATGAATTTCATGCTATTTTCACAAAATGGTGCGGCAATGCGCTTTTTTTTACTTTTTATTACAATATATATGCTCAATGGGTGATCTGCCGTTCATTGCGAGATCTCGCGTATTGCGTGAAAGGAGAATGGGAATTTCCTGCTGCACTGAAAAATCAGGCATTTTTTTTAAATTTAACTTTCGTTTTATAACTCAATGCCGATCTTTGAAGTGTGGGATAGTGCATTGAGATACTCTTACTTCATCAAAATATACCATCATCAAATGTATATAGCACATTCCAACGTATGAGGCGCACTTGTACCGATACGTAAAATTGTCAAAATTGTTTTTAAAAAATGTAATAATTGCAAGAAAGCATACTCACTCCTCATACATGTCGTTTTTTCTAGTACTCATATGGCAATACCATTTTCATTGTAAAAAAAATTGAAAATAGGTGACCTTGAATCGGTGCTACATAATTAGCCATACCAGAAAGTTGAGGCGTACACAGAAAACAAATACTGAATTACATGCATCTTTTTTCTTAGTAGCATAATAATGAATGGGATACTTGCTGAAAACGGATTCACTGTAAGTGTATGCATATTCTAAACAGCACAGCCATGCCAATATGTCCAGAGAGTAGCTCCCTTTTATGTCGTACGCGTTACCCCTAAATGGTCAAACATGCGTGTACTTTTCGGAATACAGATTCAAAATTCTTTGTGGCTTTTTGATTCGCCCCTGAAAAAAAAATACACAACAATTTTGTCAGTTTTCTTTCAAGTTCAATATAAGTTTCAAGTTTAGATTATTAACTAATGAAAATATATATCTCCAAAGCGTCCCATTTATGCGCACCTCAATGAAGCGTCAGGGCGTGTGACTTTTACGGAGCATGCACGGAAGCAATCAATGCACAGTTACTATCAAACATTCTTATCATCTAAAATAAAAAAAAACAGTTTTATAAAGGTATATACCGCCCTCTAGATACTTGCAATGCTTACACTTGTCTTCTATTATGCATTCTGTCTCTCATTTATTGATCATGGTGTAAACTTGAAAATATACGCATGCCAAGTAGCATTTAGAAGTCTGGCCCTGGTTGATTAATAAAGTTAACAAAGTATTGAATACCAAAATTGACTTTAGTAACCTGACACAAAATACACTTGAATAATTTTTTTGTATTTCTTACAAATTTTAGATTGATAAATATAGCTAAAGAAAAATTAGGGGAATTTGGCGCAAAATTAACAAAAACATTATAAATTTATTGAGGGTTATTGAATTTGCTTATGAAGATGAAAGAGATGTGGTCAAAATAAGAAATATTTTAATTAGTGTATAGAAAATGCTATTGTATTTTTATTAATAAAAATGGACTATTTTGTGCATTTTTTTTATGAAAGGAGGGAATTCGTGATGAAATGGTTAAAGCGGGGCAGTCGTCACCTGCGCATGCGTCAGATGTAATTGTTTACAAACAAGCGTCTACCCCTGAGCCTTTGCGTTTTTAGCGTGTGTTGTCACATCGTCGCTTGGGACTCAATTCCCGCGCGTGCGCAGGTGACGCTCCTCCCGCTTTAACGTTATGTTCCAGTTTTGTTGCTGTGTAAGATAAACAATAATCGAATTTGCATGATTCATCCATCTTGTGTCCTCACAGAGCTGATGTGGATGACGAGGTTTATTTTCAGCATGTTTAGGCCAAACAAAATTTAGACCTGTTTTCTTATCGGCGCGCACGTCATTTTCTTATTTGAAACAAAGAATAAAAAAATGGTGGAAACATGCCTGCCGTTGGTGGCGCAATATCTTGTTCACGCATGTGCAGATGGACTTGTTCACGTTTCATGAAAAAAAAAGGATAACATATTCTATTCTGTTGTGCACCTTGATATATTCATTAGAATACATTTTTCTCATATCCTTGGGCGGACATCCGGGCATTTTCACCACCTGGCAACCCTCGCGGTGAAAACAAAAGCCAAAAACTCGCAGAAAACGGTACTTTTGGATGGTCGTTGAGACCTCCCTGAACAGTGTAACAAGATTAGCCCTACGTGTGTAACACATATAAATTTGGTTGTTCAGAATTACTTTGTTGAGTTTGTATTGTTTTCTCGAATTTTCACCGGCTCGACCGGCGTTCCACAGCAGCGCGGCGCATAGCCCATAGAAATGCATGATACAGTGGTTCACGTCTTAGCAACGTGGAACGACTGTGACGTAGCTCCGCCCCCGAGGATACTGGAAAACTATACGGATAATTAATTCCTTTAAAGTGACATGGAAAGACAAAACATGTCGACTGCTGATTTAAATTTAAACATAATCTTTTCTTTTTTTCCACAGGCATTGAGTGAATGATATTGGATGTTCCAGAAAAATTCACATATATATATATATATATATATAAATAAATAATACATCTTAATTTATGTATTATTTAATGTATCAATTAGAAATAAAGCAGATACATTAAAAATAAAGCACGAAATAAATCGATTTTAAGTGTGAGTGTGTTGATGCGTTTACTGTAGTTACTTCAATCGTAAAATGAGACTGTCGTGGCAATATTTCAAATGTACACGATATATAATATTACACAATAACAAGTATAATATATTAATATACATCTGTCGCCCGTAACGCCATAAGTTACAGCGTGCCACAATTTTGTGGTATTGTACTGGGTTTTCCTTGGGAGGAAAAAGATGCACAATAATAAGGTTATTACGAGGATATCGAAACGTATGCACGCAGACAGTACAGCGGGAGTATCGACCGACGCACATAGTAATATTATATAATGTATTATTGTGTTACAACTAACAGGGTACAGTTGACGTTGGGGATATTTTGATCATACGTCCCGGCAAAGACTATAGTCTCTATAGTCTTTGGTCCCGGTGATTTTCAGGTAAATGTAACAAGCTGACAAAAATTATTTTAGCAAATCCGTTTGTATATAGCTGTGCGCTTCCGCAATAATGATGGGGAATACTTGTCATAATTTACTGCATCGGATGCAGTCAGCAAACATACTGCTTCTGATTGGTCGGACTGTTAGGTGTTAGGTTTGTGGAACCAATCAGGCATGATCTTATTGCTCGATGTCAAGCTCAGTTAAAATGACTTTGATAAGTATTCTCGGGGGCAGACATCCGGACATTTACACCGCCTGGCAACCATCACGGTGAAGACAAAGACCGAAGACTCTTAGAAAACTGTAGTTTGGGGGAGTTGTTAAGACTCCCCTGAACACTGTAACGAAACGACCCCAAAATGTGCAAGACATGCTCAATTTGGTTGCTCAGGATAAATTCAAAGTTGAGTTTGTGCTGTGCTGTTTCCACGACTTTAGCTGTTTTCACCGGCCCTTTGACAGGCGTTCCACAGCAGCTCGCACAGAGCCCATAGAAACATATGGTACAGTGGTGCGCGTCTCAGCAACGTGGAACGTCCCGTTGTTTACCACCTCAAATAGGTGAAACCACAAGACAAATGAGTGTTATTTACATCACCTCATTCTTCCATAAAAGTTTAATATTACTTTTGATCGAAACCAATTTATTTTCTAAAATGTTATGCATATGATATTGTCACTAGTACATACCTGTACTAGTTATTTATTCATGCGAGAAACGACAATACATGAACCTATGCGCGACACCGCATGTACGGATATGGGGGGCGCTCACAAACTTAGGAAACTACTGTAAAGTGCATCGACAGCATCCAATTACTCGACGTGTTAGACAACAGTTCAAGACTTTTAGTTACTACAGCGAATATGTGTGCTGATGAGGTAACAGCCAATCAACGAACAGAAGCGTAATATGTACAGTAGAACATACGCACAGGCAGTCGACAATGCCTCCTTTTTTCATTTTCATCAACTGCCCGCCTTTCAGTTAATTTCACCACTCCTGACAAATAACGCCGCGCAACTTCTGCCCTCTCCCCTGGAAACTATTGATTTTTTCTTCTTCTTCTCTTCTCTTTGTTGGGTAATCACAGCGCCATCTTGTTCCCGTATGTCCTCTTCGCATTTGTTCGTGCCTCCGCTCACTAATCGTAACAACGCCTGCAGAATTTCCTGTGAACGATAACAACCATGAATAGTTAAAAAACTTTTCTATTTTCATATAAATAGCAATGAATATTATTCCCTGTAAAATGTTATTACCAATAGCCCCCCAAACGATCTTCCCTTGTAAATATTGTAAATATTAACACCTTCTGCATTAAAGGGGTGGGGGCAACTTGAAAACAGAGTAAGACATTTCTGGCAAAATGTTATGAAAGAGGGCGGCGGTCGTCGCGCAGCACCTGTTTGAATTTCATGTAAACAAACAATGTATTTTACACGAGTTGTGTCTCATGTCGAACAGAACGCGGCGCGAGGCGACGCGACGACCATCGCCGCTGCCCTATAAGAGTCCCGTACACGAACGAGTCCTGCGTTTTAAGTGCTCTGTCGGCTAAAGTTGACTGACATCTCAACCCGCAGTGACTTTGTTCAAAGATGGAAAATGAAAAAAAATTGTCCCTGTCGGTTTATTCGTGGTCTACCCTAAACTAAAGCTCAGTATTAAGTGACATTGCTGCATGAAAACTTTCTTGATTCTCTTTTTTTTTCTGATAATTCGACCAAATCGCTGAAAATGTACGCCCTATATAAGTACAATCTTACACATTTTGCCAATCACGAGAACGGCGGCATATGAACGAGACGTTATTGCGCATGTCCAGCTAACTGACCAATAAACAGACTATTTTCCCCATCCCCGACTGCTTATGGTGTTTCTCAGTAGGTAGGGAGGGAGGGAGGGAGTCGTCGCTTGCGCATGCGCAATAACAAATCACTTCGAACAGGGCTCAAAACACTTTTCATCGTCTATCGATCGTTTGAAGTCATTATCGTTTGCACAAAATCTATTCGAAATTTATGCGCATTTTCAACCACATTTTTGACCTTAACTGCAACTCCACCCCTAGATACCCGCCAGCATTCCTCAATTTAATTGTATATGTCCCCCCGAGGACGCCTATAGTTGTATTGACGTACACAATTGACTTAGGTGCTAGGGTTAGAGCTACGGTGAGGGGTGGGGGACAACAGGAACTCATACCCAAACAAAACCGAAATTGCGAATCAAAAATAGTTATGAAAGTAATTTTCCATTGATGAGTAATTGATGTGGACTAGAGTTTTTTTTTCAAATTCGTGTTCTAAAATTCTCAAGGGTCCATTATTATGTACATAAGCTTATTTTTGTTTTTATGAAACAAAACTTACCAGGATATGACAAATACAGCGAAAAAAAATGTTTGCACAAATATCATTCAAATTGTGAACTTTTCCATTTCTTTCTCTAGTCTGTAAAAATATCCGGGAATTTTTTAGAATACGTCACAGATATCGTGACAAAATATGACCAGCTCACCGATCTTATAGTATCTGCAGATAAAACATATTCAAATAGACTATTTACAGGTTTTTGTTTGATGTGATATTTTGTCTGAGTACGTCAACACGTCTTGTAGAAATCCACCGCAGTGCCCATCCTCGTTCGCAGGGGCTATAATCACTACACTTTTTTTTCTGGACGTTGAGTGTCACTGTTGTCTCTCCTGACTTTTTTTGTATGTGCAATTGCAAGTGATAGTGCTGACACATAATGCATTTTGCCACAGAAGTCATATTCATGTTTGGGACTACATAACAGGGGTGTGTGGCCATCTCTCTGTCAAATGGCATTTTCAATGCGCTATTTTGGCGTCAACCAGACTTGGTCACAAGCACCTGCGGACCTTTACCAATGTTACCCCAAAGTCGCATTCGTTAGTGAATGAATTACGGCCAGTGGAATTGGCCTTCCCATTGAGTCTGTGGCACACTCACCCAGGGTAGGGGACATTACACTCAGTTGTTGAAGAAAAACGTTCGCTTTGTTTTTAATATTTCATATTGTTAAACGTGTACAATAACCTGAATGGTGTGAATTGATTACGTAATAATCAAATGTAATCAGTGTAAATTACAAATCGAAACTCGTGCCAAATGTATACAATTCATTCAACAATCATCGTGCCCCGCGCGACATGTACATCAATAACAACCTTTTTCACCAACAGACTTTGTCGACAAAATTTTCCCGCACTTTTTTCTATATTCTTTAATATTTCTGGAAATTAACCAAAATATTGGAGTGAACAGACAAAATTTAAGTGAATTTTCAGTTTTTACGAAAAAAATGGCTATTTTTTTAAGGAAAGTGCAGACTATAAACGGGCAACTGGTGGTGAAAAGGAGAATACGCATTGTTTATTCTGGCACATAGATTATTAACAACGTAGAGTAACATTATTAGTTTATGATAAATTATAGTCCAATTTGATCAACAAAATAAACATTTGAACAGAATAATAAAAAAGATACGTTTTCGTCCGTACCTCATGTCTAATGTCATGACAGGATCATTGATCAAGTGTGGACAAAGTGTGCAGACTATAATAATTGACAAAAAGTGCAGACGATAATAATTGACAAAATGTGCAAACGCTGACGACAACTGAAGGCCTAACTTGTAGTGGCGTATCTGTGATTTGTTGTGAATCCCCCCCAATATTTTTTAAAGCCAGAAATAAATTATTTTAATTTTACCACCATGTCTCCCACTGTTCTTGTTTCCATTTACTAGTCTGTCAAACCAAGTGGAACTATAATATTTACGTGATGCTCAGTGACGTCATTTGTGAAACTCTATTGGTTGACAACATCTTTATTCTACAGCCCATTTGGTCAATTGTAAAATAGTCACGTGATAGTACGATGCTCGTGGGAAGAAGACGACACCAAAGGAATGTAAATAAATGTCAGTAACGTAGAGGGCGCGATGCGACGCTTCGATACCGGAGAGCTACAAGCTCGATGCCGCAATTGGCAATCCATGGCCTCAATATCGTGAGGAAGAAAGATATAAACAAACTTACCGAACTGCGTAGGAAAACGCAAAAAGCATTATCGTAAGTACATGATGTGCTATCATGAGATAAAAATCACTTTTCATTGTGTGTATGTAAATGGTTGCGTAGATGAAATGTACATAGAAACCACACTGGTAGACACTTTGTTAAATGAGACCCGTATATCTCGCGCCTTTAAATTAACAGTTGGTAACGAAGTTATTGTGTTGTGATACTAGGAATAAAAAAGCAATGGAAAATTGTGAACATTTCGTCCAAAGAAATTATCGAATAATACATGATAAAAGTGTACAAATTGTAGCACTACAATTTTGGTTGGAACCAATTTCTAACTATACAGTATTAGCACGGATCAATGTACTAGGCTCTTATGAATTGCGCACAGAATTGAATACCATTCTGATCTGCAGTTGTATTCCATGCAGTCTGTTCGACCATGGTTTATACCTCCATGGTTCGAAACAGCAGAATCACGTGATATGCAGAGTTAGCAAAGAACACAACAAGCGATATATTCATGATTGTTATTTTTATTCAATATACCAAAGAGCAGTAACAAAAGTCAGAAAATAGTTAACATGTCCCTTCACCGTTTTGTTCATTCCAGAGAAATCGACTCTGACAACCCTTCTTTTGTTTGACATTTACATTGTTCATCCTTTTTTAGGAAAATGTAATTTTAATATGCCAGAAAAGCTCATCAACTTGCAGCATTTTAGAGCTAGACACTTTTTGGTGTTTTTTAAGAGACATATATGCTTTTAAAGTAATGGCACATTTTGTAAGAATTAGCTTATACGTTAAGTGGTGAAAATTACATGAATTTTCAGCGTCATTCTGGTTTATGTGAGGTTAGTTTAAAGTAATAGTATTCAGAATAAGTTAGCGTAAGTTAGGTAACAATCAATTAACATTGTGCAGCATGATGTGATACAACAGTCACGTAGTTTCTGATAAATGTTGATGACGTAATAATTAATTGAACAGTGTGGTACATGCACTCAATTGATATAAATATGTAAAGCTATAAATAGAAAATAACAAGCCTTCGTTCGTCGAATGTTTTTTATTGCTCAAAAATTGGAAGCAAAGAGCATTTTTTATTTTTGCTAAAAAAAATGCGATGCCAAAATACTAGTATTCAAAGCGGGAGGGTCGTCACCTGCGCACGCGCGGGGTCCCAAGCGATGATAACAACACACGCTAAGAACGCAAAGGCTCGTGGGTAGACACTTGTTTGTAAACAATGACACGGTATGGCCACCTGACGCATGCGTAGATGACGACTCCTTCGCTTTAAACGTTCTTTATATAATGCACAATACGCAGACATATCAAAGGATATATAGAAAACATAATTGAAGTAGACGATTATCGGCAGCGTACAATTGGTTATTAAAGCTGTTTGGGAGACGCACTGAAAACTCTCCGGACAAAGGTCCAGTGACTTTTGGCCAAAACAATTCCAAAATGCATTCAACAATAACACCTTTCAACAACAACAACGGTGATGGCCACCTGAAGAACAAGAACAAAATAGTAGCAGCAGCAGCAACAACAGCACCACCAACGGCGAACATTACAACGACTACCACCAACACCACAGCAGCAACACATCTATTACTGGCTGACAGTGTTGACATAAACTTAAATTATCAAAAAAATATAAAAATTCACACTATGCTAGAATAATAAGACTTCAGAAATATGCAGGTACCTTCTCGGAAAGGTTCAACGTGAACTCCGATTGTCACGTGTCATAAATCCAAGAGCAAGGTATCTGATAAGCTGTACATCAGATGTTTTGAAGAATATGCAGACGCGATACAGAGGAAATTCCATTGAAAAAGTTTTCTCCAATTTTGTTACATATCAGTATTAGTATCTAAATTTACAACAAAATTTATAACACACTCTCAAATATAATCAGTGATGCAACATTGTAGACATACCGCGGACCAAGGGATTGGCGGAGGCACGGGGGGGGGGTCGCCCCTCCAAAGTCGAGCTGAAACCCTTTGTGTCAAAATGCAGGAAATAACATTTCAGAGGGTCTAGATTTCACCCCGCCGCCTCTGCTAGGTGTGGCCGTAATATCAAATAATGTAAGGTAAGGTACTACTAAAAATTCGGTCTGTCAACAATGTTGCAAAACGGCATGAGCACATTGACAAATTCATATAAATAGACCATTTCTCGTTTAATACGAGATCCCGCGTTTTATGTGAAATCGAACTCAAAAACAGGAGAAAGAAAAGTCATCATAGCGTCGCAGTGTCAAATGATCGCGTTGGGGGGGGGGGGTATTTTCACGCTTAATAACGTGTTATACAAATTTGACTATGTTTTATTTTGATGAAATAAGGCTGTGTGAATGCCCATTTGAATGATCAGGGATTTGACGAAATTCAAGTTTCAAATAAAATCATTCAAATTTTGCAGAAGACGTTCGACCCGTTCCTTTCGTGGACAGAAAAATCAACTCTTACACTGGTATATGAAGTTCTGTTGAGTGTTTTTTTTTTGGATATGCAAATTAGAATGTGCTTGTTTCATAAATCAAATCATTGTTCTGGCACCAAACGTTGCAGCATTTCTTCAATGAGCATGCGCTTGCTTTCAGTAACGCACATCATAATAATGCTACAGCGAAAATCGTTGCAGTTCGACAATTGGATAGTGGCGATGTTTATATTTTTATTTAACTGAACCAAAATAATGTGTCTAGACTTATAGCAGGGGAGTAGTCACCTGTGCATGAGTCAGATGGCCATAGCGTTTCATTGTTTACAAACAAGCGTCTACCCATGAGCCTTTGCGTTTTAGCGTGTGTTGTTATTCCCATTATTCTCAATTCTCCGCGCGTGCGCAGGTGACGACCCTCCCGCTTCAAGCTTCCAATTACTGTTTCAGTAAATAACGAAGCAAAACAAATTGGTGCACACTGCTCATGTTGAATATCGAGGTGAATCAACTCCTGCTGTATGTTTGTGGCCCAAACTGTAGTTTATAAAATTACTCAATTCAACTACTCAACGTAACCAATTCATCTCTGTGAACACATTCAATGGGTAAATATATATATAGTATTCAGCGCCGTTTTGGGGTCCGGGTAGGTTCTGTGCGTCGTCTGTCCATAAACTGAGACAGTCTTGTTTACTGACAGACAAGGCATATAACCTACCTGGACTCAAAATGTAGCGATATGATATGTTGTGACACTGGCAACAGCTTCATACAAGACGACAAATACATCTGATAAAGTATTAGTAAACCTGCTAATTACCACAGACAACTATTCATTATTGCATTTTCTTTCTTTGCTTATCGTCGGCTTGACCATGTTCTACGCCATTTTCTTCTCTGGTGTCCTTAAGACCGTCCCCCATGTTTCCAGTCAGCAAACGTACTACTATACCCAACATAAGCTGCCAATGAAAAATATGTATTCACGTTTGAGTTAGCCTGATAAGGTCGCGTGAGTTACGTCCTCCGCGGTGCTCTAAAACACAAAATGAGGCCTGATGCCGTTCGGCCGGCGAGGGCGTCACTCACGCCTACATGTCAGGCTGCATGCCAATCTCTGAAGAACACACTATTATGCAATTTTGCAGTGGGATTGGCCACAGTTGTAACGTGTGTTTTTTATAGTGAAATGGAAAAAAAAATAACAGTATGATCTACTGTTGGCTGTAGAGAAGGTAACATTACATCAATGAAATCGTAAAAACGCCCGTGCGCAATGATTTCAGAGCGCAACTTTAAAGTGGAGGGGTTTCCACCTGCACACACGCTGAAATTGAGTAGCAAGCGACAACACAACGCACGCTAAAAATGCGAAGGCCTATGGGTAGACACTTGTTTGTAATACAAATTCTATGTTTGTAATACAAATGCTATCATCTGCCGCATGAGCAGGTGTCATAACGTCGAACCTGTTGCTTTTCGAGATGATTTGGTATGTATCACATGTCTCCATTTCAAATCAAACAATGTTTCTTGCTGTCCTATATTACGATGTGACAAAACTATATCACCTAGTATCGCAATATGTTTTTCACTGGGGAAATATTTTTTGCAAGAATAGCAATATTGTAAATGTCGACTAATTATACAATTCGTCGATGAATTTGCGTGGATCTTGCGTAAAAGTATCACTTCGATCGTCGCTCGATGAGGTCAGAGTGTAAACTTACCCAAAACCAGTAGATATTCATCATTAATAGCAACCACAACATGACGTTGAATGTGGTGACGAATGGAGCAACAGGAAAGAAGAATCTACCAGCTGCATATAACACTTTGAGTGGGTACCAATATAACCTGCATAAGATCCTAGTGATAAAAAAAAAACAGGGTAACAATCTATGACTTAAAAAATATTGTCCAGGCAACACACATATTTTCTGTTACTCTGATTGGATGATATACTCGTTAACACTAGCGGTTTCATCGGATGAAGACTGCATTGTTTGTAGCATACATAACGTTTTCATTTGCCAGTTAATTATGTAATGCTATGTCAAACTAAATTATTGAACCATGATTAAACACGGTATGAGGTTATTACGAGAATGCCGCAAAGTATGCAAGAAGACAGTACGCCCGGTGATCGTATTGTCTGACGGGCCACCCCGTACTGTCTTCGCGTATACTTTCGGTATGTTCTTGATAATCTTAATAATATACATTTCCCCTGCATATAATAATAATTGAGCGAGATACAACATCCCAAACTGCCAGCGATAAGTATTCGTGCCTGCGTCATTATTTGTGGTCAGTAACGTGATTTTATTTCAGTCACGCGCTACTTTTTTGCTGCATCAAAAGTCAACAAATGAAAGTGGTCCAAATAAGGGAAATGTTCGTACGTGTACAGAGTTTTACGTTTATGCAGCAAAATCCCCCCTCTACGCAGACCAAATTGGGACGTTTTTACAAGATAGCGGAAAATCGGAATTCCGACATTGACCTATAATGGTCTGCGCCTTTCTCGCAATAAGTGAGATCTCATAGTAAACGGGAAAAAATCACCTATTATATTGCAGCACGTCTTTCACTGGAAAAATCATATGAGCCAGATTAGCAACATTGTAAATGGTGACCAATTACACAACACACCGATGAATTTCGCAAATCCACATCTTCGTCGCCAGACGGTCCGAGTTTAGACCCACTTACATTAATAGCAGCCGCAACACGACACACGTATAATCAGTGGAATGCCATTGCCAATAAACTTACCATACAACTATAAAGAACCCGAAAAATATGTTCGCCATGATTTCATTGAACACGTGGAATTTCCCGTTTCTGTCTTTGGTCTGTATGAATATCTTGGCAATCTCCAGGAGAACATCACAGATGTCATGACAGAAAATGACCAATACACCGAGTTTATGGTACCTAAGAACCAAAATATAGTTACGTAAGATCATGTGAGTAAACAACAGTACCCCGACTCCTATTCTGATCGCCCGGACAGATTTAACATTCGCTCAGTTGTTGTTATTTTCAAATTACCAAAACTACCACGCATGATTCAGTGCGCACGCTTGACTACGCACGCGCCTCTTCCAATTTAGAGTACTAGTATGCAAAATCAAATTAAAATATGAATAGACATAGACAAAAGAAATCAGTGAATAGGCTAAGTGAAGGTGAACAGATAACTAGGCGCGACAGGAGAGGGGAAGGGTATCTCGCGACAGTGGTTATGATGTAAAACATTACCCACAACCCCTTGCTGGATGGCGCACTCCACAATACTGATAAAAAATTGAATATCTAGAAAATGAAATGTGATATAAAAACTGGGATCTGCGTGCTACTACATTTTTTGTATGTTGTTTATCTTGAATTCCTCTTTAACTATCCTTGATACCAGGGGATACTTTGTTTTTAAGCCACTTTGGTATTACACTCCAACTATTAAATGCTAGCCGGGTTGGGTATTTGGACACAATGTCGCAAGTAGCCTCGCAATGACTCGTGATTTTTAGTCAGAGTATAAATGATAAAGATAGGGTAGATTTGGTGGGCACCTAACATTCAGGGCAATCAAATAATAGCTTGTTCCTTGGCAGATTTTGTCGACGTTTTACATTCGGCCATGCATATATGCCTTTCGTATGCCATAACCATATAGCAAGACATTTAATATACGTTTGACGCATGCGCGCCAAGACTTGTTGTTGACCTCCTTCTGTGCTGCGTCCATTGTCTCACTGACATATATAACCATGACAGATGGTCAGTAGAGTCAAAACATATATGCAAGCCAGAATTTGATACGCCAAGCAAAACTGTCAACAGACAAGTTACTCTCTGATTGTTCTGACTGTTAGGTGTAACTGTTGGGTAGCCATTCAAGAACAATCTTGTATGAACAATTAATCTATATAGTACGTACACTCACCGAACTACAAACGAAAATGCAAGTAACATAATTGTCAACACGTGGTGTGCTATAATCAGACAGAAGTCGCTTCTGATGACGTCAACGTAAATACTCGCATAGATAGAATGTACATAGAAACCACACTGGTAGACGAAAAGGATGTAAATATCCAAGGGTACTTCCATTCCATTGGACCAATCTGAATGAAGCAAACGAGAATATGCAAATGAGTATGTAAATATTCAAGGTACTTACATTCCATTGGACCAGTCTGAATGAAGCAAACAAGAATATGCAAATGAGTATGTAAATATCTAAGGGTACTTCCATACTATTGGTCCAATCTGAATGAAGCAAACAAGAATATTCAAATGAATATGTAAATATCCAAGGGTACTTCCATTCCATTGGACCAATCTGAAAATAAATGAATGATAATATAATAACCACGTAAATATATAAACACGATTCTTCCACGTCACTAGATCAATGTATGAAACAAACAACAATTTGCAAATAAGGATTTAAATATTCACAGGATACTTCCATACCATTCGGGGGGGGGGGGTGCATGACACGATTGGCAGAAAAATCAATCGTCTCATTTGCAAACATGAGTATTTATGAGCAATGAAAAATTCGTCTTTTTTAATGAAACTGTGTCAAAATGCTTTTTTTAACTAACATGATAGTTATAAAATGAATGATTCTATCATTACGAGCTTGGAAAATATTTGAAAAACTGATGTATAAGTGATTTTTTTAGACATGTTTTTGATCAGACTCCAGCAAACTGATGACAATAACCTACTACTGCTCAAAATATTTTCAGTAAATTTTACCAGTGACAAATTCTCTAATTAGTATGCATTTCAATAAACCACTATGTGCGTGCATGCGCAGTTTGAAATGGAACAATTTTGAACTCAATAAAATCACGCGTAGAACTAGTGTCGTCAACTGATTGTCGGTTGAATTGTTTTGCAATAGACATAATTTTAGCGCCTGTATATTTGTTTGAGATTTTTTTCATATTTAGTTAATAATTATTCGGTAAAAAATCGCTGAAATTATTTCATCTGTTCGTAAAAGGGACGTTGTTGCTTCGACGATGGGTTACGGACGACCGACTTCGAAACGTTCCATCCAGATCGGAGAGCGCACGTGCCAGTCCCTCTGAGACCACTAGACAATTGTACGAAGAAAACAACAATATGCAAAAAAGTATTTAAATATTCACGGATAATTGCATACCACTGGACGAACATAAGGAGCGAACAACAATATGCAAATATGCATTGAAATATATACGGGTAGATCCATACCACTGTGCCAATGTATTACTGTTTTGGGGCCGAGATCATCCGGTAAACATTAAAGTACCGGAAATGTTTGCAGATCACGCTGAGAGCATCAATGTTCCTACCGATAACCACTCATTTGATTACATGTTCAAAAATAACATTGAGCAATAAAATTTGATTTTGGGGTTATTTTTCGGTTGCTTGCCGAACCGAGTATGTGATTATTACAGTAAAGAATCACATATATACATATGGATATCACTGCATTACATAATAATAAGAACAACAAAATAGCGCCACGGTAGATCTAATGACAAAAATAGCAGGAATTTAAAATATAGATATTGGGCACTAAAAATAGTGTAATGTTTGTTTAAAGCACCCGTAATTTACTAGAAAAATAGTTCCCATAAAAATGACCCTGTCTTTATTGGATTATTATTTTATTTTTACATTATAATAATTATAATAATCAACGAACCTGTGAATACAGACGCCGGGTCTTGGAACATGGAGTACTTGCCACTGAATAATATAGAAGTAGTGTAAATCCACGACAGAGTGTACCACGTAGATTTGAACAGATTTTCTGTTGCTTTTGTTGTACGTTCTTCATCCATCAAATTTAATTTATCCACGAAGGGCTGGTAAAGTGAAATTACAAAAAGAAAAGAAAAAGATGTTAGTAGCGGGCGCGGGAAACCGTCGTTCCCCAATCTCGGAATAGGTAAACATACGTAAAGGCACTACGTTGAGGACTGTACATTTAAAATAACCCTAAGAAACAGTGAATAATAACCATTAATAAAAATCTGTCACCGTAACGCCATACTAGTAAGTTACATCCTGCCATAATATTGCAGTATTTTACGGGATATTTTCATCCTACCAAAATAGGAAATGCGAATTCCAAATATGGAATGATTACTCGCGTAAGCGTCCTCTAACAATTTATCCAAACATGGCTGCCTCCAGGGTTTGATCGGACTCCAGACAAAGAAGTTCGCTGATTCTGTTCTAAACTTTTTGGATTTCGGAATTCCCATAATGTATCCTTGGAACGAAAAGATCTATAATAATAAGGTTATCACGAGGATACCTCAAAGTATGCACTCAGACAGTAAACCGTCACATCGACATCCGCAGTACTGCCTTCGTGCATACTTTGAGGTATCCTTGTAACAACTTCATAATCAAATTAATTATTAATCAATTAATTAGACAAAAACCTCAAACGAAAAAGACAAATTATACCATGTTTACTGCGCCCTGGGTGAATTTGCAGAAATTTCGTCAGTCAGGGCCGGGTTATTTCGTTGATGTTTTTAAGATGTGAATAAATTAATATACTTATTATATTCTATTAGTTAGGTCATTGCTATTTGATTCTTAATGGGCGCAGTGACTTGCCCGTGACGTTGCTGGTCCGTCAGGATGCCGGGTTGCATTTTAAACCTAACAAAATAATCCAGTTCATTGTAGATGTACATACGCATATTTTTGGTTTCGGTAACACGTGCTTTTTTGTCCTAGTTAGTCTTGCTTATGATACTCTATTGTCTGCATTCGGATATTTTTAAACAACGGGGTATTCTGTAAATATGTGAAAGAGAGCCACGAGAGTAAAAAATGTAAATTTGACGCCAACGGTCGACAACGACGAACAATCATTGATATACTTTTCTTTTTTCTCTTTTCTTCTAATTTGGGATGAGGAATTGGTGACTGGGAGAACAGTCTGTCTGTCGAGGGTGGACCTAATAAACATGAGGAAAAAAATATTTATTTTGTTAATTGTATAATCTAAAAAAAACAGCACAGATGGAATAGCGCGATTAATGTATGCACCTCAGGTCATTTGCGCACACTTATTTAAAAGGCGTTAATTGTAGTGTTTAGTTTCTGTTGAAATATCGTAGACACGTGTCCCTCCCAAATGATTTTAGCGTTCGTCGTCACTTGAAGAATGTTACTAAGGAGGTAAAGGTCAAACGACGATATTAATTCACCCAGTGCGTTTTATTTTATTAACAGCTCATCCTTAGTTGCCATGGATACGATCATTGACCTACATCTTTACAGCGCAGTTATTATTAATACGCGGCAGCAGTAAATAAAAGCACTGACCTTTGAAAGAAGGGTACAATTTTGAATACGGGTCGTGGCGATGAGGGATTGAAAGGTTGAACATTTAACGAAAATACTATGTTTGCATTGGGCGTATGTTTATTATCAGCGGCCCTGAAGTAGTCGCGTGTGAAATAAGGCTCTTATATGGAAATATTGACATTAGATCTACGCTGCCATTAACTGCGGCGTTATGCAACAATCAATAAATCAGAGACTATTGATATAGGCATCCCGTAGAGATGTGTCGATTTACCCAAGTATTGGCATTTATTGAGGATCGCTTGTTAATGACAATAACATAATAACGACCTGGCAACACACCCAAGGATTGCGCATGCGTTCTAGTTTAGTCGCAAAAAACGTATTTAGAATACTTGTTAGCATTTTATATAAATAAACATATACCATATTAAGATACAGAACCTGAACACGGGCTGCTAAAATCAGAAAGGCTTTACCTGTTTCACAAAGCTGAATGAACGCCCCTTTGTTATGCAAATGAGTGAATATTCTGAATGGATCTGCCTGCGCTGCTCCGTACGGTATGAATTCAGTTTCATCATTAGCGAAAATCTCGCGCCGGCAAAATCACAAATAACAGATGCCCCGGGAAATAATATATGAACGAACCTTAAATATGTAATACGTCAAGGTGGCTCTCGTTGCGGTCCAAAACACGGCGAGAAATAGGACGAGAAACGCATCCACCCAGTTCCAATGGCAATACGTCGTGAACTGATAGAAATAGTTAAAATCTTCGGGTATTTTCCGTAAAATGTGCAATTGAATGGGTACAACAGACGTGACCATCTGATAGTAGCCAGGCATCGGTAAAATCACTGAATCTTGTCCGGTCATCACGGAATCGCTTACACTCTTCCCATCCATGTTAAGCTCAGACTCGCCCACTCACGTAAGGTCACGTTTATATTCCCAGAGTGCCTCGCGCTTTATTTACACCACAGCAATCACCCGGACACTCCCTGTTCGTGTATAAAACACCATAAACACGTTGGTCTTTCCGAGTTATATTTTTCAGCAAAAAAATCAAACCGCTTTACTGCGTCATGTTATCCTGAATCAGGGACGTTTGAGGTCAGTCTGCATGATCCGTGTGATTGTGGGCAAACGGTCTAGACCATTTTCATGCGAGAGGGAACCTTTGCTATTAAAAGGGGCATTACATATTCTAAACCAGGTTCCTCCTCTGTTTAAAATCTCATATATCAGAATCACTCAACGAGCCATTATACACATTTAAATTATTAGAGAATGCTCATGTAGTTTATCCTATCAATATTTAATGTCATTAACGAAAATTTCTAGAGGACTTCAAAAGTCCTCTACTACCTTCAGAAAGTGCCTTTTTTCTAGGAATAAAAAATCAGCCCCCTCTTTTTCATTTTCATCTTCCCCTTTCCCCACTGCACATGGTGCGAGCAATACATAGAGCTTGCCTAATGGGGACGTGCCTCTGGAATGCGTCTCGTTTTTTTGGATATTAGGTATAAATATTGGTCTTATTTCTGGTCAAGATAGGTATAAATATCGGTAATATTTTTCCTATTTGGTATACTTATGTGTCCGTATATATGAGCGAATATAGTCCACCTCAGATCCCGGCCTCAGATGCATGTATACATCAACCCGGAAATTAAACAACGCAATCAACATTTAAACGGAGATTTAAGAGGGCGAACATCCCTCAGTGAACTGGCTTACATGTGCTTCTTTTCGAGATGCTCTTCTAATAGAGCAAATACGGTAACTGTTTTATTTGGAATAAACAGTGATGGCAGAAATGGTACTTTGGTGTAAATAAGGGTATAGATTTTGCAACTATCCAAGTATAAAATTGGTCACACTTTTGAGCACTCAGAGGCACCTCCCTACACAGCTATGTACCAATTGCTCCCGAACCCCTCCCACTGTCGAACGTTTTTGTCGAACAGCGTCTACACTCACAGGCGGAAGTGACAAAATATTGGTCGTTACGACGGTGACAGAGAATGGATGCACTACACGCCGAGGTACCATAGCCTACGCGGTGTTCTGAACATTGACAACAAAATCCATGCGCCCAAATGAACTTCGGGAGCTGTTTAAAGGGTCATTGTAAACTACCTTCTACATAAAAAATACCCACCCGAATACGCAATATATCCCTTCGCCCTCCCACCAAAATATATTTTACCCGCTCAACTGTGTGCAGAAAAATAAAACTCCCAAATGCGGAAAATCTCCTCGCCCACAAAGCTGTAGAATATGATCCCGCCCACTTGCAAAACCTCTCTCATACGATAGCTTTATTGACTGCTTCCGGCATATGCATGGTAATATACTAATGACAACGACGTTGTTAATGAATATAATGCCCCGAATCATCCTTTCACTATATTGTTGTCATGCACTTTGATGAAATAACGTACCTCAGTTGTACTTGTACACACGAGTAGAGTTACGATTCTCAGGCATGCGGTTCTAATGTGTAACGTCGAACGACCTAATTCAAGGGCGGCAGTCGTCGCGCCGCGTTCTGTTCGATATGGGACTCATAGCGACGTATACAACGCGTGTAAAATATTTTTTTTATTTACATGGAATTCAAACACGCGCTGCGCGACGACCATCGCGCTTTAAACTAACTGGGGACACACCAACATTTTTATTGTGATTGTGATTTCAGAAATACATGTGTGAATGTGATAACCACGGACAAACGTATCTTTAACGGAACTGAAATGACAATCGTGTGTCTGCCTGTTATGAGGTGTGACGCTTATACCTACCCCAGACTACTGTAGTAGTTCTGAGTTTATACTGAGCCTGCAAAAAATAAGAGTTGGCATGAATATGTTAATTTGGCTGCACGGCTAACATAAACAATTGTGTGTACGATGACGGCGATAACAATTCTTCAGGGTTGAAAAATTCTATTGATAAAACACGATATTGTGTATAGTATAACCATTAATAATAAATTTATGTATCTGAAGGATTTAAAATGCAAGCTAATACGGAAAATTTTGTCTAGCTTGTATCTAATCCCATCTAAGAGTACTCTTTTCTTTACTCATTTGTTTCACATTGAAGACACCGAATGGAAGGAAATATTTCTTTTACCATTTGCTGTCACCATGGAAACAAAACTTCAAGAGTTTCAGTGGAAGATAACACATAATGTCCTATATACAAACTCCATGCTACATCACATGATACCTCCTCTTACAGCCTCTGGTCTTTTGTACGTTTTGTCATAGTTTTGCAGAAACACTCCTACACTTGTTTGTCAATTGTGAATATGTTAGAAGCCTTTGGACTACATTGTGTGGTCAATATGGAACACATTTAAGAACCCCAGGTGCTCTCACATGTGAACAAATATTATTAGGTGATACTCTGTTTTCTAAGCTTTTGAATCATCTAATTATCATTACTGAGTGGACAATTTACACTAGCAAGTTAAAAAACTGTTTACTCTCTTTTAATATGGTTAAAATGAACATACATAAACTACAACAAATTGAACACTATATTTTAATTAAGCAAAATAAAACAAACCTGTATTTTGAAAAGTGGGGAAATTTTAAAATTAGGTAATGATTTTATTTTTGTTTTGTTCTCTACATGGTATTATTGTCATTCTTGTTAACCACTCTTGAGAGTCTGGAGAAATATGGCACCACCACACCCAGCTACTTTATTTTGTCATTTTGCATGTATACTTAAATTCTCAGAAAAAAAAATCGCACATAGGAGTGAATCTTAAAGAACCATAGTCAGGAGGAAAGAATATTTTGTTTTGTCAAAACACATATTTTGAGAACAGAATTTTTTTGTGATATGTAATTTTTAATTCATTACTATGATTTGAAATGTAACAATTTCTGACAATATATGAAGAAATAAACTGCGATATATTAAATAAAAAACAAACAAAACAAACACGATATTGTGAAGTTTGACCCTGACCTGTTTTGTAGTCAATGGCGTAACGTAGATTGAGACGCGATTCCTGAACGCAGTGAGTCTGTGATCCAGACGATATCAATCAACCGTTAAACTTATCACCACCAGACGTTCTTGCCCAAATTGTTCTGCCTTTTTTTATAATATTCTCAAAATTTCTCTGGAAATTAACCTTAATTTTAGAGCCAACAGACAACATTTTAGTAAATTTTCGGTTTTTACTAAAACATTTCCCTAATTTTGTCTGAAACCTCTGAAGGAAAGCGTAGATTATAAACAGGACTATTTTGTGAATTTGGGATGAAAAGAAGGAACTTGTTTGTATGTAATCTTTTCGACATCCAAAATGTAGCAAGTGAAAAATAGTAAATAATAATAATATTACTTCTAAGTTTTCAAGTTTTTATTAAAACAACAAATACACCCCAAATGAATATATTGTTTGTGACAGAAACCTGATATAAATGAACCATTCAACACACACACACCAATATAACACACTATGCGAGGTTTGGTTTACTGTATTTATTATATTATCAGTTTTTAAACAATATTATGTCAAAAGTGGTTAACAGAGTAAGGATAATAAGAAGTTTAAATTGTTTTACGTCACAGCAGATATGCCAAACTTTTAAAAAAACTAGTAATATAATCACGATTTTTACTGTAATAGACCAGACTTGTTCTTGGATCATGTATCATTGTAAACTACTTGCAGAAATTAATAATAATATAAAGCTTCAAACGTATTGTATGTTCAAACAAGATTTAATATGTGAAAGATATCTTGCTGCTATTTCGTTGGCTACTCCTATCTATTCATGTGCTATAACTAGACTTAGAATTTCCTGTCATCCCCTAGAAATTGAAAATGGTAGAACATTGGGTATTTCACGTGACCAAAGGTTATGTGCGTTTGGTTGTAGGGTCACAGAGGACGAATACCATTTTACTATGGTTTGTCCAAAATATGAAGCACTTAGACAAAAATTCTTACCAAAATATTAGTTTTCACCACCAACCAAGATGAAATTAATTGCATTGCTACAGAGTACTAACTCATATATCTTATTAAGTTTGGGTAAATATTTGTTTAAGAGTTTTCATTACAGAGAAACTGAAATGGAAGTATAATTTGAAGTATATGTATCTTGTAATTTTAAAACGACCGTGTGTAATTTAAGTTTTGAAATGTAACAGTACTTTAGGCCGGTGGCCATATAGTGCAGAATAAAGAAATAATAATAAAACTACTTGCACAAGGTTTGCAGGAATGTAGTATACTAGTACATTATTTTCACCCTACCCCCGCATACACACATTTACATATATTATCGCTTGAAATTATGACACGTATCGAATCTCCTAAAACACTATAAAAGGGGAATTAACTAAAATGCAAAACTAAATAGGGGAAGTGTCAACTTGAAATATTGTCTTGAGATTCGTCATCTCATTATGATGAAATTGTTGGGGGGAAATTAAGTACTTTTTATTATACATGAAGTGGTCTTTATATAAATTGCTTTGTTATTATTATATTTATCATACCAGTATTTTGTTACCATAGCGACATCATGTACGCACATTTGATTCACACGTCGCTGCTCTATTGTTTAGAATCAACAACTTGCATGTTTAGGGTGGACATTATAAACATATATTGCAGGAATTGGTGATTTTCCGTACACTGCGAGATCTCGCGAGATGCATGAGAAATAGATTGTTTACTAATTGTGGTTGCTGGTGGAGACATTACAAGGCTTTAAACTTGCCACACATCCCGGTAATCACGTGATCGTGCCAACGACTGCAGCGATTGTCTGGTCGCATGTTTTTTCTGCTACGTCTTAGAGATTAGGATTGTAACACTCTGCAGCTACGTTCACGTTAAGCTACGTTCACATTCGGCACGTACCGAAATTGTTAATCATTTGTGTTTGCAGGGGGATTACAGCAGTTGCGCTCACGTTAGTCAGGACCCACTTGGGACCGACATGGCTCGTGCCGAAATCACGCCCTCATTCTTTGATCTATTATTTGACACACACATTGAAAACGATACGCATATGGTGAAAATAATTGTTATTTTGTAATTATATCCATTTGTTATGGTATTTATTACGAGTCATCGGGCACATGAACGGCAAAGAAAACTCTAAAAACAATTGTTTTTTTCACGTCGATGTAGTAGCATTGCAGCAGCACATAAATATTATTATTTATTTTTTTTCATTCATTACTACAGTATCCGATATATCGATCGCGGTTCCGAGCCTGAACGCTCGATACGAGCAGAAATCACGCCCTCGGTGGTGAATTTAAGAGAATAAATACTGATTCATACTAGTATGACATGCCGATGGAGGGCAGTGCACTAGTATGAATCAGTATAATTTATTTTATTTTATAATATTGTCACTGAATTCTTAAAAATAAATTTCCCATTTACAAATTAATGTGTTGGAAACTATATGATCTTAATATGTTACAATTCATATCCTTATATTTGAATCTGTTTCAAGATATTTAAAAAAATATTTTAGAAGCAAAACAATATAACGACTAGATTTGGTGTCACAATTTGCTCCCAATTTATACTGGAATATTGCCAGCAATAATTAATAAAGCTTGTTCAGAATATCATTTATTCCCGACATCATACTCAGTGGCTAGTTCTCAGGATCTACAACAGTAAATAACTAAATAAATAAATAAACAGAAATTATTTTGATGCCATGTTTTTAGACGACACAGATATTCAACACCTCCATATCGAATTTGGATTTGGACCATACCATTTCAAGCAGCAGGGTGTCTAAACTATGACTCAACAAACAATAAACATGTCTTCCACCCGACACACATTTTAGCCATAATTGAACAACCAAGAAAGCAACAAATATCAGGCTGCATCCTGAAAACGAGATAGCGCATTACAACCAGTCATTACAAACATGAAATCCTCCACCCCTCTCACTAAACCCTACAGCATTAATGGTTCTTATATTATTTGCAATCTATGTACAACAATCTTAGCCAATAGATGCACCTGACTCATCAAACTTTTGACCAACCACTCATTCTAAATATTGTTGAGTGAGGGCGCTATTTACTAATGAGAGGAATCTTTTAAAAAAATTAAACAGATCTAATATTACAAGCAGTGAATATCAAGTGATGCTTTAATGTTATGTGGAGTTCTTATCACGTTTCCCAGACAAGGTCAAGTTTTGAAATTCATTCCCATCAATATCTGTTTTATAGAATAATTTGGCATTCAAGTATAGAGAATTTCAAAAAAAAGTTTTATTTAAACAATGTGTTTCTAGGCTAAAGTTTTGGCAAGAAATTTTATAATATTTTTTTGAAAGTTATCATATACAAGATATATATATATCTAGTTTACACTAGCTCATTAGCTCTAATTAAATTGAAATCGTTTATAATAATGTATATTGGAGAACAACACATTACGACAGGGTGTGCATATCTCCCTTGTTTTGTCGTGGTATTTGGACAAAACATATGTACAGTCCATACAATACAATTGGTAAAACAGATTCATAACGCTATAGTGGAAATAAGTTATATGACACGATGCTTCGTCGTGCAGGATAGAGACGGTGCGGTGATCGTTTGTTATATCCTGATATTCTAACAACAGGGATACCAAATACTAATCATTATTACTAAATTAGTAATATGTCGCTTCATTTTGGTAATATTGTTTGATGGTTGGACATTTTTAAGGAACTGTCCAGAAAAAAATATCAATTGAAACATAGATCGGTTGAACATTGAATAGAGCTGTATATAATAATAACTATAATTTTAAATTTTAATTAAAATAATACACACTATTTTGTTCGGATGGACTTAATTTTATCACAGATGTGTTCATAGGTGTGTGTATGTGAGTGGGGATGTTCAAAAATTCTCAAATCAAAATTGCCATTTGAACAAAAGAAAACAGCCCACATTATACTCGAGAAAATAAATTGATAACGATGCAATTGCCATGTCTGGCAAGAAAAATTCATTTCAATCATTTTAAATTACTTCTATATTTTGTGTAGACTGAATTAGTCTTTCATTACTACCAAATTTCCCCCATTTTGATGAAATTATTACTGTTATTTGTGGGTGGTTTTAATTTCACCTGAAATGCAGATAATAAATGTGGGTGGATGTGTGTGTGGCCTGTAGGAATGGTGTGTGTGTAATTGCTACAGTTTCCAAGAAATGACTGACAGCTTTGAATTAACGACCGTCAGTTCCTTAATATTTTAGTTAAATTTTAGTCAAAAAATGCATTCCTAAAAATTGAGTTTAGGGTTATTGAATTCAATATATTTTAATCTTTGTTACCTTATTTCACTCTCATCAGCTCTAATTAAATTTCGTTCATAATAATGCAATCAAATTAAATTAAAATAATTAAATAGAAGATGAGTAAGCATGAAAATTGGTAAATTGTGTGTAATTGCTACAGTTTCCAAGAAATGACTGACAGCTTTGAATTAACGACTGTCAGTTCCTTAATATTTTAGTTAAATTTTAGTCAAAAAATGCATTCCTAAAAATTGAGTTTAGGGTTTATTGAATTCAATATATTTTAATCTTTGTTACCTTATTTCACTCTCATCAGCTCTAATTAAATTTCGTTCATAATAATGCAATCAAATTAAATTAAAATAATTAAATAGAAGATGAGTAAGCATGAAAATTGGTAAACCACAGATTGCGACAAGATATGCATAGCTCACTTGTTCTGTCGTGCCATCTGAACAAAACATATATACACAACCCATACAATAATTGGTAAAACAGATTCATATTGCTATAGTTGAGATATGTAATATCACACAATGCTCTGAAGTTAAAAGCAGCTAGGTTAGGTTACCTAATCGTTTGTTATATTTGAACAAAACGTATACAAAATACAAATTAGTAATGTTTCGCATATTTTTTGTAATACTTGTGGGTGCTATAGTTGAGATATGTAATATCACACAATGTTCTGAGGTTAAAATCAGCTTGTAGGTTACCTAATCGTTTGTTATATTCTGATATTTGAACAAAACGTATACAAAATACAAATTAGTAATGTTTCGCTTATTTTTTGTAATACTGTCTGATGGTTGGACACATAGGCAATAGAGAATTTAAACACGGTGATCAGGGTGTAGGGGTCCTTCATCTGCTCTTGATCTGGTAATCTAATATATAGTTTATAAGTAGTTTGTAAACCTCTTTTCACTCACAAGTTTGTTATACAGGTTACTAGTTATATGCTCTGATGGCATACATGGATATTAATGATATCCCCCTGGTGACTGGGGTAATAATATGTACCCAGGTAACAACCAGGGTAATACTTATATGCCCTACTGACTTACAGGGGGATTATTTATATGCTTTGGTTATTTCATGGCATTAGTTGTATGCCATAGTGACTTATATTGGTACTTGTTTTATGGCCTGATGATTTTCAGTGGAACTAATTCCAATTCCATGCCCTGGTGACAGGGGTACTATTTTATGCCCTGGGACATATAAAGGTTTAAAATATACGTTCTGGGTACTTTCAGCGTAATAATTGTTTTTCTGGGTCTTCAAAGTGTACCAATTACATGCCCTGGTGATTTTCAGTGGTACTAAATATATGCTTCGATGACTTCAAAGAGTATTAACTATATGTTTTGGTGATTTTTAGAATTCTGGATATTTGCCCTGATGGCATACAGGGATATTAATTAGAGCCCCTGATGACTATCAAATGTAATGCTTATATGCCCTAGTGACTGACTTCCTTGTATGGGTAAACATGTGTATGCCCCTGTGACTTTCAGGGTACTGACTTTCAGGCATACAAACTATATGCCCTGGCGATTATCAGGCTACTAATTATTTGCCATTGTGACTACGAGGAAAACTAATTGTATGCCCTTGTGTCTCACAGGAGTTTTATTTATATGACCTAGTGATATTCAGGCTACTAATTACATACCTTGGTGCTTTTAGGGGTACTAATTATATATTTTTGTCACTTCCAGGAGTACTAATTACGTGTCCTGGTGTTTTAAGAGGTACCAATCATATGCCCTGGTGACTTTCAGGGGTACTAATTATTAGCCAACCTGACTGTCAGCATAATATGTATTTGTCCGTGTGCTTTTAAGGGGTACCAAATATCTGTAATGGCGACGCCCAGGTGTAATGATTTTTTTGACTTTCATAGTACAAATAATTTTTCCTGGCGGGTAGTCGTGGAACTAATTATATGCCCTGGTAGCTTCCATCGTGTACCAACGATATGCTCTTGTGACTTTCATTGTAATAATTATATGACCAGGAGGCTTCAATTTATTTATTATATGCCCCTGTGACTTTAAGAGGTACAAACTATATGCTAATGGTACTAATTGTATGTCCTGATGAATTTAAATTTTACTTATTGTATGTCCTGGTTTCTTTCAAGGTACTAATTATATGCCCTGGTGACTTTCTGTGGCACTAGTTATATGTCCTGGTGACTTTCGAAACTACTAATTATATGCTCTGGTTATTTCAGGGTATCAGTTATACGCCCTTGTGAATTAAAAGGTTACACATTGTATATATCCTTTGTCGCTTCCAGTGATCTTATGCCCCTGTGACTTTCAGAGTACTAATTGTTTGTCCTAGCGAGTAATAGTGAAACTAATTATATGACATGGTGACTTTTGGGTACTAATTATTTGTCCTGGCGGTTCATTCAAATAATTACTTACTGTTTTCTTGTAGATGATTTAAATTGCGTCTGGAATGCAGAAATAAATTGAGGATGGATGGGCGTGTGTGTCGCCAGGCTGGAATTGGTGCGACTGTATTGGTTAGAAGATCCATTACACCACATTCCTCACAAAATAAGTAATTGTCTTAATACTAAATTGCATTTTCATAAAATAAAAATCTAGAAATTAGGTTTAGGCTTTGTTTAACTTATTTTCAAAGTGGCTCTCTGTCTACACTGTCAATGGCTTTCAGATAGTCCACAAAATTGATGTTCAGGGAGAGTTCCACTCTACGGACTGTTCAACAATGATCCTCAGTGTAGCAATGTGATTAGTGCATGATTTGTCTTTACGGAAGCCTGCCTGGTGGTCACGGTTGTTGGTCAACCGGTCTTTTCAATCTCTCAAATAAATATATTGAAAACCTTTCCTGGTACTAGGAGAAGTGTGATTCTTCTTAGTTGGAACACTGACTGAGGTCTATTTTCTTTGAAATTTTGATCAGGTGGCCCTCTTTCCACTCTGCCGGGATTATTTCCTGTTCCCAAATTTTCTCAAACAAAGTGTATAGTATCTCTACTGAAAAGTCCAGGCCTGCCTTCAGTGCCTCTGCTGGAATATCGTCAGGGCCTGATGCCTTACCAATTTTTAAATTGATTTATAGCTTTCCCGATTTCTTCTTTGGTAGGTTTGTCACAGTTAATCGGCAGGTCAGTGTCAGCTTCAGATATGGTAGGTGTATTGACAGGTGCAGGTCTGTTGAGCAATTCTTCAAAGTGTTCAGCCCATCTACAGAGCTGTTTGTCCTCTACAAGTATTGTATTGCTATCCTGGTCTTTAATAGATCTGTCTGTTTGCCTGAATTTGCCTGCAAGCTTCCTTGTGATTTCGTACAGCTCCTTCATGTTTCTCTTTGCCAGAGCATCATCTGCTTGTTTGGCTAGACTTTCTACAAAGTTTTGTTTGTCTGCTTTGACACTTCTCTTAACTTCTTTATTTGCAGCCGTATAATTTTCCTGAGCTTTTGCTTTTGATGCTCTCGTTTTGCTATTGTTAATTGCTGCTTTCTTTTCCTTCCTTCCCTGGATTTTGCAGCAGATATGCACTCTTTCTTTTGTGTCCTTTTCCTGCCCATTGTCTCATCATATGTTGTGCTTATTGCCCCCTTAATCACATTCCAGTGGGTTTGGATGATTGAGGTCTCATCATCATCATTTTGCAGATCAAGGAGAGATTGGTTTCTGTTGGCTAAGGTTAGTTTGACTTTCTCTCTAATCTTTGTATCATTTAGGAAATTGACATCATACCTTGGCTTCCTTCTATCCTCACCAGATCTGTTATACATCTGTTTTAGCTTAAGTTTCAGCTTTTCATTTATAACCTGCCATGTGTTATTTGTGTTCCCGTGGGTAACAACAAATTTATTTGGGTAATGAGACTTTTTAGCCGACTTTACCAACTTAGTCAAGACGTTCCTATAGTGTTTGTATTCGCGTGCATTTTGGAGATGTTCGGGGTTATTTTTCATTTTAATGAATAATTTGTGTTTTGTGCTGATTAACTTTGATAGTCCAGCCAGTTTTTTTAGATAATTTTGTTTAAGAAGTTTTTTCTGTTTAAAATGCTTCTTATAAACATTACTGAATGTAATATAACATTCTGCATACGCAGTATTCGGATTAGAGCATTCATAAACAGATCGCCATGAAGTAGTGCTTACATTGGCCAAGAAGGCCTCTGAATTAAAGTCTTGGAAGTCTTATTTGTAAATATCAGTTTTTTGTCTAAAAATATATTTAGAATTTTTAAGGATACCAAAAATTGGATAATGATTACTAATGCCCGTTAGGATCGTGCTACTTTCAATAAAGTGACCAGTAATATTTGTCACTAAATAGTCGATTGTTGTGCTGGATTGTTGAAGCACCCGAGTAGCAGTGACGATTATATGGGTGAAATTATAAGCATTGAGAAAGGTGAGAAAGTTAGTAACATGTGTGGTATTATGTGCAGACGTCACCAAGGATGATACACTCTTTACCACTAGCTGACAACTGGGATAGGCATGCTTCTAAACTGTCAAGGTATTCATGATAAGAGGAGTTAAGTTATCGGTAGTTGACGCCTATAACGAGTCTATTGTTATTGACAATGGATTCCACAAAGATCGCTTCACAATGCTTAATTTGAATATTATTATTGTGATTGAATGATAGAGAGCTGTGAATGTATAAAGCTACATCCCCACCTTGGGAACTTTCTCTATTGCACGTGATTAAATTAAAATTTGGCAAGTTAAAAAGGACAGGGTTTGAATGTGAATTTAACTATGTTTCTCTAAGTGCTAAAAAAGGAAATTGTGATTTAATATATTGAGAAATGTAACAAAATCATCGTAATGTCCTGAGAGGGATCGAATGTTGAGATATAGAAAAAAGCAGGCATGTTGAAAAATGTTTGGGGGAATAGGAGTTGCAATTATAATTACATTGGGAGTCAAGATTTGTATTTATTGGCAGACAAGGGTGTTATCACTGATGTTACCTTAGTAGGTTAAGATATACGTTGGACATCTTGCAAGGACGCGATTTTCACAGCGAGCGATCCCGACTCGCACTAAGATCTTTATATTATCAGTCCAGAGATACTTAGATACATTTATGTGTACTTTGTTGTTTGTGCATGACGTGTGAAACGGACGATTATATTTGTTGTTGCTTGCTTACGATAACGTGGAAGTCGATGACTGATGTCATGTTCGGAAACATGCACTCCCACGGCTTTGGCTACTTGGACGACTGTTTTGTCGGTGATTTTATCTTCATTTTTTGGTATTCCCTGCATTATTAGGTTGTTACGTCTGGTGTACTGTTGCAGGGATTTAATTTCATTCTGAGCCAGGTTGAATATGCGCTCTGTTGTGATAAGTTGTTCCCGTAGGGATTTGTTTTCATTTGGATTCGTTTGTGTAATGCATTCATCTCTGTTTTAAATTCTTCGAAAAAAAGAATTCATGAAGACTTTTGTACTTCACACAGTGTAGTTTGCATAGTTGATAATTTGTCTACCTTTTGGCATAATGATACAAGTCTGTTTTATATACTGGTAAGTGGTAACTCATCACTGTTGTCCGCCATCTTCACCTTTACCTGTCTTCTCGGGACGAGGGAAACGTTTAGATTCGTACGATCGGCACAAATACAAGTCTCCTTGGCATAAAAGAATACTTCGTGTTGCACCACAATCCGCGAATCATTAAAAAGAACTTTGCGAAAATGTAGACTAGTTACCACTTGCTTGTATCAGGAGGAGGAGACGGTGATAGGCACGTCTTTCTTCGGTGGTCAGAAGACAAACAATAATATGACATGGTGCTACGTCTACCCGTTCTTTGTTTTATCGTGGTATTCTATCAAATTATCTCTCAAGACATTCTAATCAGTGTTAGTAATTTCTGGGCAATATTTTATGATGGTTAGACAAATACGTATTTTTAAGGGACTACGCAAGAAAAAATGAATCGAAAAATTGATGGTAGCATGTATTAATTAAATATGTTACTTGTGTTCAATCTGATCATGAAGTCGTTGACACTTGGTTACTCATAGTTGCTGTCGACATAGGAAGTAAAGTAAGCAAATAACACCAAATAAACGGCAAGGTAAAGACTACGTCTAATTATAGTAAATACGTACTGCGTGCGTGACTCGAACCGGCGCTCGCGTACGACACCTAATCGCATAGCTTCACGCCACTACACGTCTTCCCCTCGACCACCAGGCATTCCCGAGCTTATTACGTGCAGAGAACATGAAACCCATCCACGCGATCCGCGCCACATAGCGTGGCCAGATTGATGGTAGCATGTGTTAATTAAATATGTTACTTGTGTTCAATCTGATCATGAAGTCGTTAAAGCATTGGTTAGGGCGTTTCAAAATTATAAACAACAAGATTACGTTCTGAAAAAAATGTATTACCTGTACGAAGCTTGAGAAGCAGATTGAACTATTGTTTTAATTCATAACACCTACACGTCATTCTGTCCTGGTAAATTTCCAAAAATGACTTTGAATCTGCTATATTATATCCGCATTATATACAAAATAATATAAAATAAATGATGCTATATGGAATATTTAATATGGATATTTAACCTGCGCCAGTAATTCCATCAGAAATTCGTCGAAAAATGTTATGTGTAAAATGTTTAAATATCATAGACATAGAATGGGTATTTCTAATTTACACTAAAAAAACGCACAGATTGCGGTAATACTATTTTGTTAACATCACTCTACACCCCACACTCATATAATAACTCCAGTAAATTGTAACTAATTTAGTGACACCATTTCCACTCTGTTGGAATATAATCATAAGAATGGGGTCATACAGATGCTGTATTGATAATCTTAGTTTTCTGTCTCACTATTATTAATTTGTGTTAACATACCTGGATAAAACAAAATAGGGCGCTATACACATGCTGTAGTCTTTTGTTTTCTTATTTGAATAACCATCAATCTTTTCATGATTTTGACTGCGTTACGTTACCAAAATTCACATATAATCATTTGAAAACAACTATACCAGAAGGTAGTACAATTGACGGAAAATTTAAGAATATTGGTCTTGTCACGACCTGTAAAAAAGGATGGCAACCTGAGGAATATTTAACAGCGCTTCCACCGACGAAGACCGATTGTCCTTCCCTTTACGATCGCGTGTGCGCTTGTTTTCCGCTACGAAAACAATCAGCTGAATGACTTAAAAATAAACAGTGTATGACATATCATATTGATTCATAGATACGCCCAGTGCCAGTGTTCTCGTAGACAAATGGTCAAATTTTTAAATGTTTTTTTTTCTAACCTTTCCATTTTTCTGTGTCACCATTAAGATTCGGTCACAATAGACTATCATTCCAAGTGTATGGCATTGTATTTTTCACATACCTAAATCGCGACTTGTTGACATTGATGTCTTGCAGATAAACCTTGACTAGGGATAATACAAGAGTATGTACTACCCTCCAACATGACAGTTTTGAGGTACAATGTTGCTAGGCACTTGTGACCTAAATTGTATTGTCATGTACTAAATTTGTTGTCTGTTTTGGCGATTTTATTTAGAGTTCAAAAGCAACTTCCTTTCACATGTTTCAGTCCTTAAAAATGTATAATGTCTTGCAATTTCATTGTCGTTACTATGCCGCCGCTTGTTTCTAATTTATTAACTTTGTTCAACATGTTCAATATTATGTTGAACGTTACTAACCAACGATATTTTGACTATTGTCCAAGATTCATTTTTATATATCATCAAGTAAATGCCAGCATTACTCAAGTGTATAATGACATATGTCTTGCCTGTTGTTGAAAGTCACGCACTGAATGATACTGAATTCAAAATACATCACAAGTGTATTCCTATTGCAAGTGATTAGTCAACGAATGGTACTGCGCTCCTTCCCATTGCATGGGGTTACTAACCAAATGACATGGAGGCGCTTTGCATTGCGTGGGGTGACTTACCAAATGGTATTGTGCTCCAACCCATTGCTTAGGGTTACTCCACACAATTATACTGTGCTTCTTTTCATTTCAAAAGGTGACTCAGTAAATGGTTACTCATCAAATCGTACTCCACCTCTTCCCTTTGCACGGGTTACTCACCAAATTGCATTGTGCTCCTTCCCATTGCATTGGGTTACTCACCAAATAGTGATATGCTCCTTCCCATTGCATTGGCTTACTCACCAAATGGTAATGTGCACCTTCCCATTGCACGACATTACTTCCCAAATGGTAATGCGCTTCTTCCCACTGCACCTGATTACTCACCAAATGGTACTGTGCCCCTTCCTAGTGCAATGGGTTACTCACCAAATGGTGATGTGCCCTTTCTCATTGCACCTGGTTACTCACCAAATGGTGTTATGATCTTTCCTATTGCATTGGGTTGCTCATCAAATGGTAATATGCTTCTTCCCATTGCATTGGGTTGCTCACCAAATGTTACTGTGCTTCTTTCCATTGCATTGGGTTACTCGCCAAATGGTTCTCTGTTCCTTTCCATTGCTCTGGGTTACTCACCAAATGGTACTGTGCTCCTTTTCTATGCTCTGCGTTACTCACGAAATGGTAATATGCTCCTTCCGATTGCATTGGGTTACTCACCAAATGGTGATGTGCCCCTTCTCATTGCACCTGGTTACTCACCAAATGGGGTTATGATCTTTCCTATTACATTGGTTTACTCACCAAATGGTAATATGCTTCTTCCCATTGCATTGGGTTACTCGCCAAATGTTACTGTGCTCCTTCCCATTGAATTAGGTTACTCATCAAATGGTAATGTGCCCCATCCCATTGCATTGGGTTACTAACCAAATTGTACTGCACTTTCCATTGCACAGGGGTTACTCACCAAATGTTACTGTGACCTTTCCCATTGCACGGGGTTACTCATTAAATGGTTATGTGCTCCTTCCCATTGCAGTGGGTTACTCATCAACTGGTAATATGCTTCTTTCCTTTGCACGGGGTTACTCACCAAATGGTACTGTGCGCCTTCCTATTGCATGAGGTTACTCACCACGAGTACTCCCAGGCTGGTAAGAGTTAGTTGAAAGATGATGGCAGTTTTATATTGGGTGTATTGTTACGTTGGGAGTTGGAAACATTGGTGTCCGGTGCACTGCGACTCATGGTGTTGGAACGTTCAATATCTGTCCTACATTCCGGTTTGTTGACCCCAGCACAGACGCTATCAATTCGGCAACCCCCTATTATAAGAGCTATTTAATTTTTTCGAATTAGTACTGCACATCCTAGTATGTATATGGCTATTCACAGCCCTGTCGCTGTTGAAAAGACGCTTAGCTTGACTGATACAAGCTAAGTATGTGTATATTTGAAACTTTAAATCAGTTTGTAACAGCTTTGACAAAGTCATTTCATTTTGACAAAGAAATAAAATACTAAAAATAGGTCGACCTTGGACCTCCATTACTCCATCCCACTCGCATTTTACAGGTAACGTAACGCCAAGAATGCAATTTATATTCCATATGTACGAAGTATGTCAACTTGTAGGAACGACTGAGATGTGGGAGACAACAGTCTTACTATGTTTAGTACACCAGATTATAATATAGTAAGACAGCAACTTCAAAGATACATCATAGAGGGCATTTAAAGGTTGAACCCGTCAGAAGAGACTAAGATGGGAATTAACCATTGAGGTTAAAACAATGTATTCAGCTATTAATTAATTAATGTCATTACAAAACTATAGTTCAAATGAGTAGGCCTATACCTAATGACATGTACATAATGTCGGCAGATCCCCCACTAATCCCAATCTGAGTTTTGCCCATTCCCAGTGACGTGGTAAATCACCCTTGCTGTATGTTAAATGTAGGATCAAACATAAAGTAATTTATTTTGGCCATCTTAAGCCATATGAGGCTAACCCCCATGGTTTGAGTCTGAAGAAGCTACAAGAGTTACATGCCAGGAGCTAAGGGCATCTACTGCACATCAGTGCAACAAGCAGTTCATAGCATCGACAACAAATGCAAAATTGATCAACAGTGATTTAGATAAAAAGGGAGGAATTTGGTAATTGTAATTGACACCTGTTATTACTTGAACTTGTTTTCGAATCGTTGAGAATTCAATGTTGATTAACAAACATTTCTGTTTTTTTATATTTACGAACAGGCGACACGTGTTCAAGCTTGGGATTTTTTTATCAGGATGTTTCGGTGGAGTTATAGTCAAGTTTCTCTGACAATCTTGATTTTTGAAATGCATTTCCTTCCATATCTGTTTCTAGAAATTGGTTTGATAATTTGACATTGAAGTGTGGAGATAAATGAAAATTGCATTTCAACACTGTGTTTCTAGGCTATGAATAACAATAATTTGTCGGAATTCGGCATGTATGGCATGGTAAATTTCATTTTAAGTATTTTAGATTACTTCTGTATTTTGTGTAGCCTGAATTAGTCTTTCATTACAACGACAGTATATTATTTGAAGAAATCATTTGATTATTACTGTGTTGCCGCTTCATTCAAATAATTGTCTACTATTGTTTGTGGGTGGTTTTATTTTCACCTAAAACGCAGATAAACATATGGGTGAGTGTTACTGTTATATGTGAGTGATTTGAATTTAACCTGAAATGCAGATAAACAAATTAGTTTAATATTGAATTGCATTTAAACAAATAAACTCCTAGAAATTGAGTTTAGGATATGTTGAATTCAATATATTTTAGGCTGTTTTTATCTTAGTTCACTCTCATTAGCTCTAATTAAATTGCTTCTTTTATAATAAAGCAAACTGGAAAACCATACATTACGACAAGATGTGCACATCTCTATTGTTCTATCGTGTTATTTGGACAAAAATATGTACAATCCGTGCAATACAAATTGCAAGGCCGATTCATAACGCTATAGTGAAGATAAGTAATATCACATGATGCTTCGTCGGGCAGGAAAGAGACAGCATGGTGATCGTTTTTTCATCCTGATATTCTAAAAAAAAACAGTTATAAAATACAAATCAGTGTTACTATATTAGTAATATTTCGATTAATTTTGGTTATATTGTTTGATGGTTGGACAGATTGAACATTTTAAGGGACTGTCAAGAAAAATAAATAAATTGAAACAGGGATCGGTTAAACATTGATTATGGCTGTTCAAAATAAGAATTGAAAATAAAATGAAATAAATGTGAAAGTAGAGAAATGCATTATAACACATCGCGAAGTAGCTACATGGTGTAAAACACTAAAACTAGTTATTAATATACATTAGTGTAATGTTAATACGACATACCGGAACTACTTGGATTATATAAATTGTACACCAATAAAAATGCATTCGGGTGGTGTATCTGAACATAATAGACTGCAACTCTGAACTCTGTTATATGCATGTTAACATTCCCCATTTTGGACTGAGTAACTTTGTGCACCACAAATCGTGTTAATGCTGCGGTGTGTTGCGTCAGCCGTTTCTCTTACATTACACATTAATATTACGTTTTAATATTTTTCAGAAATAAAATATAATTATATTATGTTATGCGTTTGTCAACCAACGGAAGCTATAGTGTTTAAATATTTTAACGTGAATAGGAATACAATTATAATTTATTATTTCTGATTTTTACAAATGATATCGTTTACGAATGTAGTCTTGTGAAAAAAATACAATTCATACTAATTATTACAGTTATTATTCTTTTCTCGGAAACGAAACACACTTCTAGTCTAATTATGAGTAAAAGAAACGAATTTATGTTATCATATAGAATTACTATTCGTGTTTTTGTTTTATTTCACAGAGATCAATTGGGAGGCGATCAAGTGAGTAGTAAATTAACACTTTCTTTATTAGTTCATTTACCCCATAATTCCTATTACGTGTTACCAATCTTAATTACATTGACTGTAGTCACACTGTCTTAATTACATTGACTGTAGTAACACTGGCTTACTGTCTATGTTTAGAACTTTTTGCATGTCACGGACATCAGCATATCCTATCTAGAAGAGAAACGACTGTACTGAAATGCAAAATTTGTCCAAGGGAAAAAAAAACATATAAAATTCTCGACATTTAGTCCGAGATCTATTTCCATTACTCATAACTGAATTTGAACGGCATTAATGCTCTTTAATAAGACAATACGCTTGAGTTTGAACGGAATATCACAATTGCGAGTCTATAAAATGAATACTGTATGTATTGCTACATTAGTTGAATAAATATCGCAGTGTCAATCGTGTTTTTTTATATATACAATGGGATATCAGGTTGTGAATTAGAAGTTAACTTTAGTCAATGTTCAGCACGTTTTACAGACTAGTGAATATTACTTATGTATTATTTGAGCAATAAATAATATTGCTAAAATTGTATGACTAATATAAATATTTATTCAATTTTATTTTAGCTACGTATGAATTCGTGACCGATAGAGACCGACTTGGGTAGATGCTAAATCTGAATGCGAAGCCAGGAATTCAAAGCTTGTAGAGATCCGCAACCAGGCCGAGCAAGATACAGCTGTGGCACTATTATCGGAATATAACAGTATGATATGACTTATACACATTGTCATAATGTATCAATCGATAATTTCTTTCATAAAAGTTATAATAATGTTTTAGTATGCAACTGGTGGTGATGTGTCGTTTACGAACTGGAAAAGTCCTCCGTTCTACATGCCGCCACCAACATTTGTAGCGTAAGTATAATATTTTTCTCAAATATGAAGAAAAAAAATTACATTAAATCTATTCTAGCGTGACAAGAAATTAAACTGATATGATATGTGGTAATGTTGTTTTAATGAAGAAGACTCATTGATCTATAACAAAATTCTCTTTCTGTGAGGTTTAGTCTCGACATGCAGCTGTTACATGTAGTGCGCCTATTGTCTTTGTGTACACATTATACATTAAACTAGTTCCGACAGAAAACACCTTACATAAATATATCAACAATTGTGAAATTATACACTCCGTTGGCTAGGAATAAAATAATTTTCACATTGGCCACGTACAGCTATTGTATAAAGTGTTTGATTTGATGGTGTAAGAGATTCCCTGCTTTAGTGGTTTGGTGATTGTCTGGTTGAAACTAGTGGTTGTAATGACGACTTAGTCTTGTCATTCAGATGAATCAAACTGACATCAGCTAAATCACAACAGAATGAACCCCGATGGTCAATGGTGTAATTCGTCAAAGTATGGGTATATATGTGTGTCTGGTAAGTTGATTGCATCGCTTTCACTATATTTACATTATTTAATTTGACATAAAAGGTGCGATCTATGTTTCCGTTACATGATTATTTTCCACAAAGCAAAAAGCCACCGGGATTTTGTTGTGAGCAAAACAACCACGGGACTTTGTTGATTTACAATTTATATTACCTTAGTTATTTGACTCTTCACCATTATTCACATTGTTATGATTTCATATTACCTTTCTCCGGTGAGTGTATTACGTTGTATAAACGGTATGATGTAGGTAATATTTTCATGTTCTTAATAAGATGTTTTCAGAATATATATGCATTAAATCCGATTCAAAAATTTAAACCACTTTGTGTGTGTATTTATTACAATCATAGATCCAGGTGTATCAGGTGATCCACATTTGACAACATTCGATGGTCGTCCATTTAGTTTCCAAGGCATATGCTGGCATGCTCTGTTTAAAGACTGATCGACAAATCCCGCCTTTGAAGTAACAGCTGAGTTTGAGCCTAGGGAGGACAGTACTGATGAACAAGTCATATTTCCTTTTTGCAAATTTCAGATGAAAATTCTAATTTTGATTTCAGGATGAACTTTGACACGATTTTTCTTACGAAATACTGGTCATATAAAACGGCGGTGAAACGTCAATTTCTGTGAGACTCTGACAATTACTGAAAGGTATATAATCTTTTTTATACTTTAGAGAAGAACTGACGGACGCATTACTGCAGCAAGAACAATACACGCACAGGAAGACGATAAGACAGTCACACTGACCTTCACTTCTAAGGATACCACATTCACTTTGTACTGGACATTGAAGAAGCACAGCTTAAGCGTATCTCTCTCTGGATCTGACTACCGTGGTCATCTCTGTGGTCTACTGGGTGATGATGATGGTGAGACTCGTAATGACTTTATAAAACCTGATGGTACTGTAGTCTATGATGCTACTGAGTTTGGAAAAAGCTGGGAAGTAGAGGGGAAAAAGTAAGTTAGTTGAGCATTTATAAAAATTCGTGTCCAGGTTTACATGTGTTTTACAACTGCAGTCTAACTATGTGTTTTGACACACATGTGACCACCATATCGGTGTACACTTCGAACAATTATACGACTACTTGATATTCTAAAGTATTACTGAATACACATAATTACGCCTAGTGATTAAAACTCAAAGACTTTTGTTTATTTTTCTTTCAGATGTGACTAGCACTATCATCGTATAACTTCAGCTGACATGTACAACAAATGTACAACATTTGATGTCAAAGTATTATAGTCCTGCCATCATGTAATTTATCGCATTTAATTTACTCGGGTTCTTTTCTTTAGTTTGCTTTAGGCAAATTCACACAAGAGTTGAAATGATGTTGCTCGAAAAGGAATTAGTATTAGATTATTTACAATGTCAATTTAACATTGACAATTAAAGCTGTTGATAATTGCTACAACTATATCTTGTGTATTTTATTTGTGTATTTTATTTATTTGGAATGGAATAAAAAATGGAATAGAATAGAAGAGTAGATAGTTAGCAATCACCATAATGACAAAGTTCACTGTTAAGCTGGAGCTCTCGAGAGCTCAAGAAGCGTTACGAATCATGAACAGTGGGTAGCACTGCCATATTTGGTGGATTGAAAACTAATAAAAGCACAGAGAACAACTAACGCAATTTCGGAAACCGATTTGACCACCATGGGAAAGGAGTGCTTCCGTTAATACACCTTCAATAAAATACTTACCCTCTCAGAATATTAAAAACAATATTGGAAAAGTGAATTTTAAATATTTCCCCTCTTTCACCCACATTACCCTACCCAACCCAACCAGTAAGAAGTATTTATACAATTGTCATAATGTACGATGGTATTCTCAAATGATACATTCGCCTAGAAAAAAGTACTGTGAGAAAAAAAGGGGCGTCACAAATGAAATACAAGACTTGGCTTTACTGCTTCGCCACAGCGATACACAAACGACATATGCCAAGGATCAACGTGTCTAAATAACTAGATCAGTAAAAATACCATCGTCAAACCAGTCAGTCGAGTTTTGTAGAACATTCAAGCCAGTGTCCGTGACAAATAGGAGAACACGGTTGTTTACATCCTCACTGTCGCATTGCAAGAAACGATCGCCTTGATTTGTCACCAAGAAACAATAACATGAAATTTGTTAAAAATACATCACACTATTGTGATTTTCCAGCAGATAAAAATGATATATATTAAAATATTTTACTTACAAATATTGACTTATACAGTACGTGGTCTGAGTCTCTCATTACTGAATGTAGCAGTAGCAGTGAAACAATCAAATTTGACTTAATAGTAAATGCAGTAGGTAAGTGTTTACTCCGTACATGAAAACCGATTTGGTCAGTTCGTAAAAACTGTGCATAGTTTTAAAGTTGAAGTTCAAAAAAATAATATTACTTTATATACTTCCGATATGATTAGATCGCTAATTATATGCCATATTGACTTTCAGGGATACTAATTATATGCCATGGTTACTTCCAGCGGTACTAATTATATACCATGGTGACTTCCAGGGATACTAATTATGTGCCATGGTTACTTCCGAGTGTACGAATTCTATGCCATGGTTACTTCCAGGTGTACGAATTATATGTCATGCTGACTTCCAGGTGTACTAATTATATGCCCTGTTACTTCGAGAGGTACTAATTATATGCCATGGTGACTTCTAGCGGTACTAATTATATGCCATGGTTACTTCCAGCGGTACTAATTATATGCCCTGGTTACTTCCAGATGTACTAATTATATTTCGTGACTTCCAGCAATACTAATTATATGCCATTGTGACTTCCAGGTACACTAATTATATGTCATGGTCACTAACAGTACGTACTAATTCCATGTACTGTTGACTTTTAGGGTGCTTTGGCTTCCATGTTAGGTGACTACTTCTAGGTGTACTAATTATATGCCATGGTGACTTCCAGGTGTACTAATTATATGCCATGGTTACTTCTAGCGGTACTAATTATATGCCCCGGTTACTTCCAGGTGTACCAGTTATATGCCATTGTGACTTCAAGGTGTACTAATTTTATGCCATAATAACTTCCAGGTGTACTAATTATATGCCATGGTGACTTCCAGGTGTACTAATTTTATGCCATAGTTACTTCCAGGTGTACTAATTAAATGCCATGGTGACTTCCAGGTGTACTAATTTTATGCCATAGTTACTTCCAGGTGTACTAATTATATGCCATGGTGACTTCCAGGTGTACTAATTCTATGTCACGGTTACTTCTAGCGGTACTAATTATATGGCCCGATTACTTCCAGGTGTACCAGTTATATGCCATGGTGACTTCAAGGTGTACTAATTATATGCCGTGGTGACTTCCAGGTGTACTAATTTTATGCCATAGTTACTTCCAGGTGCACAAATTATATGCCATGGTGACTCCCAGGTGTACTAATTCTATGTCATGGTTACTTCTAGAGGTACTAATTATATGCCCCGGTTACTTCCAGGTGTACTAATTATATGCCATGGTTACTTCCAGGTGTACTAATTATATGCCATGGTTACCTCCAGATGTACTAATTATATGCCATGGTGACACTCAGGTGTACTAATTCTATGCCATGGTTACTTCCAGGTGTACTAATTCTATGCCATGGTGACTTCCAAGTGTACTAATTATATGTCATGGTTACTTCCAGGTGTACTAATTATATGCCATGGTGACTTCCAGGTGTACTAATTCTATGCCATGGTTACTTCCAGGTGTACTAATTCTATGCCATGGTGACTTCCAGGTGTACTAATTTTATGCCATAGTTACTTCCAGGTGTACTAATTATATGCCATGGTGACTTCCAGGTGTACTAATTCTATGTCATGGTTACTTCTAGCGGTACTAATTATATGCCATGGTTACATCCAAGTGTACCAGTTATATGCCATGGTGACTTCCAGGGGTACTATGTATATGCAATGGTGACTTTCAGGTGTACTAATTATATGCCATGGTGACTTCCAAGTGTACTAATTCTATGCCATGGTTACTTCCAGGTGTACTAATTCTATGCCATGGTGACTTCCAGGTGTACTAATTTTATGCCATAGTTACTTCTAGGTGTACTAATTATATGCCATGGTGACTTCCAGGTGTACTAATTCTATGTCATGGTTACTTCTTGCGGTACTAATTATATGCCATGGTTACATCCAGGTGTACCAGTTATATGCCATGGTGACTTCCAGGTGTACTAATTATATGCCATGGTTACTTCTAGCGGTACTAATTATATGCCCCGGTTACTTCCAGGTGTACCAGTTATATGCCATGGTGACTTCAAGGTGTACTCATTTTATGCCATAATTACTTCCAGGTGTACTAATTATATGCCATGGTGACTTCCAGGTGTACTAATTTTATGCCATAGTTACTTCCAGGTGTACTAATTCTATGCCATGGTGACTTCCAGGTGTACTAATTATATGCCATGGTTACTTCCAGGTGTACTAATTATATGCCATGGTGACTTCCAGGTGTACTAATTCTATGCCATGGTTACTTCCAGGGGTACTAAGTATATGCCATGGTTACTTCCAGGTCTACTAATTATATGCCCTGTTACTTCTAGCGGTACTAATTATATGCCATGGTTACTTCCAGGTCTACTATTTATATGCCATGATTACTTCCAGCAGTACTAATTATATGCCCTGGTTACTTCCAGATGTACTAATTATATTTCGTGACTTCCAGCAGTACTAATTATATGCCATGTTTACTTCTAGCGGTACTAATTATATGCCATGATTACTTCCAGCGGTACTAATTATATGCCCTGGTTACTTCCAGATGTACTAATTCCATGTACTGATGACTTTTAGGGTGCTTTGGCTTCCATGTTAGGCGTGCGCTACTTATGGCATATTATTTAATATATTGAAGTATGCAGAGACGGTATTTTTGCATACATTGTAGTGAGTACACTCAGTTTCAGTTACTATCTCACTTAGACTGTATTGTACAATGGCCTACGGATAATGTGTGTTAACTTCAACCTTATTTAATGGATTGAAGTGTTGACTATTTAGTCCAGTATCCAGCATCGGAAGTATAGAGAACTGTCTAACCATTTTTGTTTGATGCACTCTTCAGTATTTGATCAACATATCGGGGCGTTTACATAGAATTTCCCGCCTCTATAGTCAATTCGATTGTACTGTACATTGGGATCTAGTTTATGTGTGGTGCCCTCATCGGTACTTGTTTAACACAATAAAGCGTTCACACGCGATTTCCCGTCCCTATATTCACTTCGATTGAACCGTACACTGGCTTATGTATGATTCCCTCGCCGGTACCGTACATTGGCATTCAGTTTATTTGTGGTTCCCACATCGGTATTTATTTAACACACTATCGCGTTTACACACGCTTTCCAACCTCTATACCACCTCTTGTTTAACATACTTAGCAAAGGACGTATTGATATGCAGCAGGTCAAGTTGCTATACATATATAAGTACTACAATTTACCCCTAAATACTGTATTGATAACAGGCGCAATCTACAATGTACATGGCATGACGTCCAATATATAATAAACACGTGAGTTGATTCAAATTCTGAATCACAAGTTTCACTGTGTCACTCCATATTATTAAATGTTTCACATTGACTTGTTGTCCATCATTGTTACGGCCGAGTTTGAATCGAAAGTCGTATGACGGTCAGACACGAGTATTTTCGTTGACCCCAGCTCATACACGGGAATCGCAACAAGAAACGACACAAAAAAAAGTTGTTATCAGAACTAAATATTGTTTTCGTATAAATGTATATAATGTGCTCACGAGGTATATCTTGATTATACAGTATATGAAAAGTTACATACAATAAGGTAGTATAATTTAAATATTGGTCAAATACAATATACATAATATCACCGGCATTCACCTCGTATTCAATTCGTTACAAACTAAGGCCAAGCATTCCGAACAGCCCATAAATATATTATCATAACACCAGAATACAACTGAGTTTCAAAACAACAATTTAATTCAACTAATTAAACAGTGGCTGATGAAACACCACAATAATCGCTACAACAAATAGTACTATATTTAAACAGTGGCTGATGAAACACCACAATAATTACTACAACAAATAGTACTACATTTAAACAGTGGCTTCGGAAACACCACAATAATTACTACAACAAATAGTACTATATTTAAACAGTGGCTTCAGAAACACCACAATAATTACTACAACAAATAGTACTATATTTAAACAGTGGCTTCGGAAACACCACAATAATTATTACAACAAACAGTACTATATTTAAACAGTGGCTTCGGAAACACCACAATAATCACTACAACAAATAGTACTATATTTAAACAGTGGCTTCGGAAATACCACGATAATCACTACAACAAATAGTACTATATTTAAACAGTGGCTTCGGAAACACCACAATAATTATTACAACAAACAGTACTATATTTAAACAGTGGCTTCGGAAACACCACAATAATCACTACAACAAATAGTACTATATTTAAACAGTGGCTTCGGAAATACCACAATAATCACTACAACAAATAGTACTATATTTAAACAGTGGCTTCGGAAATACCACAATAATCACTACAACAAATAGTACTATATTTAAACAGTGGCTTCAGAAACACCACAATAATTACTACAACAAACAGTACTATATTTAAACAGTGGCTTTGGAAACACCACAATATCTCGGCTCAATAGAAATATACAATTACTTGGAATGCTTGCCTCTTAAAGTAGTTGACCAATTACAATATACTGTCATGCAAAAACAAATCATAGTGATTCAATATAATTACAAATATGTACGCAAAAACTTTGCCTCAGTTCGTGAACACAGTCAGTTCCATAAGAAATACCTTCGGCTACGGTAACGCGGAAATACACTAACGCCGGAACGGCGACATAGAAATACGTACTTGAGACGGTGACGTCCACGCACCTTGCAATACTCTGGCCACATATTTGAGGCGAGTTCACACACCTTATGATTCAGCTGTTCAGTTGCAGCAGCAGTCAGTCAACGAACACGCCCTTGAATTAATTGTTGAACTCAGCGTAGGACGGCATAGCAGAACTGCATCATTGCTAACGTACGGTGACGATCCAATTGTCTCACAGGCCACGTGGCGACATCAGAACCTTGACACATCTGCCGACCACGCAAGGTATTGTAATGAAAAGACTACGAATTCAAGTCCGACGACCCCTTTATTGACAATGCATGGGCGTCTCCCTATCTCAATAGTAAATGTGTTCGCTTTCACAAAAACAAAACCAAATAAAACTAAGCAAAACACAGAAATACGTAACAACCATGCACACTGTTTGATTTTTTTCTAAATCAGTTTTTTTACCATCAATCAATTAATGACGTAAGAAGTAGATATCCAAATCTAATATATTAAACAGGTGTATGCGACAGTGATCAGCCTCGTAGAGTTTCAACATTCTAGCCACAACAGTGGGGTTAAGCATGTCAAGGCAATAAGAACATGTACAATCACATATTTATTCAATTTAGTTAGCATTAAAGTTTAATGAAAATACGTAATTAACATATGAATACAATTGTAAACACAGGACATTTATAATCTGTTCGCTTTACTTTATGCAGATGATGTAGCCATTTTTAGTGACTCAATTCCAAACCTGCAGAATTTGATTAATATTTTATCGCAATTTTGTAGCAAGTGGTGTATGAAAGTTAATTTACAAAAAACAAAAGTTATGGTTTTCCGCAAAGGCGGTCACGTTTCACGAAACGAGAAGTGGTACCTTGAGGGATGCGAGTTAGAAGTTGTCTCTTATTATACGTATTTAGGTCTCGTGCTTTCTTCCAGGAACATTTGGTCTAAAGCAGTTTCTACTTTAGCGGACCAGGCTGGGAAAACGCTTAGGATTCTTTCATCGGTATCTGTTAAACTTAATGGGATTCATTTTGACACCCATTTCAAATTATTTGATTCAATTATATCTCCTATTCTGTGCTACGGATCTGAAATATGGGGATTCCAATACTACGACCAAATTGAAAAAGTACATAGGAAATGGTGCAGGAGGCTTCTTGAGCTCCCTCAAGGTACTGCCAAAGATTCTATAGTTGGAGAATGTGGGCGACTTCCAATCTTTGTTTCCACACTTAAACGTTGTATTAAGTATTGGCTTAGACTCTTAGAACTCTTCCGACGAAAATTCCCAGGCATGCCTATTCAATGTTGCGTAATCTCAATGACCTAGGTAGAAATAACTGATAGACCGCAATTAAACACATCTTGTATTCATATGGCTTTGGGTATGTCTGGCTAGCTCAAGAAGTAGGTAGCAAGGACGTTTTTCTTTCTGAATTTGTACTGCGAGTCTCCGACACGCAGAGACAGCTTTGGAAAGCAAATGCGTCCTTGAAGCCTAAATTATGTAATTACATTGAGTTCAAGAGTACCTTACAACCGGAGAAATATTTATCTTTAAATTGCAATCTGAAACTCGTCCGCATTTTTGCCTGTTTTCGTTGTGGGGTTTTACCACTTAGAATTGAAGAAGGTAGGCACGAAAGTTTGTCTTCAACGGAAAGATTCTGTAAAGTATGTCGTGCTAATTTTGTTGAGGATGAATATCATTTTCTGTTGATTTGCCCAGCCTATAACACATTAAGACGAGAGTTAATCCCCCAACATTATTCATTCCAACCAACCATCGATACATTTCAAAGGCTTGTTCAAGCAACAAATGGTGTTATTCTGCGAAATATTTGTGTGTTTGTGTTCAGAGCATATGAAGTTGGGAAACAATTGTTAACAAATTAATTATTATTTAATTCCATGTGATCAATAACCGAGAATATTATCATACTCCACTTGTTCCCATTACATTTTAAGCATTGGTTTGATATGTTTGTATATGGGCCGGTGGCCTAGGAAAGCAATAAATACTTATTATTATTACAATTGTGAAGTTTACTAGTTTGACTATAATTTTAACCATTGAAGTTTACTAATTTGCATACGAAAATAGATGAAAGCATCATACAAACGCAAAACATACGCAAGTGCGTTCACACAAAATGTGGCTTTGTTAATATGCAAAATTAAAATTTGCAATGTCAAAACAAACTAAGTCATTTCATTTCAAACTAAAAAGTCTGGAAAGTATCGTGAGGTCAAGCGTCGATGATTTCACTTCTAGATCAACGTAGCGATGCACAAATCTATCTAAGGTTACTTCACAGGTGACGCTATAGCAACAGAAAATACATTTTGCAGGAAGGCTATATTAATCACTGGTTAAATTAATTGTTTAACTGTATCTGCAAAATAATCGACGGACATAGCATGCCATGCAGAAGATAGTCAAAGTTTAAATTGACAAAAAAATATATGCAGCTAATTCAGCATAAAAAGGCAAGCGATGAGTAGTTTAACTATTTTCATTTCTTTATACCTAAATTGTTTGCTTTATTTCACTACTGATAACACTTAAAACGGAAGACACTCTCAATAACTATTAGTGTAAAAAATTTGTCCGAATCTTTCGATTTTAAGATACTGTAATTATGTTTGAAAATAATTCTCCTGCAGACGATATTACTGTCGATAAAAAGCAGTATAATACCAAGCAAGCTTATTGTCGTGATATTCTGTCCAGTTCGGTATACATATTTTTTCGGAGTTCAACTCAACAATGAGACGACATAATTTGTCTACAACGAGAATATAATGCAAGAACTGTATATTCTCTTGTCTGACTTACTGTAAAACTAGAATAAGTGCTTTAATTTTGATTTAAATAGATCTACCACATTGCTGGAAGTTTTATAGGATATTACTGATATATCAATCAATAACCCACTGCTATCACACAAGAAGGGGCCTCACTTTCACAATTTCGAACGTTTAACTATGAGTCCTGTAAATATATTATTATAGGTCAAATTCCGAAATGAATCTACCAACTTTGCAATCGCTTCTCGCAACTTTGTTAGCGGTTTGTCGTCCTTTGTTCGGTTAAATGCTTTTCCCGACTTTGCACAATGTTTTTTTTATCATTTTACAGACAGCTAATGTAACATTGTGCTAAAATAAGCTGATTTCATCTGCCGTTTATTGATTTTTTTCTATTTTACAACTGTGGGGTTTTATTTGCAAACAACTTAGGTCAAATATACAAATACATCTACCAACTTTGTAAGCATTTTGCCCAACTTTGCACGGTATGTCAAGAACCTAACGCCATGTTGTTCCGACTGCATCAACAACTTGTTCTTTGACAATTAGAAGGGATTTGAAAACTTCTCATGAATTTTTAAAAAAAAATCACAAAGATTTTCTACTAAAATTGATTAATATTACAGTAAGAACGAGTGCACGAACGTTGCCTCATAAACTTTCCGTGTGTGTGATGAAGCAAAATAAAAAAATCCACCAGCTGGCTTACTCAGGCAGTATCCCATGTAAGTACTAATGACGCACGATTAAGCTTAACTTTATACATAGGTCGATAACCTTACCACTCTGATGTATGAATAATTTGAAATTGATCTTAATTTGCGGCTAATTCATGTTTGGAAATGTTTTAGAATTGATATAGTTTACACAACTTCTTGAATTGAACTTTGACCTCTACATGCTTTGGAATCTAGTATGGCAATTTAAAATATATTTATACAAAAATTTCGAACTTTTAACTATGGATCCAGTCAATAAAATATGATAGGTAAAATTCCCAAATGAAATGAAACTTTGCAATCGCTTTTTGCTACTTTGTAAACGGTTGGATGTCCATTTTTCGGTTCCTTGTTCAGATAATCTGCTTATATTTTGGTAATTTTCTAGAAATTGACTTAATGTTTTCGCAATTTAACTGCGGGGTTGGCATGCATGCATAAAATAAATAAATAAATAAATAAATAAATAAATAAATAAATAAATAAATAAATGAATAAATGAATGAATGAATGAATGAATGAATGAATGAATTAATGAATGAATGAATGAATATTTCTTGGTTTCACCCTTACAGATATTTTACTAGTCATGTTATTCGTGTGTTGCTCTCCTCAGTTTCACGTGATGGATTGGGATAGCTTATCACTTGTTCACTAACACCTTTACTTCTTTGTGGAAATATTCATTATCTTATGCATTATGGCATTACGTGGGATTTGTGCTAAGGCAGTGAGAAATAATCAATCCATGATACTTACTAGGTTTTCAAAACTAGACTCTAATCTATCAAAACTATGTGCAGCTACTCCAAAAAAAGCTAAAGAGCGGGCAATTAAGACGTTTAAAATCAACAATACCTATCAGAAAGAAGACTTAGATAGGAATTCATGGTTGATCCGGTAACAATTTATGCAGCTATTAATTCGCGTCTAGAGCCTAAATGAGTTGGCCAATAACTAATGATCTGAACAAAATGTAGGCAGAACCCCACTGATTCCAATCGGAGATAGCCCATACATAGTGACGTAGTAAATCAATCTACTGTATGTTAAGTGTAAGATGAAACCTAAAGTAATATATGTTGGCTATCTTAAGCCATATGTGTATTAGCCCCCATGGTTGGAGTCTAACAAGATGATGCCTAGTTTTTGGGCCCAGTATTTTGAGAGCATACGTGATGCATTAGTAGGTGGTGAGACCGTCAGTTCATGGTTGATGTGGTAACAATTTATGCAGCTATTAATTAGCGTCTAGAGCCTAAATGAGTTGGCCAATAACTAATGATCTGAACAAAATGTAGGCAGAACCCCACTGATTCCAATCGGAGATGGCCCATACATAGTGACGTAGTAAATCAATCTACTGTATGTTAAGTGTAAGATGAAACCTAAAGTAATATATGTTGGCTATCTTAAGCCATATGTGTATTAGCCCCCATGGTTGGAGTCTAACAAGATGATGCCTAGTTTTTGGGCCCAGTATTTTGAGAGCATACGTGATGCATTAGTAGGTGGTGAGACCGTCAGAAAAAAATCATTCTCTCTCAACGATTCCTTCAGAAAACATCACCAATCTGAAGAGAAATGATCCAGCAATTAAAGAAAAATTGAAGGAAATGCAGTAGAGCACACCCACTCAGAAGCGAAGTTTTAAACAGCGCCAGCACTGAAAGTGTGAGAGAAAAACAACCACGTGACATTAACAGAGTGTTTTCATAACTGCCAGGTCAGAAGCTATGTGTACCCCCTGCTACATCATGGCAACAATCAGATCATAACGTCCAGAACTAACGCAAAGTGGATCGACATCAATTCAGGTAAAAACCCAACATAGGAGGAATTTAGTAATTGGAATTGGCACCTGTTATGCCTGAATCAACTTTGTCCGAATTGTTGAGAATTTGATGTTGATTAACAAACATTTAAATTGTGTTGTATCTACAACGGAGACACGTGTTTTCTGGGGTTTTAGTGCGGCGGGGGGGGGGGTTCTATGTCAAGCCTGAGAATATTTTTTCATTCTGTGGAGTTGTAATCAAGTGTCCCAGACATGCTCGTGTTTGGAAATTCATTTCAATCCAAATCTGTTTCTAGAAATCATTTGGCATTCAAGTGTAGAGAATTCAAATACAAGATTATTTTCAACACTGTTTCTAGGCTAAAGTTAAACACGATTTCACTACTAGTACGCATAGTGCATTGATGAATGATTGAATTTTCGTCTTGGACCAGTATGAGATATTTTGGAGAGATTTTTTTTTAATGTTATCGTATACATGAAGTCGATATTTCTAATTTACATTGAATTATTGGCAAGATTGTCAGTAATCCTGATTTTAATTAAACAATACACATTATTTTGTGCTGATAGCTTTAATTTACCTGCACGCAAATGCAATACAGTGTTCATAGGTGTGCGTCGGAAATGAGAGTGAGGATGTTGTTGAAAATTGTTGAATCAATTATATGTATTAATGAAAATTGCCAGCCCACATTGTCATTTGAACAAAAGAAACAGCCCACAGTATATCGGGAAAATGAACTGACAACGCTTCAATTAAAACATCGCTATGTCTGGCATTTTATTTTAAGCATTTTAAATTACTTCTGTATTTTGTAAAGTCTGAATTATTCTTTAATAACTTCCGAAATATTCCCCATTTTGAAGAAATTATTTGCATATTACTGTGTTGCCGCTTCATTCGAAAAAAATTGCATACTGTTCTATGTGAGTGATTTTAATTTTACCTAAATGCAGATAAAATGTTGATGGATGTGTTTTACTTCACAACTCCCACAAAATGATTTAAAGCTTAGGTAGGTCTAAATAAAATACAAGCTTTTATAATAATGCTTATTAAAACCACAAATTACGACAGGCTGTGCATAGCTCTCTTGTTCTATCGTGATATTTGGACAAAACATATGTACAGTCCATACAATACAATTGGTAAAACAGATTCATAAGGCTATAGTGGAGATAAGTAATATGGCACGATGCTTCGTCGTGCAGGAGAGAGGGAGCATGGTGATGTTATATTACATGGTGTTTGTTATAAAAGACAAATCAGTGTTACTAATTTAGTAATATTTCGCTTCATTTTGGCAAATTGTATGATGGTTGGTCAGAACGCGAATTTTTAAGGGACTGTCCAGAAATAAATATCAATTGAAACATGGATCAGTTAAACATTCATTAGGGCTGTAAAATCAAGTATAGATATTAAACATAAAGATTGAAAATAAAATAAATTATATCTGCCAGAACCATGTGAAGCAGATTGATATTTCGATTTTGTTCACATCACCTATGATTGCTCTGCAATATTATAGCTGTTTTTCGTAATAAAATAAAATTGGGATTGGGATAGCTTATCACTTGTTCACTAACACCTTTACTTCTTGGTGGAAATATTCATTATCTTATGCATTATGGCATTACGTGGGATTTGTGCTAAGGTAGTGAGAAATAATCAATCCATGATACTTACTAGGTTTTCAAAACTAGACTCTAATCTATCAAAACTATGTGCAGCTACTCCAAAAAGCTAAAGAGCGGGCAATTAAGACGTTTAAAATCAACAATACCTATCAGAAAGAAGACTTAGTTAGGAATTCATGGTTGATGTGGTAACAATTTATGCAGCTATTAATTAGCGTCTAGAGCCTAAATGAGTTGGCCAATAACTAATGATCTGAACAAAATGTAGGCAGAACCCCACTGATTCCAATCGGAGATGGCCCATACATAGTGACGTAGTAAATCAATCTACTGTATGTTAAGTGTAAGATGAAACCTAAAGTAATATATGTTGGCTATCTTAAGCCATATGTGTATTAGCCCCCATGGTTGGAGTCTAACAAGATGATGCCTAGTTTTTGGGCCCAGTATTTTGACAGCATACGTGATGCATTAGTAGGTGGTGAGACCGTCAGAAAAAAATCATTCTCTCTCAACGATTCCTTCAGAAAACATCACCAATCTGAAGAGAAATGATCCAGCAATTAAAGAAAAATTGAAGGAAATGCAGTAGAGCACACCCACTCAGAAGCGAAGTTTTAAACAGCGCCAGCACTGAAAGTGTGAGAGAAAAACAACCACGTGACATTAACAGAGTGTTTTCATAACTGCCAGGTCAGAAGCTATGTGTACCCCCTGCTACATCAGCGCAACAATCAGATCATAACGTCCAGAACAAACGCAAAGTGGATCGACATCGATTCAGGTAATAACCCAACAAAGGATTAATTTAGTAATTGGAATTGGAACCTGTTATGCCTGAATCAACTTTGTCCGAATTGTTGAGAATTTGATGTTGATTAACAAACATTTAAATTGTGTTGTATCTACAACGGAGACACGTGTTTTCTGGGGTTTTAGTGCGGAGGGGGGGGGGGTTCTATGTCAAGCCTGAGAATATTTTTTGATTCTGTGGAGTTGTAATCAAGTGTCCCAGACATGCTCGTGTTTGGAAATTCATTTCAATCCAAATCTGTTTCTAGAAATCATTTGGCATTCAAGTGTAGAGAATTCAAATACAAGATTATTTTCAACTGTTTCTAGGCTAAAGTTAAACACGATTTCACTACTAGTACGCATAGTGCATTGATGAATGATTGAATTTTCGTCTTGGACCAGTATGAGATATTTTGGCGAGATTTTTTTTAATGTTATCGTATACATGAAGTCGATATTTCTAATTTACATTGAATTATTGACAAGATTGTCAGTAATCCTGATTTTAATTAAACAATACACATTATTTTGTGCTGATAGCTTTAATTTACCTGCACGCAAATGCAATACAGTGTTCATAGGTGTGCGTCGGAAATGAGAGTGAGGATGTTGTTGAAAATTGTTGAATCAAAATATGTATTAATGAAAATTGCCAGCCCACATTGTTATTTGAACAAAAGAAACAGCCCACAGTATATTGGGAAAATGAACTGACAACGCTTCAATTAAAACATCGCTATGTCTGGCATTTTATTTTAAGCATTTTAAATTACTTCTGTATTTGGTAAAGTCTGAATTATTCTTTAATAACTTCCGAAATATTCCCCATTTTGAAGAAATTATTTGCATTTTACTGTGTTGCCGCTTCATTCGAAAAAAAAATGCATACTGTTCTATGTGAGTTATTTTAATTTTACCTAAATGCAGATAAAATGTTGATGGATGTGTTTTACTTCACAACTCCCACAAAATGATTTAAAGCTTAGGTAGGTCTAAATAAAATACAAGCTTTTATAATAATGCTTATTAAAACCACACATTACGACAGGCTGTGCATAGCTCTCTTGTTCTATCGTGATATTTGGACAAAACATATGTACAGTCCATACAATACAATTGGTAAAACAGATTCATAAGGCTATAGTGGAGATAAGTAATATGACACGATGCTTCGTCGTGCAGGAGAGAGGGAGCATGGTGATGTTATATTACATGGTGTTTGTTATAAAAGACAAATCTGTGTTACTAATTTAGTAATATTTCGCTTCATTTTGGCAAATTGTATGATGGTTGGTCAGAACGCGAATTTTTAAGGGACTGTCCAGAAATAAATATCAATTGAAACATGGATCAGTTAAACATTCATTAGGGCTGTAAAATCAAGTATAGATATTAAACATAAAGGTTGAAAATAAAATAAATTATATCTGCCAGAACCCTGTGAAGCAGATTAATATTTCGATTTTGTTCACATCACCTATGATTGCTCTGTAATATTATTTTTGTAATAAAATAAAATGAATTTTGCTCTATAGTAAATTCAAATCTGAAAATTACAAGTCAGCTGCACTGCTTTATAGAATACATTTATTAACGAGAGAGCAAATATCAACCGTATTAACCGGTAATCAAGATATAGGAGTGGAGAGAAATAACTAATATGGTACTGTGCTCCTTCATATTGCCTGGGGTCACTAACCAAATGGTACTCTTTTTCTTTTCATTGCAAAGGGTGACTCGCTAAGTGTTACTGTGTCTCATTACCTTTGATTACTTATCAAATGGTACTCCACCTCTTCCCATTGCAGGGGTTACTCACCAAATGGTACTGTGCCCCTTCCCATTTTATCGGGCTACTCACCAAAGGTAATGTGCTTCTTCCCATTGCAGGGATTACTCACGAAATGGTACTGTTCCATTTCCCATTGCATTGGATTGCTCACCAAATAGTACTGTGCTCCTTCCCATTCCATAGGATACTCACCAAATGGTACAGTGCTCCTTCCCATTCCCCCGGGTTACTCACCAAATGGCACTGTGCTTCTTGGGAGTTTGGTGAGTAAAGCCATGCAACAGAAAGGGGCACATTACCAATTGGTAAGTAACCCAATTCAATGAGAAGGGTCAGCAGTACAATGTGGTGGGTAACCCCATGCAATGCTAGAGAAATGGTACTGTGCTCTTTCCCAGTGTAGGATGTTTATTACCGAATGTTACTAAGCCCCAGCCTTTCGAAGTGTTTACTGCGCTTTTTCCAATTCCAAGGGGTTGGACACCAAATGGTACTTTGCCCATTACAGTTGTTTACTCATCAAATGACACTGAGCTCTTTCCCATTGCATTAGATTACTCACAAATTGGCAATCTTCCTTCTCATTGCAGGGGTTACTAACCAAATGGTACTGTTCCTCCTTCTATTGCAAGTGGTTACTCACCAAATTTTATTATGCTCCCTTCCATTGCATTGGGTTACTCACCAAATTTTATTGTGCTCCCTTCCATTGCATTGGGTTACTCACCAAATTTTATTGTGCTCCCTTCCATTGCATTGGGTTACTCACCAAATTTTATTATGCTCCCTTCCATTGCATTGGGTTACTCACCAAATTTTATTGTGCTCCCTTCCATTGCATTGGGTTACTCACCAAATTTTATTGTGCCCCCTTCCATTGCACTGAGTATCTCTCCAAATGGTACTGTGCTCCTTCCCATTGCACTGGGTAACTCGCCAAATGGTATTGTGCTCCTTCCTATTGCAAGAGGTCACTCACCAAACCCATTGCGTTGGGTTATTCACGTAATGGTACTGTGCTCTCTACTAACTACAGAAGGTTATTCACGAAATGGTAGTGTGCCTTTTTCTATTGTAAGTGGTTACTCACCAAATGGCACTGTGCCCCCTACCCATTGCAGCGTTTACTAACCAAATGGTACTATTCTATTTCCCATTGCATTGGATTACTCACCTAATTGTAATGTGCTCCTTCCAATTGCAGGGGATTACTCACCAAATGGTACAGCGCTCCTTCCCATTCCCTGGGGTTACTCACCAAATGGTACTTTGCCCCTTCCCATTGCACGGGGTTACTCACCAAATGGTACTGTGCTCCTTGTTGAGGTTGGTGAGTAAAGCCGTGCCATGGAAAGAGGCACATTACCAATTGATGAGTAAACCAATGCAATCAGAAGGGTATGCAGTACAATTTGGTGAGTAACTCTATGCAATGGTAGGAAACGGTACTGTGCTCTTTCCCTTGTAGGATGTTTATTAACGAATGTTACTAAGCCCCATCCTATCGAAGTGTTCACTCATCAAATGGTACTGCGCTCCTTCCCCCACTCCAAAGGGTTGCACACCAAATGGTACTTTGCCCTTTCTCATTGCAGCTGTTTATCCACTGAACCATTTTCTATTGCAACTGGTTTCTCATCAAATTTTACTCTTTCCCATTGAATTGGATTACTCGCAAGTTGGTAATCCTCTTTCTCATTGCACGGGGTTAATCACCAAATGGTATTGTGCCCCTTCCATTGCAGGGGTTACTAACCGAATGGTATTGTGTCCCTTTCACTGCATAGGTTACTAACCAAATGGTACTGAACCATTTTCTATTGCAACTGGTTCTTCATCAAATGGTAATGTGCTCCTTCCTATCACAAGTGGTTACTCCACCAAATGCTACTGCGCCACTTCCCATTGCATGTAGTTACTCACCAAATAGTAATGTGTCCATTCCCATTGTACGGGGTTACTCGCCAAATGGTAATATACTCCTTCCCATTGTACGACGTTACTCACAAAATGGTACTGTGCTCCTTCCCATTGCAGGAAGTTACTCACCAAATGGTACTGTGCTCCATCCTTTTGCATGAGCTTACTGAGCACATGGTACTGTGCCCTTCCCATTGCAGGAGGTTACTACCCAAATGGCAATGTACTCCTTCCAAATGTACGGGGTTAATCTGCCCCTTCCTTTTACAAGTGGTTACTCGCCAAATGGTACCGTGCTCCTTCCCATTGCAAGGAGGTTGCTCATCATATGTTAAAGTGCTTATTCCCATTGTAGGTGGTTACTCACCAAATAGTACTGTGCTACTACCCATTGCAGGGTTTACTAAGCAATTGGTACTGTTCCCTTGCCATTGCAATGGGTTACTAAGTAAATTATACTGTGCCCTATTCCATCGCAGGAGGTTGCTCCTTCCGATTGCATGAGTTTACTAAGCAAATGCTACTGTGTCCTTTCCCATTGCATTGGGTTACTCATCAAATAGTAATTTGCTCCTTCACATTGCATGGGTTTACTCACCAAATGATACTTGTGTCATTTTCCGTTGCAATGAGTTTCTCATCAAACTGTACTTTTCTCTATCCAAATTGCAGGAGGTTACTAAGCAAATGTGGTAAAACTCAAAATTTGCAGATAAATTCGGGAGGTTGTTCAATTGAAGACCAATTCAACAGTTCTAGTGCTTAGTGATGCATTATGAATATATTACACTCGTGGGAGCACATCTAAAGGATCCTATGCAACTCAAAGTGAAAGTGATCGATCTCGCATTGAGAGAATTGCTTCTGTCTAGACCAGACTTTAAGTTAGTTAAGGGCTGTTTACACAAGGTCATTTCATGCTGACACAGAGATCAAACACTGTCTAAAAGTAGGTCAACCTTTGACCTCATTTACTTCTGAACCTTCCCGGATGTAATATACATGTAACATAATACCAAAGATGTCGTTTCGAGTGACGATTAATCCAATATGTATGAAGTATCCCAATTACTTTCAGATGTGGCAGACAGCATTCTCACAAGGTTTAGTGCAGCTGACTCTAATGTATCAAGACTATGAACAGCATCTGCAAAGAGGATAATAAAGAACATTCTTAAGAAGGGAGACTTAGATCGAAATTAACTGTTTTTGTAATTTTGTAATTTTTGTTTCTATTAATTAATGTTTTTACGCAACTACATCCCAATTGAACATGAACACAATGTAGCCATATGCCCCATATCCAGTGATGAGGTAGATCAACCGTGCTGTATGTTAAATGTAGGATCAAACCCAAAATAATGATTTTTTGACCATCTCAACTGAATGTTTATTAGTTTCCATGGTTAGATCTTGTAGAGGCCAACAGTAGAACTCATATCTCAAACAAAGACAGTAACCTGGTAGTTCCCCCCCCAACAAAAGTATTAGTTCTAACACCACCACTGAGTGCATTAGAGTAGACTTCCACGAGTCCAAAAAGATGATGCGTTGTATTTAGACCCAGTATGTTGACAGCATATATCATGGCTTAGCAGCTGGTGGGACCATCAGAAAAAACCTCTCTAGCTACAAAAATTACTACACAAAATATCACAATCCTGAACATAAATGATCTAGCAACTAATGACGAATCGACAAGTGTGCAGCACAGCACACCTACTTCAGCAGAAGCAAAATCTTAAACACCACCAGCATTGCAAGGATGAAACAAAACGAATGGCGTGACATTTACAGAGAGTTTTCATAACTACCAGGTCAGATGCTACGCGCATCCCCTGCACATCAGTTAAGCAAGCAATTCTTAACATTCAACACAATCGCAAACTCACCAAGGGAGGGATTTTGTAATGGTAATTGACACCAGTTAATGATTTAACTTTGTATAAATCATTGAGAATTCGATGTTGATTAACAAACATTAAATTTTTCTGTGTTGTATTTTTGTGCATATCTATGTCAAGTCAGGGATTTTTTTTATCTGGATGTTTCTGTTGGGTATCTAATCAAGCTTAGCAGGTTTCTTGAATTCAATATATTTTGAACTATTTTAACTTAATTAACTCTCATTAGCTCTAATTAAATTGGATTCCTTCATAACAATATAAATTAAACAGAAATTAGGTCAATGAGGATGCAAATTGAAAAAAAAAACAGATTACGACAAGATGTGCACAGATTTCCTGTTCTGTCGTGCCATTAGGACAAAACAAATTTACACAGTCCATAGAATAGTTCGTAAAACATATTCATAACAATATAATGGAGATAAGTAATATGACACGATTTTTCATCATGCAATATAGAGAGAGCATGGTGATCACCTAACTTTTCTATATTCTGATATTCTAACAAAATCTATACAAAATACAAATCAGTGTTTCTAAATTTGTAGTGTTTCGCCTCTTTTTGGTACAATTGTATGATGTTTGGACAGGTAATTATGGGACTGTCCAAAAAAATACCTATCGAAACAAAGATGGTGGCATGGATCCGTTAATCATTGATTGAAATAAAATGTATGATGCACTTAATATGAAATTCAAAAGAAAATAAGACAAATCAGCTGCAAATATTGATGGTATTAACCACTGATCAGGATATAGGATTGGAGAAAAATATCGGCGTTATATGAGAGGACTTAATTTTCAGGATGCGTGGGTACTTCAGTTGCTCTGTTAAGCTAATATATAGTTTATATTTCAGGATTCTGAATATTTGCCCTTGTGGTATACAAGGATAATAATTAGAGATCCTGGTAACGTCTAAAGATAATAATCATATGCTCTAGTGACTTACAAGAAGACTAATTAGATCCCATTGTTACTTGATCTGAGTGCTTATATGGATAGTAATATATATGCCCTTGTGACTTGAAGTATAGAGATTACTTTACTTGGCGATTTTAAGATAATGATAATGATCATATGTCTCAGTGACTTTCATAGTAATTATTATTTGCCTTGGCGAGTAATAAACTAGTTGTCCTCCTAGGTACTAATTATATGCCCTGGCAAGTAATAGTGGAACTAGTTGTACGCCCTAGGTACTAATTATATGCCCTGGCAGGTACTAGTGGAACTAGTTGTCCGTCCTCGGTACTAATTATATGACCTGGTTACTACAGTACGCCCTAGGTACTAATTATATGCCCTGACAAGTAATAGTGGAACTAGTTGTACGCCCTAGGTACTAATTATATGCCCTGGCAGGTAATAGTGGAACTAGTTGTCCGTCCTAGGTACTAATTATATGCCCTGACAAGTAATAGTGGAACTAGTTATACGCCCAAGGTACTAATTATATGTCCTGAAAAGCAATAGTGGAACTAGTTGTACGCGCTAAGTACTAATTATTTGCCCTGACAAGTAATAGAGGAACTAGTTGTACGCCTTAGGTACTAAATATATGTCCTGAAAAGTAATAGTGGAACTAGTTGTACGCCCTAGGTATTAATTATATGCCCTGACAAGTAATAGTGGAACTAGTTATACGCCCAAGGTACTAATTATTTGCCCTGACAAGTAATAGAGGAACTAGTTGTACGCCTTAGGTACTAATTATATGTCCTGAAAAGTAATAGTGGAACTAGTTGTCCGTCCTAGGTACTAATTATATGCCCTGGCAGGTACTAGTGGAACTAGTTGTCCGTCCTCGGTACTAATTATATGACCTGGTTACTACAGTACGCCCTAGGTACTAATTATATGCCCTGACAAGTAATAGTGGAACTAGTTGTACGCCCTAGGTACTAATTATATGCCCTGGCAGGTACTAGTGGAACTAGTTGTCCGTCCTCGGTACTAATTATATGACCTGGTTACTACAGTACGCCCTAGGTACTAATTATATGCCCTGACAAGTAATAGTGGAACTAGTTGTACGCCCTAGGTACTAATTATATGCCCTGGCAGGTAATAGTGGAACTAGTTGTCCGTCCTAGGTACTAATTATATGCCCTGACAAGTAATAGGGAAACGAGTTGTACGCCCTAGGTACTAATTATATGCCCTGACAAGTAATAGTGGAACGAGTTGTACGCCCTAGGTACTAATTATATGCCCTGACAAGTAATAGGGAAACGAGTTGTACGCCCTAGGTACTAATTATATGCCCTGACAAGTAATAGTGGAACGAGTTGTACGCCCTAGGTACTAATTATATGCCCTGGGTACTACAGTACGCCCTAGGTACTAATTATATGCCTTGACAAGTAATAGTGGAACTAGTTTTACGCCATATGTACTAATTATATGCCCTGATAAGTAATAGTGGAACTAGTTGTACGCCCTAGGTACTAATTATATGCCCTGACAAGTAATAGGGAAACGAGTTGTACGCCCTATGTACTAATTATATGCCCTGGCTACTACAGTACGCCCTAGGTACTAATTATATGCCCTGGTTACTACTGTACGCCCTAGGTACTAATTATATGCCCTGGTTACTACAGTACGCCCTAGGTACCAATTATATGCCCTGGTTACTACAGTACGCCCTAGGTACTAATTATATGCCCTGGTTACTACAGTACGCCCTTGGTACTAATTATATGCCCTGGTTACTACAGTACGCCCTAGGTACTAATTATATGCCCTGGTTACTACTGTACGCCCTAGGTACTAATTATATGCCCTGGTTACTACAGTACGCCCTAGGTACTAATTATATGCCCTGGTTACTACAGTACGCCCTAGGTACTAATTATATGCTCTGGTTACTACTGTACGCCCTAGGTACTAATTATATGCCCTGGTTACTACAGTACGCCCTAGGTACTAATTATATGCCCTGGTTACTACAGTACGCCCTAGGTACTAATTATATGCCCTGGTTACTACTGTACGCCCTAGGTACTAATTATATGCCCTGGTTACTACAGTACGCCCTAGGTACTAATTATATGCCCTGGTTACTACAGTACGCCCTAGGTACTAATTATATGCTCTGGTTACTACTGTACGCCCTAGGTACTAATTATATGCCCTGGTTACTACTGTACGCCCTAGGTACTAATTATATGCCCTGGTTACTACAGTACGCCCTAGGTACTAATTATATGCCCTGGCTACTACAGTACGCCCTAGGTACTAATTATATGCCCTGGTTACTACAGTACGCCCTAGGTAATAATTATATGCCCTGGTTACTACAGTACGCCCTAGGTAATAATTATATGCCCTGGCTACTACAGTACGCCCTAGGTACTAATTATATGCCCTGGTTACTACAGTACGCCCTAGGTACTAATTATATGCCCTGGTTACTACAGTACGCCCTAGGTACTAATTATATGCCCTGGCTACTACAGTACTCCCTAGGTACTAATTTTATGCCCTGGTTACTACAGTACGCCCTAGGTACTAATTATATGCCCTGGTTACTACAGTACGCCCTAGGTACTAATTATATGCCCTCGTTACTACAGTACGCCCTAGGTACTAATTATATGCCCTGGTTACTACAGTACACCCTAGGTACTAATTATATGCCCTGGTTACTACAGTACGCCCTAGGTACTAATTATATGCCCTGGTTACTACAGTACGCCCTAGGTACTAATTATATGCCCTGGTTACTACTGTACGCCCTAGGTACCAATTATATGCCCTGGTTACTACAGTACGCCCTAGGTACTAATTATATGCCCTGGTTACTACTGTACGCCATAGGTACTAATTATATGCCCTGGTTACTACAGTACGCCCTAGGTAGTAATTATATGCCCTGGTTACTACAGTACGCCCTAGGTACTAATTATATGCCCTAGTTACTACTGTACGCCCTAGGTACTAATTATATGCCCTGGTTACTACAGTACGCCCTAGGTACTAATTATATGCCCTGGTTACTACTGTACGCCCTAGGTACTAATTATATGCCCTGGTTACTACAGTACGCCCTAGGTACTAATTATATGCCCTGGTTACTACAGTACGCCCTAGGTACTAATTATATGCCCTGGTTACTACAGTACGCCCTAGGTACTAATTATATGCCCTGGTTACTACAGTACGCCCTAGGTACTAATTATATGCCCTGGTTACTACTGTACGCCCTAGGTACTAATTATATGCCCTGGTTACTACAGTACGCCCTAGGTACTAATTATATGCCCTGGTTACTACTGTACGCCCTAGGTACTAATTATATGCCCTGGTTACTACAGTACGCCCTAGGTACTAATTATATGCCCTGGTTACTACAGTACGCCCTAGGTACTAATTATATGCCCTGGTTACTACAGTACGCCCTAGGTACTAATTATATGCTCTGGTTACTACTGTACGCCCTAGGTACTAATTATATGCCCTGGTTACTACAGTACGCCCTAGGTACTAATTACATGCCCTGGTTACTACTGTACGCCCTAGGTACTAATTATATGCCCTGGTTACTACAGTACGCCCTAGGTACTAATTATATGCCCTGGTTACTACAGTACGCCCTAGGTACTAATTATCTGCCCTGGTTATTACAGTACGCCCTAGGTACTAATTATATGCCCTGGTTACTACTGTATGCCCTAGGTACTAATTATATGCCCTGGTTACTACAGTACGCCCTAGGTACTAATTATATGCCCTGGTTACTACAGTACGCCCTAGGTACTAATTATATGCCCTGGTTACTACTGTATGCCCTAGGTACTAATTATATGCCCTGGTTACTACAGTACGCCCTAGGTACTAATTATATGCCCTGGTTACTACAGTACGCCCTAGGTACTAATTATATGCCCTGGTTACTACTGTACGCCCTAGGTACTAATTATATGCCCTGGTTACTACAGTACGCCCTAGGTACTAATTATATGCCCTGGTTACTACAAGTGTACTAATTATACCCTCTGATGTCTTTATTTAATAGCAAAACGTGAATTTGCTGTTTTCAGATTTTGACACCAGCAAGCATATAATTGCACTTACTCAGCATCGTATTTTGTTACAGATAAAAATCATTATATTTTTAAATCTACAATTGAAGAGTAGGGACGAATTATGTTATGCTTTATTTTTTATGCATCATACTGTAATAGTTTAAATGCTCACAAGGAAAGAAGAATTTATTTACTTTTATCAAAATTAGTCACTAGAATCTTAGATATATTTTAGTTTAATATTCTGTCTTGATACATTCATCTGCGGTTAATTACCAAATAAAACATTCGACTGGCATTTAAATAATAAATTCGACTAGAAATGTCTAATAAAGGAGAACGTTGGCTATTTTTTATAAATTACCAGTGTAAATAGAGAGCTAGGAAATTGTAAACGAATACTCAGAACCACACCTCGCTGTTAACACTCGCTGCCATAGTAACAATGCTTATTCATTTTTTTCATGAAACACAACTATCGTGTAGTTGAACTGTTGTTTTGTTTTGTTTTGTTTATTTCCACCTGTCGCCGATGGAACCATATTTCCCCGTCATTTTAAAATTGACGAAGTGTATAAGCAGAATTTGTTAGTGTGCGTTTCTATCTACAGAAAGACAGACTGACCAGGAATAGCACTTTTCGACTTCAGCATTATAAGATATTTCAGAATTAGGGAATCCTCGTTCGCGAGTCAATCAAATACAGAATCATAAAGTAGGAGATTAAGAGAATCTTTGTACTGATATATAAACAAGATGTTCTGGCATCATTAAAATTCATCAATATTCCATTGTTTCAGATAGAGGTTTTAAACCAGTGCTTAATTGAAGGCATTTAGATAATGAAATGATCGACACATTTAATGATTATATATAGTCATGTGACGTCAATGCATAAATATCATACCAGGAGTACACTTGCATATTGAAAGCATCAAACTCGTTTACACATTTTTAATAGCCATCTCATGAAAAATTATACCGGTAACTATCATATCTTGAACAGTATTGGCGATAGAGACATTAAACTAGTGGTTTATTGACATCATTGGGCTTGATATCTTATACCATGGATAGATGACCATGTTAAAAATGCATAATAACAACAGTACCGGCACACCACTAGTTTCAGTTTTTACATATCCACAATTCTTAAGTAAAATATGAACTCCTGTCTTGTTATGGTACATTTTTTTTATATTTACAGTAATTAGGTACTATGTTGAAGCGTCCATTAAAATAATGCATACGATTTGTGCAGAGGGCATTAACTGCAGTGGGCGCAGAAATAAAACATACAATACACGTTGGTGTGTATGTCAGGAATGAGTGTGAAGACATTTGTAGTGTTGTCGTGTTTGTCATATTTAGCGATCCAAATTAATAAACCACAGGTTAAAATTAAAACAACATGTGCATAGCCCCATTTCTTGAACAAAACATATATTCACAGCCCACATACTAATCGTCGAAATCAATTAATTATATATAGTAGCGGAAATTTCCAAACCACTGAATAAAATAAAAAGCTCCATCTGTTGTTGTGTTGTGTTGTGTAAATTGCACAAACGATATATACTTAGCTCTCTCTCTCTCTCTATCCCGTAAAATAAATTAATGATACTTCAATTGAGGACAGCGTGTGGACCACTCCTTCGTTTGTTATATTGTGATATCCCAACAAAGCACACATACTAATAAGTATGACTAAATTAGTATTGCTTTACATGACTGACGTAATAACGACGATTTTCGGGCAAATAAACAATTTCAGATTGGACTGTCAACATTTTGTCGACTTTGTAAAACAAAAACATAATAGTATGTATCAGTTGAATATGTTACATGTGTTTAATTCGATTTAAAAAATAGTTACTCCTCTTCAAAATAATATGGTTGCTAAGAATAAAAATAGTACTAAAGGCACAATAGCAACTGGTTGATCCGGATGAAGCAGTGCAGTCGTACTGTCCAGAATATTTTATTAAATTTCCAATGATTTGAGTTGATTTGATTTGAATGTATACTATTATCAGGGTGTATCGGATCTTAGTTGGTCTGACCATTTCATATAAGTGTATAAGAAAATGAGAACACATCTGCTTGCATCTGAAAAACATTTCGTATGTGTGACAAAATCAGAAATTGCGTTGCTACTAGTCTGAATGAAGTCAATATGTTGTTCTGATTCAAAACGAGGTTGTATACTATTAGAAACGTGGCGTCCTTATTCAGATGAATTCACCTGAATCATTTGAAATATTTCCCTATCCCGTAATTATCAATGAAAATTCTCATTATAAATGCAAAGTGCAGCATGGCGGAACTACTCGGATTATGCAAATCATACACCAATAGAAATGCATCCAGGTGGTGTATCTGAACATAATAGACTACATCTCTAAAACAGTATTATATATTGGGTTGACGTGTATTGCAAATCATACAACGACGACGACGTCTCTCAACGACACGAAGAATGTTGCGCTTACTTATGATACTCACTATTGCCAGTTTTACTGGAGCCACTTCAACAGAGGTACATTTTTAGTCTTGTTTTTTTGCTAATTAGTAATTAGATTACAAGCGATATCAACCCAGCTTGCACTGATTACCAGTGTAATGGCGCTTGCCGATACGTTCGTTGACAATACTCACTTTTGAAATGATGCTTTCTCTTATGGAAAAAAACCTTAGTAGTATTGAAATTGCGTAATATGTTTATTTGCCACACCTGTCAAAATATTAAAAGAAAATTGTGGGGCTTGTTGGTTCAAAAATCGACCTACAACAAATAAAATTGCAAATCATGAGTCTCACCTTGTTAGACTATGGTTTCCTCACTTCAGATGCATCCGATAACTATTTAGCTATCATACATATTTTGGCGTGTGTTTTGTTAAATTCAAATGACCTTCAAGCGTTGAACTTCATTTCGGATTGCTCCACAGAATCACACTTTGCGACAATCTTAACACCTATGGTGCGTTATTGTCATGTGTCGCACAAACAAGTATATATCCGCGATACAATGTTGATGTTAATTTACATGTTCGGGCGAAATAAGTGTGATTTTCGCGTAAAAGCGACAGAAAAGCATGATTCAAACAGTCGTCTTGACTGCTCAAAATCAGAAATATTCGTGGCTATTAGGCGCCGAGCAACTGGGTATGCCCGTGTCACACTCTCGTATCACGAAGATTTGTTTTTGGTTTTTATTTGTTGTTTGTATTTTCGTTGCATAACATCATTATTGCCTAGCCGACAAGACACATTATGGGAAACGTTGTACTGTGCGATGACTGCATTGCGAATTTCGTTTAAAACGCGTTAATACCAAATGAAACTTAAATTTATTATCTTTTAGACACGAACAGCATTCTGAACCCCACGATCCTTCGAGAACACATAAGAGATTTTTTATTATCAATACCAATAGATTGAAAAAGATTGTAGACCGTAAGCTTGCCAATGTTGTCTGTTTTGGTTGTACCCCACAACGAACAAATTTGTCAGCTCGCTTGGCTTAAATTGGTCATTAATAATACTTTTGAAACAACTGTTATTCTCCAGACATGAAATATATTTATTTACATTATGTTACGGGTTTGTCAGCTATAGTGTTGAAATTGAATAAGAATGCGATTATAAACCATTGTATCTGACACACCGCGGATGATATTTGTAGCGAATGTAATGATTCAGGTTACTGACCTAAAACTCATAGTCAAAACGCATTGTTGTTGTTGTTGTTGTTTAGCTTGTTTACATTCCTCCAAAATGTTACTTACAACAGGTATATAGTAATTATTATAAAAGTGAAATCATGCTATTATCACCACTCATGTTTTGTTTTTATTTCACAGAGATCTACTGAAAAACGATCAAGTAAGTAGCTTTGTCAGTCACTCAATCAATTAATTATTCAACCATCTTTGATTAATTTCTTTAACATGTTACCGATGTTAACTACATTGAATGCAGTCTCTGATGATATACTGTCCACCAACAGGATAGTATAACTTTCACTCAACAACCATCCTTAGTGCATGACTTGACGTTCCACAGTTTTTAATATTTCGATTTTTGTGTTTTGACCAAAAAAATACATCATCCGCCATCCACCAAGGAAGTTATGGGCAGTATATGTTCATGTCGCACTACATCTTTTATGATGGAATATTCTTGTTAATTATAAATATACAGCACATTGAATTTATAGATTTCACAGGACAGAAACGGGGTAAAAGCGACTGTTCTGACATGTGTAAGGCGATTGGGGTGTCCACATCTTTCAACATCTGGTCATAGGTCCCGATACTTATTTACATATACTCACAGCAGTATATATAAATAAGTAATTTCAGTACACTTTATTGTTGCTACAATAACTGATTATATTTTATATAATACAATGGGATATTTTGGTATGAATGCGATGCTTTACAGACCAGTTAGTGAATATCAATGTATATCAATGAGTAATCATAAATTATATTGATGCATGCTGTAATAAGTACTATTATAAACTTTTATTACCTTTTAATTTTTAGAGGATTATACATTCGTGCATACGTTTATGAACTGGTACGACGCAAAAGCTGATTGCGAATCCAGGAATTTAAAACTTGCAGAGATCCGCACACAGGCAGACCAAGATGAATTATTAGCAGCAACGATGGGATACTCAAGTATGATATACCTTATACATGTTTCCATAATGTACCGATAATTCATAATTGATAACTGATTTGTTTGTATATGATTATGTGCAAATAGGTCGTTATTGGTTTGGTACTATCGACCCTCAAGGCGACAACACTTTTGAATATGCAACTGGTGAAAGCTTGACTTATTCTCGTTTTAGTCCAGGTTATCCAATGGTCTTTAACGATATCTCGTGCGCTGCGTAAGTATATTCATTTTAAATCGTCATGAAAGACACGTTGCATGAAATGTAAACTAGTGTTACAAAACAATTAACTGACATAAAATGTGACATAAAAACTGACATGATAGTGAATACTTTTATAAAAAAAACTACTCACCCGTCGTTTTCATTTCAATAACAACATTCCCATTTTCAAAATGTTCTCATGTATTCTGATACTAATTGTTGGACCAAGGTTTGGGAATGGTTTTCATAGTAACCTAACTTTAAGAGTGGTTACAAAATACCTTACACATGATTTATATATATCCAAAGTATCAGTATTTCTCAAATAATGTGTCATGTACCAGTGAGGAGGTAGCTGTTAATTGTGGCATGTATTACTTCACTCACATTTGGGGTCCAATAGTGTTGTCTTAGGACGGCCTATTTATCATATAACTAAAGATTACAAAACACTGTTAGTGTACAATAGAAAAAAATACTTAAGACAAATGCTGATTGAAACCAACTTGTTGCAATATAAAAAAAACTCATCACTAGTACAGCATACCATTTATAATTGTGAAATAAAACACGTGTCTGGAAATATTTACATTGGTAAACTGACAACCGCTAAATCCTTATAGAATCGATGGTTACTATGGTTATTGGATAAATGCTAATTGCGATAATATGTATCCTTTCCTATGTGAGCCTGGTGAGTTAATATGTTAATTGCTTCGTTATTTATTATTCTAATCTTGTACTTGTCCTTTGTGTTTTATAAACAGTAATGTTTAAATAATATTTTTACGTAATTAATACAAAATGAACTGCTTGTGTTTCGACAGTATGTAATGCATTATATTAGATTCAGCAATGTGAGCTACATTGCATGTGTTTTTATTGCAGACATAGATTCTCCAGGTGTATCGGGCGATCCGCATATGACAACATTCGACGGTCGTCCATTTAGTTTTCAAGGCATATGCTGGCATACTCTGTTTAAAGACTGCTCGACAAATCCTGCCTTTGAAGTCACAGCTGAGTTTGAGCCAAGGGAGGACAGTACGTTGGAACATGTCAGAACGCGAACTGTTTCTGTTAACGTGACTGTTGGAGGTGACTTTGCTATCATTAATGGACTGGATGTTGTTACAGTAAGTGATTTGTTCAAAGCATATTTTGTTGTTGCAACTTTACAAGAAAATTTTAATTTTGATTTCAGGATGTTCTTGAACACGATCTCTTCCACGAAATACTGGTCATATAAAGAGGTGCAACTTCAATTTCTGAAAGACTATGAAATGTACTTCTTGAAATATAATCTCTATTTTCACTTCAGGGAAGAACTGATGGACACATTACTGCAGCAAGACCAATACACGTTCATGAAGACGATAAAAAAATCACCCTGAGCTTCACTTCTAAGGATACCACATTCACTTTGCATTGGACATTGAAGAAGCACAGCTTAAGAGTATCTATCTCTGGATCTGACTACCGTGGCTATCTCTGTGGTCTACTGGGTGATGATGATGGTGACACTCGTAATGACTTCCTAACACCTGATGGTGCTGTAGTCAACGATGCTACTGAGTTTGGAGAAAGCTGGAAAGTAGAATGGAAGAAGTAAGTTAATTAACTAATTATAAACCAAAAAAACAAAAAACACCGAGCTAAAAAAAGTCTTGTCGAAACCTAGTTCAACTGCAGTCTAACTATGTGTTTTGACACACATGTGACCAATTTATCTGTGTACACTTCGAACAATTATACGACTACTTGATATTCTAAAATATTACATAATACACATAATTACGCTTAGTGATTAAGAGTCAAAGACTTTTGTTTATTTTTTTTCAGATGTGACTGACACTATCGTCGTATACCAGAAGCTGACATGGCAAGAAATGTACAACATTTGATGTCAAAGAATTATGCCCATGCCATCATATAATTTATTGCATTTAATTTATTCGGGTTCCTTTTTACAGTTTGCGTTAGGCAAATTCAACAAGAGTTGAAATGCTGTTGCTCGAAGGAGAATTGGTATTAAAATATTAAACGTTGGTAATTAAAGGTGCTGTTATGGGTACAACTGTGTTTTGTGTATTTTATTTATTTGTGCAGTTTAGTTATGCAGCACTATGGTATATATCTTTAAATTTTAACAAACAAATATATTTTTGAAAGCATGCTTAAATTGTAAAATTGCTTATCAATTATCACTGTCTCAGTGCGTTATATTGACGCATGTGAAATGTTTATTGGGAGCAAGCAAGCCGTGAGACTCGCTTATCATCGCGTCCACCGTGCCCTGACCCATGTAACCATGGTATTTATACTGTGGAATGTAATGACGAGATCGATTAAAACGCGACGAGAAAGTGTGGATCATCGGATATAATTCCACACTTTTGTTCAAAGTCTGTAAATTGCACTAGCACGAAACAATTTACAGACTATGACCACAAGTGTAGTGTTATATTCATAAAGTATGTTAGACATTTGTGCTAAATCTGTAATCGTTGGTTTGGACCTTTTTCTTGGTCAAGTTTTATAATATTTGAGAAAGAACCACCTTCAGACGTTGCACCTTACCTTAAGCAGTGCAGTCTTAGCCAAGATTTACAACAGTGGTTTACAAGACAAGACAACTTCGGTGTACAAGTCATAAACAATAATATGCAACACATGTAGAGAATAGAGTAGAATGGAATAGAATATATAAGTTAATTTCTTCAAGTGTAGATAGTTAGCAATCAGCATAATGACAAAATTCACTGTTAATCTGGAGCTCCCGGGAGCTCAAGGAGCTTTAGGCATTAGGAACAGTGGGTAGCACTGCCAGATTTGATGGAAACCAACAAAAGCACAGAGAACAAGGTGTGGTTTCATCAAAACACCTTCAATAAAATACTTACCCTATCAGAAAGGTAAAACAATACTCTCTCAGATTAGTAAAACAATATTGGAAAGGTGATTTTGAAATATTTCCCCTCCATCACCCACATAATCCTACACAACTAGAAGAGCCCAATTAAGAAGTATATATACAATTGTCATAATATACGATTGTTTTCTCAAATGATACATTGTCTAGAAAGAAGTACTGTGAGAAGAAAGAGACGCCACGAATGAAATAATCAACTTGGCTTTACTGCTTGACCACAGCGATACACAAACGATAGACAAACCATACTGCAAGGTTCGTATATAACTTGCAGGTCCTGGATCAACGTGTCTATGACCCTGAAACCTACCATACCATTAAGTTTTCACTTTGAGTTTGTAATCAATAACTATACATCTAAAATTCTTCATCGGATTCACGCTGGCTTTGGATAACGCGAAACTCGCAAACTAAATGTGTACGCTAATGTACAGAAGAAAATACAGAAGTATTGTTTATATAACTCCTATATGATTTCTACAGGAGAAAATCAAGTAGGATTCAAATAATTTGTTGAGACATAATTATAAAGGACTCCTATAGCACAATATTTTATAGGAATCCTACAGGAATTTGTTTTATATAAATCCTATAAAATTATCTGTAAAAATATCATACAGGAATTTCATCTGTAGAAATCTTATACACTTCCATGTCAATATATTAAAGGAATCCTTCATGCATGTTTCGTAATGCAATTCTTGTAGTAGTCTGTCTAATGATAATCCTATATGATGTTGTGTGATAATACTATAGGGCTTTTGCTGGATTCCTATAGGATCAAGCTATATTTTGGGGGACAATATCCATAATTAGGTATTCAAGAATGCATTGTAGCTCAACATGTACCGCACACAGTTAAAATACAATTAACGTTAATTATTAAAACCATGAATTTTTTGAACAATATTACTTGAAATACAATGAAAAACATACGCTCACGTCAATTGACAACAGAAAATACTTAATTCGAAAAAGCAACACAGTTAACAAACTCTCCTAGTATGACAAATTTCTCAGTCAATCAATGAATGTACACTGAAATAAAACAAGTGTTTACTGCTCTAGAATAAAATAATATGCATGTAAATATACAGCATCTAGACAATTAATAATGTATGAAAAGTATAATAATTACAAATAAAGAAGAGAATGCATATTGTGTTTCTGTCAAACAAAGCACAGAACACCCAATGGAAACATGGAGGTACTTACTAGAATGTTCAATTTATTCACACTGTTGCGAAATCTATAAGCCAGATGCCTTGCTGATTTTAAATGTTCCTCAGCAAATGAATGTTTGAATGGTGACATATTTTATTTGGAATGCAGAGGACTAAATATCACACTATGTGCCATTTTTCTTTCTCCACGATCAGATACAATTTGCCCAGACAACTTATCGAAAATAATGATCAAACTTCATTATTCCTTTTAAAATTTGTCGTGTATTTGACAGTTGTAATAAACCATTATTGCATAAGCAAGTTAGGGACACCGCTACCACTCCGGATTAATTTTCGGCACACGAGTTAATTCTCTGGTTATGTTGACTTACAAAGCATTTTGAATACAAATATATTTTTAATTGGAGGAGTTAAAGTAAACATCAATGTAAACAACATAATGGCCTCTAAAGAATAAGCTCCACAAATATAGGATAATGCAATTTACAGTTTTTATATCACTTTTCATTCTCTAGATATTTAACATTTCATCCGTTTTATGTAGTCAGCCATCTTGATTTTTAAGAAAAAGATTATGGGTAAAGTATGACGTCATATAATCTGCTATCAGAAATTGAGAAAATGATTTGTGAAGCTTTTTCTTTAGGGGTCATTATGTTGTTTGGATTGATGTTTCCTTTAAGTTAAGAATTAAAATGAGGTAATTTGGAAGTAGCGAACAAGAAACTGAAACGAAAACTATACACACAAAGGAAAGCTACTAACTTATGTTAGTCCAGGCAAGAGCGGAGGGAAAGAGAGCGAAGATGAAATACGGTTATTTTGTTTATGACGATAGTACATACATATATGATGACAAAGCCGATGATATTCTTTTAAGAAACACTGATAAATAAGGGTTAGACCATGGCTCAATTATTAATAACTCTGAACGTGGTGCTAACAATATTGACACTACTAACGACGGCAATGCCAAAACAGAGTCAGTTTTGCATCAGTTTTATTTGCTGGAATGTTAGTGGCCTGAAATACAAGCTACAAAACATTGACGTTTGCGATTAACTGTAAAATTAGGATATGATAACGGAGGCATGGGCCATCCAGAATTGGATCGCCAGTTATTGTCTTTTGAATTCTAACTAACATTACGTAATGCGGTTATTTAAAATTACCACACCACTCTATTCCAACGTTCACACCGTGCCTGAATCATTTGAAAAATCGAAAAGCTTTCAGTCTTCAGACTTGGCATTGTCAATATCAGGAATGTTATGACGTCATTGCCACATAATATTCGCGATAATGTATTGCATTATTGAGCATCACGGCCCCGTACCATGCATATGAATAAAATGTTGAGTTCGGAAAACAAATAAAGAGATGAGCATTTAATAATAAGGGGGAAATTATGGGGTGAAAACGATTAAAATAAAAAAAAAACCCTGAAAATAAATAACTTTGAGCCATATGAAAAATAATTATTTGTTCTTAGTTTACACATTCCTGCCATAATGACAAACACAAATCATCGTCTGGCCAATCCAACTTCGCGAGAAACACCCGGTACCGACGCCCAACAAGTAAATAAACGTAGCTCAGCTAATGCAAACACGACGGCTGGTTTTATCGATGTCGAAGAATTATACATTATTGTTTAATTAAAATATATTATATTATATTATATTATATTATATTATATTATATTATATTATATTATATTATATTATATTATATTATATTATATTATATTATATTATATTATATTATATTATATTATATTATATTATATTATATATTGAAGCAAATTTAATCTAAAATACAAATGACTAATTTGAATAAAAATAAATATAATATTTTTCTAGTGAATTACACTATAACACTTTATTTTCAAGCTTACTGGATTAAAAAATAAAGCATAAAATAATTTACCTACCTACTTTAATAAACCTCTAAACTAGTAATTTAAAAAGAAAACATAATGAATTTCATCTGCAACAAAATATGATGGTGAGTTAGTGCAATACTATACTTCCTCTTTTGAATACAATTTATATATATCAAACCTGAAAGTTTAAGACTTTTTCAAAAATCACCAATTACCAGTAATTAGTACCCTGGAAATCAACAGGGCATATAGACGTTATCAAACCATATAAATAGTATTCGATGAAGTCAACAATGCATCAAAGGGGACGTCAGTGCATGTAATTAGAACCCGTTTAAATTTCGCAATTGCATATAATTAGTTTCACTATTACTCGTCAAGGCAAATATCTAGTACTATGAAAGTCATTGGGGCGTAAGATCATTCCCCTGGATGTCAACAGGGCATATAGACGTTATCAAACCATATAAATAGATGCATTGTTGACTTCATCGAATACTAAGGGGACGTCAGTGCATGTAATTAGAACCCGTTTAAATTTCGCAATTGCATATAATTAGTTTCACTATTACTCGTCAAGGCAAATATCTAGTACTATGAAAGTCATTGGGGCGTAAGATCATTCCCCTGGATGTCAACAGGGCATATAGACGTTATCAAACCATATAAATAGATGCATTGTTGACTTCATCGAATACTAAGGGGACGTCAGTGCATGTAATTAGAACCCGTTTAAATTTCGCAATTGCATATAATTAATTTCACTATTACTCGTCAAGGCAAATATCTAGTACTATGAAAGTCATTGGGGCGTAAGATCATTCCCCTGGATGTCAACAGGGCATATAGACGTTATCAAACCATATAAATAGATGCATTGTTGACTTCATCGAATACTAAGGGGACGTCAGTGCATGTAATTAGAACCCGTTTAAATTTCGCAATTGCATATAATTAGTTTCACTATTACTCGTCAAGGCAAATATCTAGTACTATGAAAGTCATTGGGGCGTAAGATCATTCCCCTGGATGTCAACAGGTCAATTGGTACTTTTATAGTCAATAGTACATATAAATACGGGACCTTTAAATTCTCCTGGGCGTATAATTAGTCCCGCAGAGAGTCACAATAGCAAATAATTAGTAGCCTGAAAATCACCAGGTCAAGTACCAGTACCCTGAAAGTCACCAGGTCAAGTACCAGTACCCTGAAAATCACCAGGTCAAGTACCAGTACCCTGAAAGTCACCAGAACATAAACACTCGTGTCATATAATTAAAACTTCTGTAGGTAACAAGAGTATATAATTATTCCTCTTGTAAGTCACGAGGTCATATAAGTATTACGTTTCGACGTTATCGGGGATATAATTAATATCCCTGTTTAAGGTATAGTTGCAGATTCGTGGGCGCTTGGGAGTGAATTTTCTTTTTTTTTGCTTTTTATTATCCAAACAGTCTTGGCTATAGACTGTTAAAATTTCACAGCATTATGAATAGTGGAACATACTCAAAAGACGATTTTAAAATATAGAAAACTGGTACAAACATTCTCTCTTTTGAATAGCAAGATTTAGCAAGGCTGTACATAAATAATTAAAAAGAAACATGTTGAAAAAAAAAGTAATGACGGGATCTCCATATTATGCACTATATTTAACTTTGAAATTTGAAACTGTTACAGCTATTTAAATTATGAGCATTAGCGAACTTCTTACTGAGTGAATGGTTATGCAAATTAGCCATTATCTCCCCTTGTGTTATTCAGTTTACCATGGAAGTTCAAATCTAAATAGCTCGCACAATTCTTGTTTATTTTGAATGAAACTTTCACACAACGTTTATCAGTTGTTTAATAACAAAGGATAGTCCAGGCGTATACATAGTATGTTTTGTTTTCATATTACAAAGTTGTCAAGCAGGATGTGTGCCGTATAGTCAGTATTTCACACTTAGAACGTCATTGTCCGAGAATGCAAAGCTTTAAAAATAAGCCCAGACGGCCTTTTGTTCGTAGAGACGTTGTCAAAATAGTGTTAAAATGTCAAGACAAACTGACAAAAACTGTGGGAGCTAATTAATTTTCAATCTCTCTGACCAACCAGAAAACAGGAACGGAGATAATGGCCCTTTTATGAAAGTGACGTTAATCCCCTATATTTTAAAATCCATTTTTGGGCATGTTCCAGCATTGACAATGCTCCGAAATTTCAACACTATCTCGCCAAGACTCTCTGGGTAAGAAAAGCAAAAAAAAAAAAAATCAGTCTGAGTGCCCACGAACATGCATCTATACCTCAAGTTGTGCAAACCTCTCCTCCGATTGGTTATTCACATGTGCCAATGACTGCATAGTTGGATTCCTTTGTTTCACTTGTTTGACCTGAGATGAACGCTTTGCTATTGTTCTCTGTTCTGCATGTGTTATGAAGAGTAAGAACGTGTCTCTGTGTCAGCTCTGTGTTGTCCTGTCGTGTTAAGTGTTCTGAACATTTTACTAGGATGTGCTAACACTTTTAAACTGGTGCCACTAAACGAGGTAAAGAAGTTTTAATTATTGTGGGCTTGTATCAGCATGTAACTGCAGTAATTTTGAAGAATTTGAGTCGAGTGGAATCCGATTTTGACCACCTGTACGTTTGGTAATTGCACAACTATAAATGTTGACATTCTAACTTCACTGAAACATGATTTCTAATTTATAACATTTTTCGTGCCCAAGAACATTGTGAGCGTGTGATCAGCTGTGCGTTAAATAGAGCACATTCTATGTAATGCTTGCTGTGGCTTGTTAGAATGGTTGACACGTGTTTCGCAGTTTGCATTGTTATATATTGTTATATTTGCCACATATTTATTGTGTGACTCAACATTTTGCACATATTAAGAGAAATGTATGTATGATAAGATTTACTTCGATTATAGTTTTCCCATTTCATTTTGTAAATTTTAGAGCCTTATTCTGTAGTTCCACTGCCGTTTCCGATACGCAATTTAGCTAATTTTATTTGTTCCATTCCATACATCGTGCAACTTTCTTAATACGTCAAGTGTGCGTTACTGTATGGCATTGTGCTCAAATCTGTGTTGGGGTTAACGTTACAATATTTCGAGAGATTGTAATACATGTGGAGCTTGTATGTATTCACCCTGTATGCCAGGGCAGATACTTAGAATCCTGAAAATCACCTTGGCATGTAAATAGTACGTCTTGAAGACATCGGAACAAACAATTATTATGCTGAATGTACCACGGGAATATATTGTGCACCAATATAAGTCACATGACATAAAAAATAGTACCCCTGTCACCAGGTCAGGGAATTGGTACCTCTGGAAGACATCAGTGTACAAAATATTAAATAAACATCAATGTAAACAACATAATGGCCTCTAAAGAATAAGCTCCACAAATATAGGATAATGCAATTTACAGTTTTTATATCACTTTTCATTCTCTAGATATTTAACATTTCATCCGTTTTATGTAGTCAGCCATCTTGATTTTTAAGAAAAAGATTATGGGTAAAGTATGACGTCATATAATCTGCTATCAGAAATTGAGGAAATGATTTGTGAAGCTTTTTCTTTAGGGGTCATTATGTTGTTTGGATTGATGTTTCCTTTAAGTTAAGAATTAAAAGGAGGTAATTTGGAAGTAGCGAACAAGAAACTGAAACGAAAACTATACACACGAAGGAAAGCTACTAACTTATGTTAGTCCAGGCAAGAGCGGAGGGAAAGAGAGCGAAGATGAAATACGGTTATTTTGTGTATGACGATAGTACATACATATATGATGACAAAATAGTAAATCACTGTAGCATACATTAGTATCATGAAAATAGTCATGCATATAATTAGTTCCCCTGCTAATCAATGGGTGTTACACATTACCCCTGAAAACCACAAGGGGATATTTTTATTATCTCCTAATATCTCTCTGTATGCCACAAGGGCATGTATGTAATACCCCGCATAACAGCCTTATTAATGAAAACAGGTGTTTACAATCTTCTTGTGAGTTATATATTACTGACCTAACCCCCCTGACAATCATGATTAAGTCCTCTCATATTATTATAATGTAAAATCCTGTATTTTGATTACCGGTTAATACCGTTAATATTTTCTATCCACTTAATAAATGTATTCGATAAAACATGGCAGCTGATTTTTATTCTTCCGATTGGAATCCTTCTAGAGCACCATGTTTATTTAATTACGTATGACAGCTATAACATTACAGATTGAAAGCAATCTTAAGTGGTATGAAATCCAATCTTCTTGACAAGGTTCTGGCGGCCCTAATCATTGTTTAACCAATCTATGTTTCAATTGATACATTTCCTTCGAACACTTACTTACAAATTGCCAATCTATGTTTCAATTGATACATTTCCTTCGCACACTTACTTACAAATTGCCAATCTATGTTTCAATTGATACATTTCCTTCGAACACTTACTTACAAATTGCCAATCTATTTTTCAATTGATACATTTCCTTCGAACACTTACTTACAAATTGCCAATCTATGTTTCAATTGATACATTTCCTTCGAACACTTACTTACAAATTGCCAATCTATGTTTCAATTGATACATTTCCTTCGAACACTTACTTACAAATTGCCAATCTATCCAACCATCAAACAATATTACTAATATAGTAACACTGATTTGGTCAAAAGTTGTAATATTATGCCAAGCATTCGTACTGACCATAGCATGATTGTGGAAGAGGTCCCGGATTTTGGAAGTTTAATAATAGCTTTTTAAACGATGAAATTTATGTCGTGCAAATTGATGCTCTGATCATTGAAGTACAGAGAGAGTGTAACTGTTTGTGTTACAATGCTCAACAAACATTCGAATATTTAAAATTCAAAATCAGGGAGAAAACCATTATTTATAGTAAAAACAAGCAAAGGAATTTGCGTAACAAAGAGAACAACTTAAATAGAAAATTACAACAATTGGAAGAGCGTATTGATGAAACCCTTGATCAAGACATTTTGCTGCAATATGAGCAAGTGAAAAATGAACTGGAAAAGTTGATTGCGCAACAAATACAGGGGTCTATTATTCGGTCACGGGTAAATTGGTATCAATGTGGAGAAAAGAGCAATAAATATTTCCTAAACCTAGAAAAAAATAATTATAAAAAGAAGTCCATTGACAAACTTAAGGATGGGGACACTTATATTACAGACTCCAAAGAAGTATTGAACACCTTGCAAGATTTTTACGAGAATTTATATTCAAAACGAAAGTTGGAAATTAATGAGAATAGTTATAGCTTCCTTGAAACTGCTCATATTCCATGCCTCAATCATGAGCAATCAAATATCTGCGAAGGAGAAATTACTAAAGACGAGTTATTTGAAGCTCTTAAGAGTAGTCCTAAGAATAAAACCCCTGGCTGTGATGGAATTCCGCCCGAATTCTATTTGCGATTTTGGAAAAAATATCAGTGATTGTCTTCTGGCGTGCATAAATTATGCATACAACAATGTCTCTCTCTCCGCAACACAAAGACAAGCTGTGATTACGTTATTGCCAAAGCCCGAAAAAGACCCACTTCATATACATAACTGGAGACCAATCTCACTACTAAATACAGATTATAAGCTTGCAGCAAGACTAGCGAAAGAAAGTATTACCTATTATTATCCATGAAGATCAGTCCGCCTTTATAAAAGGCAGACGTATTACAGATAATATTCGTCTAATTTGTGACATTATTGAATGGTGCGAAGAAACTGGTAATCAAGGTGCACTATTATTTCTAGACTATACTAAAGCATTCGATTCATTAGAATGGTCATTTATGTATAAAGCCTTAAACGCATTTAATTTCGGGCCTTCATTAATAAAATGGGTACAAACATTCTATACAAACATTTTGAACAAAGGTGCCAGTACTGGGTGGTTTGAGGTACACAGAGGGGTCAGACAAGGATGTCCTTTGTCCACTGCTCTATTTGTAGTTTCGATAGAACTACTTGTAATTGATATTAGAAATAATGAACGTATTAGGGGTATTACATTACCCTCTGGATACCAGCGAAAAATATCTGCTTATGCAGACGATACGACATTCATACTTAAAGACAGCTCATCCATTCAGATTTCCCTAAACATCTTATCTGATTTTAGTAATCAGTCCGGTTTGACTTTAAACTTAGAGAAGACAGAACTAATTCTAGTAGGCGATCAGAATGGGGGATGGGTGCTTCCACAGGGCTTATCGCCATCTTTGGGTCCAGTTAGGGTACTTGGGGTGTATGTAGGTCACGATAAATACGAAAATGAAAAACTTAATTTTTGGACAAAAATTAAAAAAATGAAAGATAAACTTCAGATTTGGAAATCGAGAGATTTACCCCTTCAAGGCAAAGCATTATTGGGCAAATGCTTCAGAGCCTCACAGTTAATTTAAATTATGAATAGTATACCCGTACCAGTTAATGGTATTAAAGAAGCATGCGCATATCTATTTAATGTTCTGTGGAAAGGAAAAAAAATACATCATATTAAGAACAATACCATGCTTGGCCACTTTTCTCAAGGTGGCGTTAACTGTTTAGATCTTGAACTAATGAATAAAGCATTAAAATTAACGTGGATAAACAGAATATTAGAATCACAGTCATCCTGGTCTAATTTTCCAAACCATTATTTTAATAAATTGGGAGGGCTGGCCTTGCTTATGAATTGTAATTATTCGATTGACTCGCTCTCAGGCAAGATACCTATTTTTTATCGTGAAATTCTTAGTCACTGGGCAGAGTTCCAAAAATCACAAAACATTGCCGAACCTAATCCAGGGATGCATATAATATGGAACAATAAGTACGTACTTATTGATGGAAAATCAATATTTTATCGCAATTGGTTTGACCACGGTGTGAAGTACGTAAGTGATTTGACTGATGAGAATGGGGAGGTTTTGTCACTCAATCAGTTCCAGGCTAAATTTAATATAAAGTCAGATTTTATTAAATTTTATGGTTTAACGTCCGCAATCTCCACAGAATGGAAATCAGCATTGAAACAGCGTACGTCGCCAAAGGAGACGAGACCTATTTGCGAAAACTATAAGCGATATAGCAAATTCAAATGTAATGACTACTACAGTGTTTTAAGAAATTCAAAATTTGAGAAGGCCACTGCATTAAGCACCTTTGCTAGTAAACAATATACAGATGATGTAGACTGGCTGGAAGCCTGGAAACAAATTAAACAGATAACAATCAACGAAAAAATGCGCGGATTTCAGTATAAAATATTGCATCGAATTCTTGCGACAAATGTTTTTCTATACAAAAACAAGAAAATTGACGATGACAAATGCAAAAACTGTGACCTAAAAGAAGATTTAGAACACTTGCTGTGGGAATGTGAAGAAAGCCAGAAATTCTGGAAAATATTTAAAATATTTTGGATAAATATATGTGCCGAAAATATCAATATTTGTAAAAAAGAGGTAATCTTTAATTCTGGTGGTAAAAGTAACTTTCAAGCCCTGTGGAAGCACTTAATTTTACTTGGGAAATACGAATTATATATTGCGAGGTTCAATAATTCTAAACCAAACTTAAACTTATTCATTGAAAGAGTAAAACAAACCTTTAACCTAGAAAAAGCAATTGAAGAACAATATAACAAATACGAAATATTTGTTAACAAATGGGAAAATATAATGAAATACCTAGAAAAATAAAAATACTGTAAATATATATATATATAACATGAGCGACTTTGACCTTGTTTTTTGTGTTTTTGTATTTGTATTTTGATCAACTTTTTTTTGTTCTTTTTTTTTGTATTTGTATTTAAAAAAAGTTAATCAGTATTCTGTACATCACACTTTAATATACGATTAATTAAAATCTGTGCATTGTATTTATTACATCATACTTTAATATACGATTATTTAAAATCTGTGCATTGTATTTATTAATCACACTTCAATATACGATTAATTAAAATCTCTGCAATGTATTTATTACATCACACTTTAATATACGATTAATTAAAATCTGTGCATTGTATTTATTACATCACACTTTAATATACGATTAATTAAAATCTGTGCATTGTATTTATTACATCACACTTTAATATACGATTAATTAAAATCGGTGCAATGTATTTATTACATCACACTTTAATATACGATTAATTAAAATCTGTGCATTGTATTTATTACATCACACTTCAATATACGATTAATTAAAATCTGTGCATTGTATTTATTACATCACACTTTAATACACGATTAATTAAAATCTGTGCATTGTATTTATTACATCACACTTTAATATACGATTAATTAAAATCTGTGCATTGTATTTATTACATCACACTTTAATATACGATTAATTAAAATCGGTGCAATGTATTTATTACATCACACTTTAATATACGATTAATTAAAATCTGTGCATTGTATTTATTACATCACACTTCAATATACGATTAATTAAAATCTGTGCATTGTATTTATTACATCACACTTTAATATACGATTAATTAAAATCTGTGCATTGTATTTATTACATCACACTTTAATATACGATTAATTAAAATCTGTGCATTGTATTTATTAATCACACTTCAATATACGATTAATTAAAATCTGTGCAATGTATTTATTACATCACACTTTAATATACGATTAATTAAAATCTGTGCATTGTATGTATTACATCACACTTTAATATACAATTAAAAAAACAAAAACAAAAAAACACTGATTTGTATTTTTTATCGCTGTTGTTAGAATATCAAAATATAACAAACGATCACCATACTCAATCCTGAACGTCGAAGCATCGTGCCATATTACTTATCTACAGCGTTATGAATCTGTTTTACGAATTGTATTGTATGAGTTGTGTGTATGTTTTGTCCAAATAACACAACAGAACAAAAGAGATATGCATTGTTGTAATGGAAGTTGTAACCATGCCCATGCCTGCTGGCCGTACGAACGTTTTTATCTGCATTTGGGTAAAATTAAAACTACCGATTTTGAGTGAAGCCACACACAGTGATATGCATATCACTTCCTAGAACTGGGGAGTATTTTGCTTATAATTAAAGACTAATTCAGGCTACACAAAATTTAGGAGACTTTAAAATGCTTAAAATGGAATTTGTCTCACCAGATATTGAAGCAGGCCCGCAGTCCCTCCCAAACGGCCTGTTTCTCCTGGTAATTTTGCCCTCCCGGAAACTTGACCCACCCTTTTAGAAATGTCTTAAGCATTTATTTGTTAATAAAAAAGTGTTTGTTTGTTATACTTTTTTTATTTTTTCAGTTAAACATTAGAGAAAATACAATCCTCACAGGTAAAACTCGATTATTATCACATTATATTCATACTATTTTTTCTAAAATTTAATTTTCTAAAATCAGACACCAATATTGTGTGCAATACGGCGTAGGTAGTCCAAATTTTTTTTTCGTATGTCTATACAATACGCTTTATGGCAGCGGATCGGGCATGGTATTCTCTTCGTTGTGGTGTTGGTGACTGGCCAGAAAGCAGTTAATAATCATCTCATTATGCTTTGCTCGCTACGCAGTACAGCAAGAAATCTCTATATAGTTGGATGGTGGGAGTCGACATTGGTTTGAAATCTTTGATGACAACCATCGATGTGTTTATTGGTATGGGGCAGGTCCGCTCCAATTCTCCCATGCATGTGCAACAGTGATACAGGAAAACCTGTTTGCTGTCGAATACGGTTGTGCCGTCGACCACGATTGCGTGCAATGATTGTGTCTTCAAATTAGTCTCCTATAATATTGGCCTTGTCTGATAATTCAAAGTATCAAATGCGTCAATTACTCCCTTTTCTGGTACGAATACCAGTGCTGGACGCGTGCGTACTTGTAATGCAAAGTCATTGTTTTCCTGGTATCGTTGCTGTAGTCCTTCAGCCTGTACTGTTCTGTAAATGCACTGTGACAAATGGTAAAAGAACCACTTCCTCATTGCATTAGGAAATAGAGTGCTGGCAGAATTAATTGCTGCTGATTACAAGTCACTCATGATGGACATAGGTTTCAGTTGCCCTGCCCTGGCGACTTACATTACACTAATAAAATGGCATGTTGCCATGGTGACTTTCAGGGGTATTAATTATATGCCCTGGCGACTTACATGTAACTAATTATATGCTCAGGTGACTTCCAGGGGTACTGATTATATGCGCGTGTGATTTCAGGATGTCAATTACATGAGTGGTGATTTTTAGACTACTAATTATATGCTATTGCGATATTTACGGTACTAAAATTATATTTACATACACTAACAATTTTCAGGTTACTAATTATATGGCCTGGTAAATTTCAGAGTACTAATTATATGGCCTGGTAAATTTCAGAGTACTAGTTATATGGCCTGGTAAATTTCAGAGTACTAATTATATGGCCTGGTAAATTTCAGAGTACTAATTATATGGCCTGGTAAATTTCAGAGTACTAATTATATGGCCTGGTAATTTTCAGAGTACTAATTATATGGCCAGGTAAATTTCAGAGTACTAATTATATGGCCTGGTAAATTTCAGAGTACTAATTATACACCCTGGTAAATTTCAGAGTACTAATTATATGGCCTGGTAAATTTCAGAGTACTAATTATATGGCCTGGTAAATTTCAGAGTACTAATTATATGGCCTGGTAATTTTCAGAGTACTAATTATATGGCCTGGTAAATTTCAGAGTACTAATTATACACCCTGGTGACTTTCAATGAAGTTACTATTTATACGCTGATTTCAAATCGAGTAATCATGTCATTTTGATTTTCAGTGTACTAATAATATGCATTGGTGATTTTCATGTTACTAATTATACACCATGGTGACATCAAAGAGGGAGTAATTATATGCACTGGTGACCATCATTGGTACTAATTATATGCTTCCTTCAGGGGTACTACTTATATAAATGGTGATTTCCAGAGGTATTTAGTTATGCATAGTGACTTCCAGATGTATTAATTATTTAAACTGTTAACGTTCAAGTTACTAATTATATGCCATGGTGACTTCCAAAGATACTAAGTGTATGCCATGGTGACCTCCGGGTTACTAATTCTATGCCATGATGACTTCCAGGTTACTAATTCTATGCCATTATGACTTCCAGGTTACTAATTCTATGCCATGATGACTTCCAGGGCTACAAATTGTAAGCACGGTGACTTTCATAGTACATACTATATGCCATGGTGACTATCAGGGTGCTGCTACTTATGGCATGTTATTTAACATATTGAAGTTGGCGAAGACGGTATTTTTGAATATTCTGTAGTGTGTACACTCTGGTGTCAGACACTATCTCACTTCGACTGTACTATGCAATAACCACGGATAATGTTTGCTAACTTCAACCCTATTTGTTTATTGGTTTGGAATGAGTTGACCATTTGTTTTGACCATGAAAGTATTTTACTTTTTTTTGGAAGATAACTATATAAAGATATTGTACAGAAAATGAGACAATTTCCTATGTACAGGAAAAGAAAGAAAAAATCAAATCTAGTAATCGTTCTAGGTAAAAGTATTGTTCGAACGCACCCCATTTCTCTGCAAGCTTAGATTGCTTTCCATTCGTACATGTACTTTGATTTTCAACAGAATACACAGATTTAACATACAGTTTGAAACAATTCATGTTGATACTATTTCCCAATATTTTACAACGATAGATGTAGTATCGACCCATCAGGAGAAATGCATTAAATAATATATTGGCATGGTACATTTCATTGCATTTAATGATACTTTAGTATGCGTTATAGTACGACACCACTGTATTGCGCATGACCAGAATTTTGAAATAAAAACGCAATCCCAGAAGAGGAGAAAATAGTCCTCTATTACTTCCTTACAAAACGTACATACAGTTTCATCAAAGACAAAGAAGATTTGATGGCAACAAATTCATAATAAGCTTGTATTGAAAATGTCTTAATTTGGGATCCATTGTTATCCAGTAAGGAAGCGGAAGCACTATTTTACATGGAATGCTGCAGTCAAGAATGTCATGCCAATAGTGTTTAATATGCAAATAGATATCATTTAAACTATGCAAATTCAGTAAATACGTGTAAATATCTCTGTTAATTTTATCACCTGTTAACCATGTTTTTCTTGCGCATATTTGGCATACAGACCCAAATGTTTTCGATATTCGGCTTATTTTTTTCCAAGCAGATGGGATTGCTGATACCAATTGGTTATACTCGTAATGTGTACACAACTTTACAATAACCTCATCATATTTCATAAATGTACAAGTCACATCAAATAAATCATTGATAAAAATAATACCAGCATCTATAAATTGTTCCATACAATTGGGTTCCTGTTGATGCGCACATTGGAATTGTTCCAAATTATTTCTTATTTTTTTCAATTGGAGTATAGTTATATTGCAGCCATGGATAAATAATTGCTTTCAACGAAGTGGCAGGTAATGCATCGATAGTACTACGATCATTGTTTCCTAAATTTGCGAAAAAGAGTAAAATACCGCCAAGATGATCTAGTATGGCTTTGTAATATACACTACAGAAAGATTTTGTATTACAATAAAGTCTCGGCATCCAAGCTGCTTTTAATGCAGCATTGAATTCTCTCAACTTGGTTAGGTCGAGGCCACCTTTATCATATGGTTTGTAGACATCGTCTATTTTAACCCAATTACGTTTCCCTCCCCATAAAAACTGGAAAATGATATTATCATATTTTTGAAAAAAAAGCGTCCGGGGAGGGAAAAGACATAAACAAGTAAGTAAATTGCGAAGATTTCATAATCGTTATTTTACCATATACCTTCACACCCATGCCCTTCCATGGCTGCAACAACTTTCTCACTTTTTCAATGCGATAATTAAAATTCAATGTAGTTATTTGTGAATAATCAACAGGAAGATGTATTCCAAGCACATCAACATAACCGTCAGCCCAGGTTACAGGATGAGATGTTTCAATAGTGAAGTTTGTATGTTTAATAGACCCAACCCTTTGCATTTATCATAATTTGGTTTCAACCCAGAACTAATAGCAAAATTAGACAAAATATTTAGCAACGAGTTGAGTGATTCACGGAAAGGATACTTTGGGAAATTCGTGTCATCCGCATATTGAGAGATCTTATTCTCTATGGGACCTGTATATATACCTTTAATTTTGTCACAGCGTCTCACTCTATTAGCTAAAAGCTCAACACAAATGATAAACAAGTACCTACATGGAGCAACCCTGTCTAACACCACGGGAGAGACCAAACTGCATTGAAATATTACCATTATTGATTATACGGCTACTAATATCCCAGTACATGAGTTTCACCCAGGTTACAAATGATTGACCAAAATTAAAATATTCTAAACTTTTTATAATTAAATCCCATCTCAACTTATCAAATGCTTTTTCGAAATCAGCAATAAAGACCAATCCCGGTTCATCCCTTTTTTTCATACGTATCAATAATTTCCAACAACCTTCGAATATTGTCTGCAATAAATCGACCATGAATGAACCCAGTTTGGTCTTCATTAATTATATCTGAGATCACATGTTTTACACGAAGAGGAAGACATTTTGCAAGGAAACAAACAAAAGAGTTAGTGGTCTCAATTTAAAAAAAAAACTGAGTCTTTTTTCTTGCCCTGAGCATCCTTTTTGAGAGGCAAAGTTAGTAGACTGTTTTTTTGTGACGATGACATTTGACTGCATTCATATGAATATACAAAACAGTGAAGCATGTTGGGGGCTAACTGTGTAAAAAAAACACTTATAAACTTCCACCGAATACCATCTAAACCAGGTGATTTCCCAAGTAGAAAAGAGTTGATTGCATTGCGTAACTCGGACATTGTGATCACACCCTCGCACAATGACTTTTCGATTCATTAACAAAATTGTAATTTACGGAGAAAAAATCATCCTAATCTTTCTCTGATTATTAATACTATCTCGTGATTTTCGGTGATAATTATGTCAATAGATTCATTTAACACGGTATTAAAAACCTCACAGACAATTACTTAATATGTTAACAAAACTCACTAAGATTTGCGTTAACAATATCAAAAAATCAAGATTTATATAAACACAACACAACAAGACAAACTGAATCAACTGTTATGTCGACCATGATCCATGTTGTTAATTACATACGATTTTTTTAAGCAAATAACCCTCCCCCCCCCCCGCGTTGATTGGTCGCACCATGACTAAACAAAATATAATGTGAGGTTTCCCTTTCAACCATGTAAATATTTCCCGTCTTTTGTCGGTATTAGCCAAACCATTGCAATTGTAAGATGCGATTTCGACTTTTAATTGTGTTATTTCTAATACACGTTTTATATAATATGAGTGGTTGTCACCAAATTTGGCAGTGGGGAAAATAGTTAACTATTATAAACGAGCATTGCGTGAGGCGAATTGTATTATACGTATATATCTTACTACTGGACAAGTAACGAAACAACAAGTACAACAAAACACCAAAAAATGAACAACTGATAGAAGAAAGCAAAATAAACATACTATCACTTTGCTCAAAAGCTAATAGCATAGAGAAACACAACAAAATGGCGGAAACAAATATCGATTATCGATCGTCAACAGCTTTGTGAGGATGACGGCTAAAATTTTCAACTCTGGGGAGCTAAAGTTCCGGAAAATCCAGTATCGAAAATTGGCAGTATAGAGAGCTGCCTAACAGTTTTTTGTATTCTGCTGTCTTCAGTATTTGTTCAATGTTTCGAGGCGTTTACACACAATTGACCGCTTCTATTTTCACTTCGATTTTACCGTACATTGGCATCTAGTTTATATGTGCTGCCTTCACCGGTATTTTTTAACATATATAAGCGTACGTTGGCTTATGTATGCTGCCCTTATCTGTATTAGTTAACGTACGAGTATTAGAGCGTATTACAAAAGCATTGCCGCCTCTATCTTTACTTGACTTGTACAGTACATAGGCTTTCATTTTATGTGTGGTGCCTTCATCGGTATTTGTTTAACACATTGCGGTGTTTACACACGATTTCCCGCCTCTATATTCACTTCGAGTGAACTGTTTTATTAAAAAATAAAATGGGTTTAATTTAAAAGATAAATATTTTTTAGAAAATTTTTAAAATTAATATTCACTCATATCTTGTAGACGGAAATAATAGACAACAATACTACGACAGAAAAATAAAACAGAGTGGTTATTAACACTTTCAGTACATGTAGTCACATATTACATGTATCTGGCACTATACTATGGATTTGGGTGATATATGCAAAGTGTAAACAATGTATTGCTATTAATCACAACTCCAAGGAATGTTGTAATGGAAGAGAAAGTGCTAATGCAATTGTTGGTTACTGTGCACTGCTGATTAATATACAGTGGAAATATATGTTTTTTCTTAACAGCATACAATTTTCTTTATATGCCACTATGGGCTTCTGTTAATAAAAACAAAGTAACTGACATGACAATAAAATAATCTCACCCATAACAATCTCTTCTCATACTTGGCCCAGCAGTTTCTTGTTGTCTCGACGAGATTTGGCACATCTATCATGAAGTACAGGAACGGCTCATCATCTGCATAGTGGTTTGGTGTTCTGTACGTTATCAGCTCTTCTGGTTCTTCTAATTTGTGGATTTTATACCATTTTTATTTAGAAAAGCACCATCAGATGTTGATACCATAACTTTGAAATCGTACATCTCCAATATTTCTATAGCTTCCCCGACAAGTGGAAATAGGAAACTAGAAGTATAGATGTAGTTGGGAAATTGGCTAACCATGAACACAAACATATCAGGCTTCACAGGTCCAGCATCTAAGTTCTTCACATACATACTACATACATAAATAGCAGTGTACGTTCATTAAGTAAATGAATAACACCGGACTCCTTTAATGTGCGATATACAGCAGATGATCGAAGATTTATGTCCAGACACCTCTTTATAGACATAGGATGCCATCACATACCACGATAATCAAGGCAGTTTAGAGCTTTTATTTGCTGCTCCCAAAACAGTCTTTGAAATGTTCCTTCAGCAAATTCCTCCTTTATGGTACTTTCATAATTTTCATCCAGGGTCTTAGAAGCTTCACCAGATTTCTCTTTCATTCTGACTCCGTTTTCTTCAATACGGGACTGAAGCTTCTCAGCCTCTCTTCTCTAATCTCAACTCTTCGTTTCGCCTCAATGATATATATATATAGCTTTTATTCAATTCATTTTGGGATAGCTGTGATAGTGGTACATGATTAAAATGTTCAATTCTACCGAGTGCCATTTATTTCATAACTCTTGAAAATACCATGACTTGAATCTGCCAATGGGTGGAATTTACTGTCAGGATTACCTATGCACAGTTACTGAATTTACTGTGTTCAGAAGATCCAAGTCGGCTGACAACCTAGTAATGACATGTGGTACATGTGAAAATATATTTCGCTTTCCACAATCTTCTCCATGAATTACAGCAGTTTAAAATCTGTTCTTTGTAATTTCAGGTTGTCTTGTCGCATTCTTCACAATGTAAGATAACTGTAAACACTCATCATTAGCAAGGTAAACCCAACCAATTGGGAGAGAACATCTTCCAATCCATTCTCTGATGTAATATGACAATGGATATGTGGGTACACAACTGACAGATGGTAGATGTGAATTTGAAGGAGAGACGGGAGATGCGATATTTGCCACAGTACCATGTTTATCAGTACAACTATCACTGGGGAATGGGACAGCAAACAATGGGTGACATCCAGTTCTGGTGTTGAATCGACAAATCTGCTGTCATGCTTACTGTCTGGGTGGTCACAAACAATTTCAGCAAATTGTCTGAGAACGTGATGTTCTTCAGCTGCATCATTGTCTGTACTAATAAGTTGCAGGATTTTAATATCATTGTGATGTGGTGTTGATAATACGACTGAGTGGTCTTGTATATCATGACCATTTGGCACATGATCAGAATGATTTATGGCAATTCCAACACAGCCATCAAGGGGATAGTATGTTTGGGTAGATGACAAACCTTGACAAGATACATTTTTCTTCCTTTTTCAGTCTTTCCTTTGAACTTTCTTCTTTTCAAAATTATTTATTCTGTACCCATGAACTATTTTATATGGCATGATAAGCTATAAAATGAACAAAAATATTACATTGTTTTTCAATGTAATGTGCATAAAGCTAATAATGTATAATGAGAATTATTTTGTTACATAAGATAACACTATGATTATTTTACCAGGTCATTTTGAGATATCTTTACCAATGGAACCAATGATAATTGGTATAAGACAACTAAGTTACTGTAATATAGTGATTTGAACAACATTTTGAATTACCATAGAAAGATTTTAGTCTGTCTTTTTTTGTTTTAATTCAGTAACTTGTACAACTTGAACAGTTACTCACACCGCACTCTAAATATTCAAGATGTATAAAGCAAAACCTTGAAATTTTATTCTAAGACAAGTGGGCTAATACTTTCTATATCTTATAATTCTAGCTACAGTATTTTGGAAAAATAGGTGCCATTTTTTTGCCTAGTTGACCATTAAAATTAACGAAGTACAATTTCATTTCAAATAACAAACCAATCACTAATAGTGCCGTTACTTTTTTTCTAACTTGACCCATTTTTTATGACATTTGTTATGAATATTACAGCACGAGAAACAAATGGCGAACGTGAACGTGGAGATTCAGTATCGTCAAAATGCTGCAGTTATTATTCCAAAACCTGTAATTAAAGAGACAAAAATAACATGTATAAAAAGCAGCCAACGTGTTTTATTTTAGCGAAACGACAAAGACCAAAAACCGATTAACACCAGCTATTGAAAAATACAAAATGGCGACAGTGAATGTCAACATTCCCGAGTGTACCATATTCTTTTCCCCAGAGAATCGTAATGCATATTTGAAACCTATCTCTCACGTTGACATTAATGTGTTCTAAAAATAAAATATTATAGTTTTGTGGACTTAAAAAATAAGTATCAAGGGACAAGTCTACCAAATCTATACAGAAACGGTAGGAGAGCTACCACAACAAAAAATTCGGAGTTAATTTGCGGCACAAAAAATAGATGTATATCGAAAATAAGCATACGACATTATGATAAAAGGCATCTAAATAAGAGACTAAGAAATGTCAATCAATTTGGTAATCAAACTGCAGAGAAAACGGGTTCGAAGTTCTTCGCGGATTATTGGGCTTTAACACGATGGTTGCACAGGGCTGCACAAGACATTCGCCAACGATCACAAACATCACCGCCTTCCCGTTTCACTGAACTAAAATGTATCATTTACCTACCTGATATGAATATGAAGACTGTTAAACACACTAAAATGTTACAAGGAACTGCAGAAAATTGCAGTTTCTCAGACCTTTTTTAGAGGGTCCATAATTTGTTGTAAAGTGTTTACACACGATTTACCGCCTCTATATTCACTTTGATTATACCGTACATTGGCATTCAGTTTATGTGTGGTGCCCTCACCGCTGTTTGTTTAACATACTTAGGTATTTACACAGGATTACACTGGCAATCAGTTTATGTGTAGTGCCCTCACGGGTATTTAACATATTAAAGCGTGTGCACATGCCTCTATATTCACTTCGATTGTACCGTACATTGGCATCCAATTCATGTGTGGTGCCCTCACCGGTATTTTTTAACATGTTGAAGCTTACATTGTTTTATGAGTGGTGCCCTCACTGGTATATGTTTATGACCTGATATGAATATGAAGACTGTTAAACACATTAAAATGTTACAAGGAACTGCAGAAAATTGCAGTTTCTCAGACCTTTTTAGAGGGTCCGTGATTTGTTGTGCCCTAACACTAAAGTGTTTACACACGATTTCCCGCTATTTGTTTAACATATTAAAGCGTTTGCACATGAGTTCCCGCCTCTATATTCACTTCGATTGTACCGTACATTGACATCCAATTTATGTGTGGTGCCCTCACCGATATTTTTTAACATGTTGAAGCTTACATTGTTTTATGAGTGGTGCCCTCACCGGTATTTGTTTAACATATTAAAGTGTTTACAAACGATTTCCCGCCTCTATATTCACGTTGATTGTACCGTACATTGGCTGCCAGTTTATGTGCGATGCCCTCACCGGTATTTGTTAGATATATATATATATGATGTAGCAGAATATCATGCTTTAAAAATAGTTAAAACATTTAGAATACACACCCCGACGCACAGTACTACTGATACTTGTAGTTGCGTATTTGAGCTACGTGATATACCAATTAGAGTTAAACGTTTCCATCCAGAGTTTTCCTTGCAACGAACACGTTTGAAGAGCAGCTTCTCACAACAAGTGGAAATAGGCCCAATAAATACACCAGATGGAAACAATGTTTTATTATGGTTCAAACTCGCTCGCACTAACTCCAACACTTTACCATTTACCATTACCAAAGAGCGTGGTTCGAAAACGCGAGCGCTAAGTTCGTACGTCAACTTTTTATTACTTTGGCTGAGTAACGAACGAACAATTGGACTCAGTCTGACTGAGTTACAAACAATACACGCATGGATTTCAAAACGATCTTGTACAAACGAAACATTTTATTTCTATCTGACTAACGAACAGCGCTAAGCTCGTGCGTCATTTTTTTGTTAATTCTGACTGACTGACTGACTGACTGACTGACTGACTGACTGACAATTCGTAAGTTCAAAGCTCTCACCTTTAGTAACTGACTGAGTAACAAACAACGCACGCATATATTTTCAAAGCCTTGCGTGAAACTTTACTCGTTTGATAGTCGATCAATTACGGAACAATATTTTACTACTATGTATTTGGATAAAACGACACGATGCGCTAGCAATTGTATCGCGTACATTGAATGGTTAAACAACGAACCATTCTATTCATTACACCCGTCGATTTGACTTCGTGTTCACAAGAAATTCATTGTTGTTTGATGGCCTCAGGTGGTCAGATTCGCGAAGCGAGGGTCTGAAGAAAAAAAACGGGTGTGTGTTTCGTTACGTCAGAACAATAAACTCGGCGATTTAACAAAGGGCATCGTTTGAGACGAAAGTCGTTTCAATGGATGAGGGAAAACCATTTACAAACAGACACTCTTGCAACATAGATGAGCTAGCTTTATAATGTATGTGTATGGGCGAAGGTTCTGGATGTTTAAATACAGCATCTCAGATAACCACGATCCAAAAAATTGAAATTTAGCGTAACCATGGCTTAAATCATGAAGAAGAACAGTTGATAAGAGCATAGACCGTAAAAAAGAACTGTTTAACTTACAGCGCTCCCAAAATCCAAACGGCTTGACTTGAATTGTGTTGAATTTTCAGATAAATACATATCAGTTTCTTACAACACGGGTTTTTTGACTGTGGTTACGACAATAAAACGATCTGACTCGTGAAATGAAGATCGAGAAATGCTATGAGTTTATATATTTTCGAGTTCTGATACCTTTTCGCATCCCGGGCTTCACAAATCCCTTTGAAAATCATGTGATTATTTGTTATGCATCAATATTTAACCAACATTTTGATTATAAACAAGACGTGAGAAAAAAACAGTGTCTATTCATTTAACTTCTTAACCTTTCGAAACATGTTTCGCCACTGCCAACATACATTTAATAGAAAGTCAATCAGCGTGATGAAATTATAGGCTAATACATCATATTAACATTTTCTGCAAACGCGGCTTCTGCAAGTATTAGCCTAATGCTCTTATTATTACGTCGAGAACAACCGGGTCGGGTGATGATGATAGTGATGTTTTTTTTTCTTGTATGTTCCAGTAATCAATGCACGACCGAGTACATTTTATTATTTATGAAAAGTTTCTACGTCCGTAATCAGTGATAGTTTTTAAATACTACATAATTCAGTGTCAACGCGATGCTATAGGTAACTGTTAGGCAACGCCAGGCGATTATTTCCGTGGATGACCTTGAAACACATGACGAATATAAAGGGCCAACCGGTCAAGGTTGTTAGAAGTGTTCCAAGTTGCAATCCCTGACTTAGTCCCTCAAATTTAAGTGCGATATTCACGAATAATAATGTCATTATGCCACTATAAAAATACTTGCAGGCTAAAGAATTGTGTTGAGCTTCTAAATATATATAGAGTATCAAAATATGTTTTTTTTCGGTTGTAAAAACTAGAACATGAACGGAACAATGAATTGGTCGTTTCAATATAATGCTCTGACATTAAGAGACATGAGACAAGAGACATCAATATGCTTCTCGGAGAGCAATACCCAGTGCAGTCCGAACACAGCGGGTAATTCGCACCCTAGACAATAGCCGTTTCCAGGCTCGGGATAGAGGGACTGTGATTGATTGAGTACTGCAGTGTGCGGTGTTTATTTTCAAAGATCGTTGTCGTTTCTCGCGTTTTTGTGAGTTTTTTTAGGTTTCAGTAGTTTCCGTGTAAATCCAAGCTGTTTCAGGTTCGTCTGATTTCCTTGGTAATCATCTTCTCTGAAATGATTTTCACACACATCATAATTGTGGCTGTATGACTTTGGTTTAAAATCTGTTCCAATATTGGCACCTTATTTTCTTCGGACATTGGAATGTGAAAAAGGATATCCCCACATTTCCGTCGCGGTCATTTGAGCATACATAGTAAAGTACTCAATTCCCCCAACTTCCCGCCCGCTTCCGCTTTCCAATCGCTTTTTTCGCTAGCTTTTGCGACCGCTTGTTAAACTCGACCGGACAATTTCCGCTTTATTTTGGACCGCGCAAACCCAGAAATATCGCTCGCATTTAAAATTCGGACTAACAAAAAAATTCCGAGGTTTACATTGTCATATAAGTGTCTTTCTAGTTTTCTTAGATGCCGACAAAAGTTCAAATACTTTTTGTTTAACTGTCTGTAATTATATGCACGCAATCTGACCCTTTGACCACGATTTTGCTGGGATTGAATATTTTATTTTAAACAATATTCTGACGTGAAATACAAAATGTATTTTAACATAAGTACGACATGGTTGTCTGGGTTTTCTTTCCTGATTGTTGAGTTTTCGCAATGTGGGCTGAAAACCCAAATAATTGAACAAGTATAATTATTATATATATTTATTTACATCGCAAAACTACAACATCGCGAAACCGCTGCCTTGAAGTCGATGCAACTTCAACCATTTCTTACCTTGAAATAAAAAAATAAAAATTCGAAGAGCATCAGGGAATATATTAATAATCATTCTTAGCATTCAATGGCTTTATTTTATTCGAATCCATAAAGTTCACGAGTTTTTCGACATTTGCTGGCAATTTTCGCGCTGAAAATGGTTGAAAATGCTGGTATGATTCTCTTGCCATGTCCTATTGATAATACGGACAAATATGGTTCTGTGATCCAGGTTGTGCACAGATCAGGTGACTTTCAGCCAATCAATTATGTTGTAACAAAGCATATTTTATGCTATTTGAAGGGTCGTCGTACCATCCAATCTCCGGCGTCGATTTATATATTTTTTTTGTGTTGTGACAGGCTTCAAAATCATTCACTGAAAAACATCGGTATATTTTGACAAACGAGCTGGATTTGAGCTCAGGTCAAAAAGAAAAAAAACTAGATTGAGATACATTAGAGTCCACGGCGAATCAGTTTATTTGCAAGTTGTGAAATAAAGTAAACCAGAGTAGGGTCGATGATTTTCAGCCCTGAAGGACTTTCGTGTTAATCTTGATTTTCGAATTGTTCATCGACTGGTGACTAAATATTTATTTACTATAACTAAATTTGTCACATTTTTTCTTGTAGCCCAATAAATTATTCATTCATTCAAGCTCTGTTCGATTTTTTCAGGGTATTTATTCGAAAATATTTTGTGAAGGAGTAATTTAACAGTACGTATAGATCGAGCTCATTCACTGATCGTGACTTAATTTTTAAAATTGTATGTCAAATTCTACCAGACCGGCATGGTTTTATTGTCGTTTTTTCTTGGAATTAATCATAAATATTCTCCTCGTTTCTCCGCTCTCTCAAAAGAGGTTAACTATGATTTGTTTTCACGTAACTGTCTCATTAAAATAGAAAAAAATACATTAAGATCAAGCACCCGAATCACGTAGGTTCCAGTTCAATTGCTTTCTCGAACGATACACGTGTCATACAACTAAAAATGTGTCGTTCAGAATTTAATAATTGTTAATACTAGTTGTTTTTTCACACTTTACTATCAAAACCACCATTTCGACCACTAATGTGTCAGTGATCGGTGTTTGGGCGAGCGGTCGGTATTTTCAATGAGCGGGCGAGCGATAAAAATGCGGTTGGATTCCTGTCGAACAAGACCGCGCGATCGGAAACTAAGCGAAAGCGGTCGATTAAAAAAAACGCTAAAAGTAGAAGGTTGGGCGAAATGAGTACTGTATTTGCAGATGGCCACCACACTCGTGAAAATAGCGCAATGAATTATGACTCCCTAAGTGATTACTTTTCATTATACATTGTGTAACCCTCTAAGTTAGACACTAATTAACTTTGCATTTGACGTCACAGTGCACAAACAATCCTGCTCGCATTGTCGTTTGACCAATAGAGGGCGCTTGAAAATTGTTAAAATGGCGGCGACTATATGGAATACTATATGGGATCTAACTCTATTAATTTTGATCTTTTTTAATATTTTTATCCATTATTTAAATAAGTGTTCATGACTGCTGCTATGTGGCCAACAATACTGACAGGGCTGACCTTTCCTTTAACCATGAATGTTACATCGTAATGTTTGAAGAATACCGGAGCTGACGACGTGATACTCTGCGACGTCTTTACTCAATGCATCGTTCCGTGTTGTAAACTGAATGGTAACTTAGTGCTGTGAAAAAAACTTTGTCATGTTCATAGCCTGCCTCCAGTCGGAAATAATTATTACGCCCTCGCAGACGAAATTACGCCGAGGCAAACTACGGCGAGGGCGCAATAAATATCGCCGACTATCTCAAGCATTTTTTTGCTCCTCCTTTATTGTAATATTAAAAATTAAGTAAGATTACAAAAGATTTCTTAATTTTAATTAATACAATAAATGCATAGCAAAATGATATCAGTTTGTAGTACCATACAGCGGATGTTGACCTGCATTCAAGATTACCACACCCTCACGTGACCTGCTAAAAAGCTGACTTTTTTTTACAAAGCTGGCATTGACAAACAATATTTCCTCCAATTAAAGTAAACAAAATGTTGCACCGTATATCCCCGACTGTGTCGGTGCGCGGCAAAAATGCACAGTCAATAAACCGTAAAGTGGAAACGGATTAATAATAGGACACTCTTTTGACATGATCGGTCATTTGAGGCATTTTTAATAAACTGACTGGGTTATTTTTTAGCAATTACGGTATAGTTACGATTATCTGACGCTGTTATATTTATTTTCAATAAATTAACGTCACCAGTACGGCTTATTACACATCGTACGTTTAACATGCAGGCTTGCTTGAGCCAAATAGTGGAGTATTATCGAATCCAAGTAGCCGCATCGTCGTACGCCACGGCCTCGGCCTCTTTTACGCCAAGCCTATTTATTTTGTTGAGTCTCGAAGCGATTAGACGGACGTAACTTGGCATGAGCCAAGAAGCGGTTAGAAGGTTGTCAAACTCATTTCGACAAAGCAACCCTGACGTGGCTTCCAGCGTCTCTTTCGTTACACTATTCAATCATGAGAATGTAAAGTTTCACCTCGTCTAAAAACGTCCATGCATAAGCATCTCGGGGCGTGCACTCCAATATAAAGTAAAATGACGCGGCCGGTCACATGATCACCTCACTCACGTGACAAATGTTAAAGCAAGTATTGGTGTGGGGAGCTCAAATAACCAAAATATTTTTTATATATTTTTATTATTTATATAGAAAGGATGCTTTGTCTTAAAGTATATATTGAATAATTACAACACCGCGATTATCTGGACTACTACATTTATTTTTTATATCGGTCTTAGCAAAGAACCACAAAATGCCAGTACCGAGGATCGATTCCGATATTCTGATTAGTCCACCACTGTTCTATCTCCCTTTGTTATATATCAAAAATTAACGCTGTTTCGTTTGTCAATATTTTGCACATAATAACGACAAATGCGCAAACATATCAAGTACGAAGTCTAAGCAGGTAGTGTGAATAGATCTGGTGTTGTGGCCTGGGGTGCGAAAACTAAAGGGGCTACCCAAGGAAGTAGTTTACACGAACCAGCTCCCTGCACGAACCTAATTCTGGAAGTAATTTCACAAGAGTGTATTGATCTATTGCGAACTCATTTATTTTAGTAAAAACACTTCCAGTTTGAGAATATTACTCACAAACCTTTTTAGCGATATTTTTCGAAAAATCTGCCCACGCTCGCTGCTAGAATCCGCCATTCAGAATTTCCGATCATAATAAAATATTTGTTTTCAATACATACCGGATGTCGGCCACTGGACCGTTATGCATCAGACTAATGAAATTATGCTATTGTCACAACATAGAAGGAGTTTGGCGATGTTTTGAATAAAATGTTCTCTACCTCTTGTTTCATCCAGAACCATACTTTAGAATGTATGATTCAAAAGCCTGAATATAGAGGGACAAGTTCGCACTAACCGGACATACATTGTTTGTACGTTTACCACGTGACAACAAAAATGGCGAACATTGTAAAAATTACTAAATCCGCGATTGCGAGCGCACACTCCGGAATTTCCGCTTGAAATTTGCGCCATGCATTTCCCGTAATCAAGTCCATTGAAATGTGACCCCGGTAATCAAAAGACCCATTTTATTTTATTTCAGCGCAGGTTTGTTGTTCTTTCCCCTAACTATTACATACTTAGCACAATTAACAGACTATTATTCTGTGACAAAGCATTTTCTATAAAAAAAAGACATATTTCGCACCGTTATTATCTTGTCAATGTGCGAGTTTGAATGTCCGAAATCAATTAATTTGAGTTCATTAATACATGGGGTTACTCAACACTGGGGAGTTGATTTGTAAATTGTGTTATGTCAAGTAGACTCAGATAGTTATAACAATTTTAAATTAAAATATAACACTATGAATGCATATGCAACATATAACCTGTTACTGTATTGTAACCAAAGCGTGACGTTTTGAAAACATCGTTTTACCCGCATCTAGCAAGATTATGAAATGATCCCAATAGTGGGCGTGCCAACACAACGGCGCCATCAAGACTAGATTGGAAAAGACTCAAGTGTTTTGCAAAGTTCCAAAGATATATTGTTAACTGACTGTCCGAATAATTCCCAGAACTGCTGCGATTGCTTCATGAATATTTATAAACAGACCGGAACTCTAAAACAACAGCTTGTACTTCGACAATGGGCGATAAAAACTGACGGGGAAAGTTGTGACGTCGATCGAGTGAAATTATTAAAAAAATACACTCCTTTTTCTGTCTACTTAGTCACACTCTAAAGGGACTGTAATTATTTCTACCACAGTCCCTCAACACCCGGTTAGTTGTTCTAAGGTGTTAATACCCTGATCGCTGGTAACAGTGTGCGTTATGCTCGTGGAGTGAAACCGATGACGTCATATTGGGATCTTCCTAGAATTACACTGTTTTACGTTCTGCGCCTATGAATCTTTGTCATTTTATACAGGTTATTTCGAAATTATTCCGAGTTGAGGGTGTAATTTGTGTTAGTAAAAGCTTCCCGATACGGCACGTGTAATTTAAAAGATATGTTCATGTAATTGACATAAAACAGCCAGCACTGTTGATTGCGGGTGACGTGTTTTGGTGACGCTGTACAAAAAGTGTTCACCCTGTCACCACGATCACAGTTGTCATATTTTTGTTTAATATTTTAATTGTTCCCCAATATAGATTATTTTGTGTAGAAGCCATATTAAAGAGTTAATTTCAGTAGATTATTTTACTGTTAGTTTTGCCCTGTAGATACTTGTATCCGCCCACGAACCAAGATGGTCGTCGAGTATCGTTCGAAGAAAACGACTGTTGGAAATGTTTTTTTTAATTGATGCCTAAAATTTGGAAGAACCGTTGAATTATATCTTAGAAATATCCGAATCATGTTGGTGTAGTCAGATTCCGACATTCTTCTTAGAAAATCACTGAATTAAACAGCTCCCTGATTTAAAGCCAACAAAATGTGTCATGGTATATCAAGATGGCGATTCGAACGACCGAAGTCGATGTTATAGTAAGAGTATCTGATTTTTACCAACCTCCCAAACACACTTTTCCGACTTGAACTATTATTTTATTAATATTGAGGTGGAAGTTCAAAAAAAGTCGATGTCTTTGTTTTCGTAGCCTTCTTTCATGCATTCAGCAGCAACATTCTCTGGGCCCTCTTGCAATATATCATTCCAATCGAATCGACAAAATCCTCGTAGTTTTCCCACATTTCGGTAAATAATGTACCGTCTCTCGCGTCGTGCCAAAAATCGAAACGAAGTGTATGCGCATGCGTAGATGTGATTCAAGAAGGCTTATGTCATACCATATGCTAATTTTATGGTAATAGAAAAGTAGGCTTGGGTTCACATGGGTTAACGAATAAACAATTTGACGAGCGTGAAACACGCATTGAGACAAAAGAAGTATTATCGTTTCCCAACCGGCTGTTTCCACCCACCCCTTATCACGGAGATCTTACATAACCAAAGCTCTTTATTAACAGTTGATTTGTTTACAACTCACGACTTCGGGAAAATTTATATTCTTGATTATCACAATAAAATAACATTCCAAAGATTTGCTGAATCATGGAGCTATAAACCCCAGGGAGAACAACCACTTCGTTTCTTTTGAACTATGATAGTTGCCGCGATGTCGAATGTTTATTTTGACTGTTTATTTCGTTGCATTAAAAAATAAGCCGATTTACGCAAATGAACGTTTATCTCCGACTATCGGTCATTTTCGGAGTCAATCGGGCGACTTCGTCGGGAGATCACGTGATCGAGTTGTTTTGGTTATAGCAAACATGGCATTCATTCGAGCAGGAAGTAGTCGCGACGATCGTGAAAAAATGATATTGCAGTGGCAGATATAGGGACTATTGAAGATGTTGTTTGGGATAATGAAACTTTCTGTGTCTGTGGGGGACCGGAGACCGATGATATGGTGTGCTGCGATTCTGCAGAATGTATTTCCGGGTGGTACCACTACCAATGCGTCGATTTGACCGCAGAAACAGTACCAAATGGGAAATGGTTTTGTTCAGAGTGTTCTTCAGCTTCAGGCAGGTTTATTAACACATTTTTTAAAAATACTTGTTAAGAGTACGACCGATTGCATTATATTTATTGCGTGCTAGTGTGATTTTATTCACGAAATTTTAGCTCGGCGCCTGGTTATCAAAATACTGAGGTGCGTGATCTTTATAAAATCGTTATTATCTATTGTTTATAGGCGGTAAGCATAAAGTGGCATCGGTGAAAAACAGCGGCAGCAGTGTGCAGTCCCTCAAAAAAACGACCAACAGGTAATAATAAATGTTAACAATACAAAGCAAAATATTTGTATTGTAAATTATTGTAAGTTCTCTACAAAACTCAATTCCAATTCTCATTCAATGACAACATCCGGTTTAAAATGATATGTACCTAATTTACATTAAAATTAAAAATAAATTTATCGATAATGATTTGGTTTTAAATTTGTTTTGAAATTTATTCCTGTCAAAACATTGGGAGGGGGATTTCGAAAAAAATCCCTTATGTGCTTGCAGACTAGATATATTTGTCTTTCGTAGCATCTGTTCCTGTCTTATCAAAATACACCTTGGAAGATGCACTTGCAGATAGGATCAATCCGATGACTCAAGCAGTTAAGGACGTCATGAATGATCAAAAACTCCAGTTGAATGAGGAGATGGAAATCCCGATCACTAAAGTCCTGAAGGAAATTAAAGATTCGGTGGACATCGCTGATCTCAGCTCTAAGCTAATTCAAGAACTCTGGCCAAGTGTTAATGTTGCCAACTTAACATCCAATTCCCTGGACTCAATGAGTACTCTCTTTCATTCATTGCAAATTAGAAACTGTATACCAATGATAATTGATACATTTTTGCTGTCATGTAGTTTTTCAATACCTCCAAGGGAAAAATTGTTCCTGTCGCAATTTTTGTCCACATCCCTTATTAAGGTATTGTTACAGGCAAAATGTGGTTCATGCACCACAAATGTAACACCACATGCTGAGAATGTCAGTTTATCTGAAGAAGAGGAACAAGTCTTGAGATACATAGCTGGATTTGTTCCATTTCAGTTGAGTAAATCTTATGGCAAGATTGACAGTGATTTTGCCAGGGAATGTCTAGAGGTAATCCAAGCCTGGAAGTGTGTAGACTCTGGTGTGCAGACATGCACTACACAAAAAGGTCGACTGTACAGGTGAACCGTGGTGGTCTTTTTTGAATTAATGATCAGGTTTATTTGTTTTTTCGTAGAATTGAGAATGTAGTTAGACGCATGCTACATGTACAAAAAGTGAGATCTTACAGAGATTCTAACTTAAGAGAATCGCTCACAAAAATGTTATCCGAATCATCCAGTGGCATCAGTGGATGTAATATACTGTCAGCCAATATTGAGAGTAGTACAGTATCAACCTCTATGTTCCAGCAAATTATTTCTTCATATGCAAATGTGTACACATACCTGAGAAAGAGACGTGACCAAAAAATATCAAAAAGGGGAGAGAAAAGTCTCAGGAAGCAATTGCGAAAGTAAACTGGTTATTTTGTGAATATTCAATGCAAGTGTTTACTTCCAGTTTTGTATTTTTGGAGTTGTTATATTTACCATAATTTTTGGTTGATGAATAAATACTGCCATCACAAGTTAATAATTGTTTATTTTCATCCATCCCACCTGGCTTACTACAAACAAAGCTGGCACAAGCAATTCCATAATAAACAATTACTTTATTTCACAAGAATTCTTCAGTATATCCCATTATCCTTTATTGAGCAGACCTGCCCAAGAATTATAAAATGAGTCGCCACACTGATAATATAATATTACTTAAAATGACTGTACTGAAATTAGCACGAACAGAACAATGTACAATTTAATTACAAGGAAAAATTGAAAATGAAAAAAACAAAATAAACACTAGTACAGATATCAACAGCATGTCAATGGCTAAATTTACAGTTACAGAAAGTATTAGTATTATACACTTATTGAATTAACTAAAACTACCATAAAATTGTACATTTGTACCAATATATTATAAATGGGAATCTCCAGAAAAATGAATCGAGCAAATGCTAACAAGCTAGATTGATAGGGGTATTTGGAAAAAAAAATAGTTTACAGTTGGTCAATAACTGCTTGTAGTTTAATTTGAAAATTCCCTGCATTCTGATTTAGGTTAACCACCAAAAATATAAACGGAGCATCAACAAGGGCAATAAGGGGAAGTTGAATACACAGGTTTATCTTGAAGGAAAATTTTAGAAGGCGTAACCATACAATGAATACAGAATACAGTTACTGATTACATTTCACCCTTTCTGGGCCTTCGAGGTAAATGTACATTAGACAGTTGCTGCATCACTAGTTCTTGAAGAATACAGTTACCTCTAGTTGTTGCCTGTAATTGCTGCGATCCAGCAACTTGAAGGGATAGAGTGTTTCTGCTGAATTCTTCAACAGTGGGATTGTCATTGTGACCAATGCATGCACGCTGTCGACTAAAATATTCTTCAAGTGGGTCTTGGGTACATTTCTCTGATAAGACGAATTCAACTCCTGCACACAGTAACTCCTTGGCAACTGCAACAAACGATCTCACTGCAAAAAAGTGTTGGTCATATTTAGCAGTGTAGCGAATTTGCATAATATTTTCATATTAACATAAAAATAGACAAATTGTTTCACAGAAATAGCCTCAAATTACAAATGAATAACTTGTATTGTTTTCATGGAAGCTGAAACAAGTGAAATTGCTTCAACATACTGTGGAGAACGCTGAAGAGCATACAAAGCGAATCCGCATAAGTGAATTTATGAAGAAAATGTTCAAACATTGTTTTAGAAACATACATTTAGTGATATCTACTTTTAAACCCTTACACTTTGAGAGCTTTTCACAATGGTTAAAATCGCAGGGAAATCACATCAAAATGTATCCAGCACACGCCGACCAACGAATGTAATATATGGTCACTCACCAGTTATCCTGTAGCCTTCCAGAGTCTCTCTACTGAGGCACATTTTTCGCTTTTCAGCCACAGATAAATTTTCTGTCGTCATACACTGTTCTTCCCATTCTCTGAGAAAACCAAGAAATTCTCTCTCCAACCACTAAAAGAATAACAGTCAAATAACATTAGCCATAGAGCATAGCAGAATATGATGGAATTCTTATGACAGCCAAACAACATCTCCACAGTTTTGCAATACTAGTATGTAAAAAAATACATTTACCTCAAACCTCCAGTCATCAATACTCCGATATGGTGCAAGAGCAGGCGTTTTTTGGCCAAGCTTAGAAACATTTAAACAATCAAAGAATGTATCAATCATAAAGATAAAGTTCTCTGTTGATTTAATGTCATGGCGACCTCTTGTGACCAACGCATTACCAACACTAGAACTTAACACCTAATAAAAAATAAAATAAACAAGAGTTAGAATTATTGTTTTGTTTTGTCCTTGATTCTCAGGGGGGCGGAGCTATGTCACAAATAGTTTGAGGTTGCTAGTGACCACCGACGCGCACCACTGTACTATGTATATCTATGGGCTTGAGTCAAACACGCCCTGCCATAGAACGTTGGTCGAAAAGCCAGTGAAAACAACTCAAATTGAAGAAGCAGCTAAAACTAAACTTTTCGGTAACCCTGAACAATCAAATTTGTATAATAAACAAATTATGTTTTGGATATAGATGTAGTCTTGTTGTATGTTGTATTATTCAAGAGAGTTTTAACAACAAGTCTAAAGTACAGTTTTCTGTGAGTTTTCAATGCTTGTTTTCACCGGCAGTGGTTGCTAGGTGGTGAAAATGCCCGGACGTCCGCCCCTGAGAATAGAAAAATGCCGAAAGTGACTTGACAACACATCACCAGTGTTATGAACTTAACAGGAACCAATCATGTCATCTGTATATTACTTCCTGCGCAGCTAATCTGACTTTCATCCTCAATGACGGGGTAAGGTGAAGGTGTTCATATGTTATTTTTGATAACTTCCTGAGAGGCACAACTCCATTATTATCTTGATCGCTCATGTAAATTTCTTTTTTCACCACATCAACCATCTGTAGCCAAGAGATATTCTGCTTGTTGTACTGCAAACAGTTCATATTACGATAGATAATTACACTTACAAGGGTCCTGGCAACAAGTTTTAATGGAATTAATGGAATGAATATATACAAATTTGTTTTATATAATATATTTAAATATACTCACATGCAAATTTCTAGTATTGTTGTGCCATCCAGAACTTTTCCAGTTATTTCTGGTTGTCTTGATGAGATGTGGTACATCGCAAATAAAGTATATTTTGCGAGTAGGAGCATAAGGATTAATTGTCAAGTACACAGGTTCCTCAGTAGGTGTATCATTATTGGTTCTGTGAATTCTGAAAAATTTTCTGTTCAGAGTGGCTCCATCAGCAACAAATGTCCGCACAAAAAATCCAGCATATTCAAGCATGGATACTCCTTCCCAGATGGTCCAAAACAGATGGCTACTAGTGAAACCTACACAGGGAAACCATCCAAAGACTTCTTTGAGAGATGAACAAATACCCCGTACCATTACAGCTAATACACGAGTTGCCAGTGGCGTCGAGAGGGCATCATCAATACCAGGGTTATCTTTTTTGAGGCTGCAGATCAAGTCATCAATTTCATTATTTACATTTCCACAGTCCACATAACAAATTAAATTACCAGCATTTTTTGAGTATACAAGGCCTTACTTGATCTTCAGCTCATCAAATACGAGGGAAACATTTTTTTGGAACTCTGCCATTTCTTTAAAGTTGATGTCTTCTTTTACGCGTTTCAGGACTGCACTGTTGTAACCGCTTTTCGCCTCAGTATAGTGTGTGTAGTCCTTGAGGGTAATCTCCTGTGGTAGAATGAGAAATTTTGATCCACGAATCATATGATTTGCAGAGGGAGACTTTGCACGCAATGCTATGCACCACTTAACCAAAGCTGGATGCCATCGTCTTTGAGTTGATGTTGTTGCAGCTGCAGCCTTTCTCTGCTCCTCCCACAATAACAATTGTGGACTGTTCTTACCAAAGATTGATTCGACTTTGTTTGTATTTTCTTCCATTACTGTTGTCAAAGACTGAGACATACTGCCATCTAATATGGACCCATCTTTGTCAATTACTTCTTGCATTTTTTCTTCAAGTTTTTAACCTTTCGCTTCAGGAGTTGTCTTTCTGCCTGCAACTGTTTTTCCTTCTTCTGTAATTGTGTTTGACTGAGTAAGTCATTTCTCACTTTTCCTGATATTAAAGAAGACTTTGATCTGTTGGACTTGTTCAATGCAGCAAGATCTGACTTGTAAATTGAACACACCGAATATGTTTGGTTAGTTTCACTAATCAACAGTTCACACGATGATGTTCTTACAGTAGAGTTGGAAGAAAACCCTTTCTCTTCATATGCAACAATTTGCCCCTTGCGGTTGCTGAACACAGCTGGTTTGTTAGGAGATTTCTTTCGACACAGGTCAACAAAACCAAGACTTCCACTGCATACTGAAGACTGACTAAGCGCATTGAGTAGCGGCGCAACTGATTCAGTAGTCAATGTTCCTGGAATTTGGGTCAACTGTGAACACTGATTTGCAAACCGACCATTAACTTTACAGCTCCAGCAACCATTGGCTTCAACTTCAAGCCATATCCCTATTGCCTGACTTTGGTTCACAAACTTGATGCACCGAATACTTTTGTCTCCTTTCTCAACAACAAATCCTCCATTCTTAGCAATCTTTGTTACGGTTTCTAACAAAGTGTTTCTTCTTTCTGATGTGACATCATCAGGAGATGTATTAGAAAAGCATATTCTGCAACCAGAATCATGAGGATGAAATGATGCTTACATTAATGTTCAAGGAACATTTCAACCTCTTTGCAGACCTCTTCTTCCATCTGTGCACCTTTTTGTGACATATCTGGCATATAAATGGAGGGAAATGTGACAATCTTCACTTACAACGTCCACAGAAACATATTTTGAAATACTTGTTGAAAAACCCAGTTTTGCTGTTGGATTCCGGTATTTTTTATATGGTTTTGCCCTGGCCTCTCCACATAATCGGCAATAGTTTCTCAACTTTTCTCTGTGTAAATCCATTCCTCTAGGCAAAAAAACAAACATGTTATTAAACTATATGATGGAAACTTGTACATATAATGATATAATTTCAATGAATTCCAAATAACACTAACAATTACCACAGTAAAATGTTGAAGGTAATTAATTATATGAATAAGGGAATGTAATGAGCTGGCCACGGTACAGGAAATCATCAGCATGCATGGATATAAAAGAGTGATGCATTGACATGGCCAACAATATTATTACCAACTTGAGTTTAAATCAGTATGACTGAATACAAAATACTGCTTACAAATCAATCAATTTTAAAATAATTACAGTTAGCTAATGAAAATGATGGAATCCAGATTGAACATGGTAAATCCGTGACATTCAATGACATACAATACAGGTAATACTCTGTTTCTCGAAATTGGCGATGATTACAGTACGAATATAGGACAACTCAGAGTATAATTATGTCATACGTGTCCCAACCGACCTTTCGTTTGTTTTTCCCAGATCGAAAAAAAAAAACCATAGGTAAACACCATGGTCGACATAAAAGTATAATAAAAAACAATGGCGGCGAGCCAAAAATACTGATAAATAAGCGACATTCAACGGGGAAATATAAACATTGCCACTTCTGGAGATCGAAGGTGAACACAGAATTAGTTGGGATATCTCTACAACAAACAGCATACCAAACCCCATGTTTCGCAAAATTTCGCAACATTATTTTATCGAGGGTTGAAAAAAAACAAGAAGTAATCAAAACACGACATTGAAAATGATGAAAACTCATCGAAAAATATGCCAAACTCCGACCAGTTTCACGACTTCCGGTACACTGAAGGTCACCCTTGCAGACCGACTTTTTTGCGCATGCGTAGTGAGTGAAATATTTTACTGCGCAGATATGAAATATTTTTTCCGTTTCCAGCAAAGCGGTTGATACGGGCGTATCGGCGGCAACTAACATGGAGTATGACTAATGTTGTGGAAACAAAGGCGAAAACACTATAAGATAAACTAAAACAAAGGTTTTTTTAATCCTCTTAGTTTCGTTGTTCTTCCTGGGGTTTATAGTTCCATGGCTAAATTAAGAGTTGTAGTCCCATCAGATTAAATATCACATCACAGTTGAGAGAAAAAGACAACATTATATACAGTATACAATGTATTTCAGCAAAAACAGTTAGGCGAAACTCTGTAACTTAGTAAACGAAACCCAAAAATCTTTAGCTAACGACTACCAAACACGTGAACATACTGGTAATTAGGATTTCCTCGCATATGAAAATTTCAGCTTACAACTGATTTTTAATTCGTGCCGAAATCATGCACAGCACGTTGTGGACACTGTTTACCGGTCACCCCAAGTACCAAACCAGGATAAACAGTCATTGTCAATAGAGTAGCCAAGGTGTTAAAACTGGATTATGTACTGGCAAACCGAATTCTGAATAGGCATATGTCTCTAATGAGTTCTTTTTGGATCATTTAGTCTTTTTTAGTGGCCTCAGCAGCCCTCAAAACCTAATATTAAATATAAGAACGAAAAAAAAAATGAGTCGAGATTTTACGCTTTCACGGTAAAGGGGTGGTGGCTGCTCCCCCTCTGAACTCCCCTGCGTTTACTACCAACTCTTTCTACCGTGTCCTTACTTGGGGACGTTTCTGAATTTATAAACTGGCCACGCTACTAATTTCGCCCAATCACCCGCTTTTATCGGTTTTAAGCAACCAATTATCACATAATATCCGACCACGGGATCTCTTCCGACCGAAAAAACACATTTGTATCACTTTCTTTTCCCGCTCGCTTATTTAAAACACCAATCGCTGGCTCAAACACTGATCACTGGTACATGAGTGGTTGAATTTGTTGTTTCAATGGTAAAGTTTGAGGATACAACGAGTAATAGAGTATTAACTACATGTACTATTAAATTTCGAACGACACGACACGACACGGACGAACGACAATCTATTATACTTTGCATCTCGAACGCAATTTGAACTACGACCTTTTGTTAAACATGCTGAAGGAGCCGAACTGTGTTTGAATACAGGAATGCTCTCTCCTTTCATAAATGATTATCGAGACAGTTACTTGATAAAGGCAACGCTAACTCCCTAGGGCAAAGAAACGAAGAAAATATGGATGTGTTTTCCCAAAAATATCGAAGTCAAAAGCACGAATTAAAATCCGCGCAGCGGGCGATATTTTCAAAATAAAGCGAAAATTAGTGACAGGTTGGGTGAAATTAATCCTGTATACTCGGATGGTATAAACAGATCATTCGTAGAAATACGAAGGAACAATATCTATCATTCTGAAATATGCTAAAGACAGAAAAAAAATGCAGCACGTTTTTTATGATCCAAAATAAAATTCTACGAACGAAACAAACCCTGTTTGAAATGTTTATTTACACCGTGGCATCTCTTAAACACCTTCTCAAAATATGTTGTTTTTTTTCAATTCGCGCCATTTTCAGGAAGATTTGCGTTGTTAGTTTTACAAACGTTTAAAACATTGTTATCCTGATATTTGGTGGTCAGCATATAAAATAAAAAAATCTTTTGTTCAAAGGGTGGTGGTCATCGCGTTCTGTTGGATAGGGGACTCATAGCGACGTATACAACACGTGTAAACATTGTTTCATTACATGAAGTACGAAAACGCGCTGCGCAACGACCAGCGCCTTTCACATTTTTACATGTATCATACTATTTTAAAGGACGTTGGCGTTTTGTAGTTTGGAAAATAACTTTTTTAAAAAACGTTATTCCGAAAGTGGGTATACACTAAATATTTATGTAAACAACTAAACATATACGCCGAAATAAGGAAATAGTCTACTAGTATGTTTTAATATTGTTGTAAAACTGAATGACGACATCATTTCTGTGAACAACTGATCACCGATATCACGTAATAGACTATGTAATAAATATTTCTGTAAACAACAGTAACAACCAGTCTTCTCGGTCATTATTATGTTCAGTATTATGTAAATTATAAAATGAAAAGTACTTATTTGTATTGTTGTTTTATTTTCGAAGAATAATTAGAATGCACTGTATACACGTGATTTATATTGCATGTTCAAGGGTATCGAATATCCCGCCGTTTAGCGCCCCACCCCACAGCTGTACCCTAATGTGATACTAAGTGAAACGTATATTTTTACTGTCGCATTTAACAAAAGTTGAGACTGCGTGTATCATGGACTAGACACAACACACGCTGCGACTACTGAGTGAACAGCGACATTTTTTGGGCGAAGTTCCAATGGTGAATTAGTTTATTTGAAATGGAGTGAATATGAATATGAACTCTATTAACAACGCATTAATATCTAAATACATTCGCTTAACTCTGTTTTCTAATAAACATGTCGCACGTGAAAAGCAGGAGATATTTTAGTTTAGTTTCATGTTTACCGAACTTTAACTTTTTAGAATAAATTATACCTACGTTGTCAAATCAACCAAGAGGCTCGAATTCGGAAGGCTTGGCTATTTTAAATTTCGTAAATACCATTCTTTTCAAGCGGCGACTTTATTCAAGTGTAAAGACGTAATTAAATGTATGGAAGTGTCACGATACTTGTACCTTCGAAAGTTACGACTCTTACTCTTGAAATTGGTCATAAATACATGCGCAAAATACAAGCATATACCATTTTTTCAATGGCCAAAATCATACTTATTGTTTGAAATACTAGTAACTGATACCTACACATATAAAGATAGGTGCGAATTTCAAATACTGAAGATCGTTTATTTTACACACCGTGTTGAGGGATGGTGTCTAGATCTAGCGGTTGATCATTCTGTAGTTAGGCCACCTAACCTTGGGATTAAAATGCAATGGTCGTCGCGCCGCGTCGTGTTCGATATGAACTCACAGCGACGTATACAACGCATTGTTTATTTACATAAAATTCAAACACGCACTGAGCGAAGACCAACGCCCTTTCATCAATGGCCTTTTCCAAGCTATGATTTATTTATACCGCCCGAATATTTTGATTCGAAATTGAGTTAAGCCACAGCCCCTCCACAAAAGCCTGCATTATTTTACAATGTGAAACCACCTTATTATCGATATCCAACAACATTTATTATCTTGAATATTACATTTGAGCCCAAATAATAAACGTCAACAATATTAGTAAATGCTAGAACAATCTCAATTATGAATTCGAAGTAGGAAGACTGAACAGACGTGATTTCACAGCGTCAACCGTAGTGCTTGTCACGATTACGAGATCTTAAAGCAGAAGTGATGTAATAGTAGAACGATTTTTATCCCGTGAAAGAGAAGCAACGTCACAACAGTTATAAATACGCCTGTTGCTATGTTAGCTGTTGGTTGTTGGCTCACCCGCTTCAAGTTGTCCAATTATAACGCCTCGGGGGATAATTACTATTTAATGCTAAGTGGTGTTGTTTGAAATAACGCTATTTTACAGAGTGGTTGTCGAATTGTCGTATGTTTTAAAATTACGTCAATTAGTCGCGTAAATCCAGGGCCGGAATCCCAGGGCCGACCTGCCGTTCACAAAAACACTCCGGTAGATTCGTGTGCTACAGTAACTCATGAGTAGACATCATCTTTATAAAACAAGATCATAAAATTTTCCCTGAAAATTACATGGTCCTCAAGTATTGCAATACATTTCACAGTATTATAGCATTTAAAAAAAAATGTAATATAAGTGATGATATAGAAAACATTCCCTGTAGACACAATCCGTGTAGAATAAAATCCCAGACAGTACATCGAAATCAATGGAGACAATGGATTTAATGTGAGCATACCAAAATCCGTTAATTGTTAAACCACCTATTTTTTAGCTGTATATTATATATTATGATTTATAAAGCCACAATAGAACTATTTGTATTTTAAAATAAAGAATTGGGGACCGTTTAGATCTACTAGTACATCAACGTTCCTTGTCGATCCTGTTATATTGTAATGTGTAACTTAAAAATTACATTATCTAAACACATGTTTTCTGAGATAATGTCCGCCGGGATCTCGCTCTGCCGGAATCCAGTAAATCTCAAATTCAGGTTAACCTCAAAACATATTTCGTGCTCGTAGGATTAGCGATGGTGCGGGTTAAACCCATACCTTATCCATGGAAGGTCCAAGGCCAATAGTCGCAAAAGTGTTAATTCCATAGACAACATACACAATTTACATAGGGCGTACAACCATCGCGTAAGCCATGATAAGCAGCTATTTTGCTTCGCATGAATTGTAAAGTTCTACTGGATTTGAGATCGGCGAGGGCTCAATAACTGAAGTAATAGTATTATTAGTCACTACGAATGCGTATGTAATAAATTATTATATGTCGCTATAATAGCATATTTATGTAATGTACAATTACAGTCGCTAGTTAAGCACTTCGCCACAATCGAATCGTTGAGTATTAGTTCAAACAATATCATTGTAACACAAAAAATATATAGTTGATGATAAATTAGTTAATTATAAACGGATTAGTTAGAAATATATTTCTATAGTCTTTAGACCTGGCCACCTAAGCAGGTTTATATGAAAAGTGAATGATTTCTACCATGTCAAGCCAGTAGTGCAGCAGTTCAATGTGCGTGATTTCCGCTTAATAAGTTGAACGTAAAACAACGACAAACTCAGAGTTGCCCGTCAATTTACGCTGAAAATATACAACGGGCAACGTAGTATATAAGTTCTTTAAGTTTAACGTAAAACGACAGCAAATTTGGAAATTTTCGCTGTTTACACTGGACGTACCAAACGCGCAACCTTTAAATTTACGTCGTTTCAGTTTCGACGGTACGCCAGGGAAATTCGAACGTTTACACACCCAAATGTAAACAACGGATTTACTGCAAAACACGTTGCTAATCCGGCAAGCGGTTACGACGGAAATTCGAATTTTCATGCAGTGTGAGTTGAATCAAAACATTTCGTGATGCAAATTACCAAACCACGCATTACAATTAAGACAACATGTGCATAGCCCCTTTACTTGTTGTGTCGTCTCATTTCAACAAAACATGTATACACAGCCCACATACTAATCGGCAAAATAAATAATAATATATAGTAGGGAACATTGTCAAACCACAGATTAAAATTAGGACAAGATGTGCATAGCTCCATCTTTTGTTGTGTCGTGTCATTTTAACAAAAGATATAAACACAGCTGATGTACTAAACTTGAATTGAACTGAAGACAGCATGTGTATCGCTCCATCGTTCGTTATATCGTGATATCCCAACAAAGCACTCATACTAATAAGTGTGACTACATTATTATTGCATCATATGACTGGCGTAATAATGTTGATGTTCGGGCAGCTGAACAATTTAAGATTGGACTGTCTGAATAAAATTCAATCAACTTTTAAAGAAATAAATATGACAGCATGTATTAGTTAAATAATTAACGTGGGTTAATTAAATTTAAATTTTACTCTTTTGCAAATTAATATGGTTGATTTTAATAGAAGTTCTGACTCAATCTCTAGGTTGTATATTATTAGAAATGTAGCATCCTTAATCAGATGAATTCAGGTAAATGATGTGAATTTTTTTTTCCTGTAATTATCGATAAAAATTCTCATTATTATATGCAAAGTAAAATACCAAAGAAGTGGGGGGGACTGGCATTAACCACTAAAGTCAGCTATTCAATATACATTTGAAGACTACCAATATGATATACCGGAACTACTCGGATTATGCAAATTATACACCAATAGAAATGCACTCACGTGGTGTATCTGGTCATCTAAAACTGAGTTGACGTGCACTGCAAATCATTCAACGACGACGATGTTGCACTTACTGATAATACTCACTATAGCTAGTTTCTCTGGAGCAGCTTCAACAGAGGTAAGTTTATATGTCTAGGTTTTTGCGAACTGGTAATTAGATTACAAGTGAGTTCAACCCATATTGCATTGATTACCTTAGACTGGCAAAGTCGGGACTTCATTTTTGTTTTACAAAAAGAAATAATAAATTGTTACGAACGCTTACCGTCACGTTCGTTGACTTTTGAAAGGATGCATTCTCTTATGGAAAAAAATAGTTGTATTGAAATTGAGGAATATATTATTTTTATTGTCACTGTCAGCATCTTTTAATCTATGTTTTACCCCACACTTTGCAAATAGAAGTGTGCATGGAAGTATGTAAAAAAATAACGGTGTGCATTACCCTGTGATAACTTGTTTTCAACTCTGGAAGTAAGTTGGAATATACCAGATGTGCTTGTGTTCTACATGACAAAAGGTGTTTATGAACTACTGAGTGCCTACGTGACACAGCTGCTAGCAAGATCACATTCAGATTGACTCATGTAGAAACCCAGGTTATAAACAGGTTGCAGTGAAAACAGTTGTGGTCCATCATGTCTACAGTGTATCCTGTTAGTAGCTGCTCCAATATTACAAGTTGTACAGGCTTCAATCGTCACTCTGTGAGACTTGTATGAACTGCTCTGTGATCTTCTGCTTTCAGCGGTGTCCTCCAGAATAACCGCGTTCTTCTGCCAGCCATTGACTGACTACATCCTAGAGCTGTGCGTTATCACCAATGCACACTTCCCTAGGCAATCTCCTGTTTTAGTGACTTTATTCATTGTATTTTCTGTGGTTTATTTCTTGTAATTATTTTGAGAGTTATTAAAGTCAGGGGCTTTAACTCGATATTTAATGTATGTGCATTTCATTTCCAGCACTACTATTTTGTCTACCCCATTCTAGCAGTGAATGATCGCCCTGTCCAGTGCGAGTTCTGTGGGTGACCCGACCCTCTCAATAAGCAGGCCGTACACTGTGACAGTTAACATGTGCGTTTTTTTATTCAAAAATCAACATACACAAAATAATCTGAAACTTCCCGGCATTATTGAGAAGCAACTGTCTATGCATACGCATGACCCTTTTGAACAGTTGGCTTGCTCACTTCAAATCCAGCACAACCTATAAGTGTGAGCTGTCAGTCATATGTTTGCTTGTGTCTTGTCTTGTTAATATGTCTGGTTTTTATGTATGTTCCACTACTATTTTTGTGTGAAGGGGATATATATTCTAAGCGAAATATGAGAAATTTTGGAAGTTGAAACTTCCTTGTATCCCAAAGAATATGCGCTGTTTCGAATTTTATTTAACACGAGTTAATATCAACTGTTTGGTTGATGATTTTGATAAAGTAAAACTTAAATTCACTATCTTTTAGACACTGGCAACACTCCAGCGGCTTGGGAGAAAGACCGTCCACCCAACAACCCTCCCAGAACTCATACATAATACCTAATAGGTGATTTTCCGAACAATTGCGAGATCTCGCGAGATGCATGAAAGACGCGCGTCGAACGTCTGCCGCAAAAGTCGAACGATTTGATTTTGAAATAGAATTTCTTTATTTCGCAGCTTACATTGACCGGCCGATCTTCGACAGAGGAATATTGCTTCCGAATACCCTCACTTAATCGAAATTGCCTATCATCAAATGTGGACAGCACATTATTAAGCATGGAAATGTCCCCGAAATACTTTCGCGTTTGTCGAATCCCACGCGATGTTTGACGCGACTACGAGGCTATGACCTTTGTTTGTCCTGTTTTTACGTTCGATTTCACGCATAACACGTGATTCTCGCAGTGTACGGAAAATGGTCTATTCATTGGTCGGTACCAATAAAATAGACATATACTATGTTTGCCAAAGTTGGTTGTACACCAAATCGATTATATTTTGCAGCTCACTTGATTTTCCTCGGGTGATATTGGTGACCAATGTAATGATTTGAGAAAATTCATATTACTTATAAAAACGCAGTTTAGATTGTTTTATTCCCTTCAAAACGATACTTACTACAAGTATAGCAATTACTCTAAAAACGAAATAATGTTTATATCACTATTTCTATTTCATTTTTATTTCACAGAGATCTACTGAAAAACGAGCAAGTAAGTAATAATCTAGATAGGAGTTTTGTCACTCAATCAATTAATTAATTATTCAATCATTTACGCTAAAATTTCATTAACATTTTGCCGATGTTGTCAACATTGAATGTAGTCTCGATGATATACTATCCACCAACAGAATAGTATAACCTTCACTCATTGACCATCCTTAGCGAATGACTTGATGTTTTAAATTTGTTTACAATAAGTATACACCACACGTAATTTGTAGAGTTTACAGGACAGAAATATTTGAAACGGGGGTAAAAACGACTGCACCGACATGTGCAAGGGGTGGGAAAGGCGTACACAACTTCCCAAATCTGGCCATAGGTCACGATTCTTATTTACATCTGCTCACGGCTGTTTTTAAATGGAAATAACATTTGCTCACGTATAAAGTAGTATAGTTGTTTACGAATCACGTGCTAGTTGTTAGCGATTACAAGCTGTGAATCTTCATTATATATCAATACATTTGAGAATGATTTTTCAGGACGTCTTCATTGCTGCTTTATATCATATATAATGGGATATTTTGGTATGAATGCGATGTTATCGGATTTTCAGCATGTTGTACAGACCAGTTTGTGCATATAATGAGTATATTTAAGCAATAATGAACGTCCCGCAATATATGTAGAAAAAAGTGTGCTTGAGTCAATTATGAGTTGTCGGGGAGTTTATTATTTTGTAGCGTTGTCAATAATAGTGGATTTGCTGCCTCTAAAAAGCGGACAATTTGGCGAAATATCCACAGTGAACGGAATAGTTTCAGAGACACTGGCTCGCGAATGTAAATCATTTAAAATGTCTTTCTGGAAACTGTTTCAACAATCTCATATGGCAAACTAAGAATCTAGTTTTAATCCATCAAACAATATTGTATTGAACTCATTTACATTGTCAGTGAATGAGTGACTGATGTGAGGTATGGAGTGATCGCCCGAGCGAACGGCACACCGTGACTGATACGCCGTTTCGGTGTCCGCCGCGGCTTTGCACTACGCTATGCTAAATCGCCGCCGTGGTCCAGCTGGATCGACTGTGCGTAGGGGTGCGTACCCGGGATAGATGTATGTAGTTGCATCGTGACCCCATCTCACTAGTGTTTTCAAACCATCAAGGTAGATGTTGTTGGCAACTGTCCTGTCTGAGTAAAAGTTATTTTAAATTCCACGGGAGGGCGGTGATTTGACGAATACTTTAAAGTCAAACTGAACGAAACTTACAGGCGAAGCGAGCGAACGAGCATGACTGAAAAGCTAATGGGTGTTAGCCATCCTTGAAGGAGAACCTACAGTGATTCTAATCTGATTATAAAAATAAAAAAGACGCTCCTGAAAACATGCATGTACTTTCTTTTGCTTATGCAAACTGTTACCGGGAGCCGACGCTTAGGAAATACAAGTCACGTCGATCATCATCGATCTCGTTTCGCAAATTGTGTAGTACTACTCTCTACAGAAACAGAACTACGTGTATATTCATCTCTCTGTACTCGTATACTCGTTTATCGCATTTGCTTCGATAAATCACCCTCGGTTAACCTCACTTCATCAACACGATAAGGCGAACTAATCGGGAGGCCACTATGACAGCGGCATCAGTCGCGAAATCTAGAAGCGCGCGTACTAGATGAAACGCTTCGAGCGAACGCGCTTTGGCATACAGAACAGACGACGATACCCTCACAAAATTGTCCGATTTCAATATTGAAATCTGATGTTATTGGTAATGGACCGTTTTATTTGACGCCGATTTTAGTATTAAATACTTGTTATCTAACAATTTATCTTCTTTTTTCAATAGTTTCTCCTTTATTCGTTTTCGAAACCAACATTATATTCATATCCATGGCACAGGGCATTGATGTTCAATAATGGGATACGTTATCGCGAATAATCTGCTGCAATGACGTCATAAAATCCACTGGTATTGATAATGCTATAATATAATAAGAAGTAATGTAACAGTTGAACCTTGAATACTATTGATTTATGCTGAAATTATGACTATTATAAACATTTATTAACTTTTTATTTTTTAGAGAGGTATGAAATCGTACTCTGGCCATTAACCTGGGTCGGCGCGAAAGCTGAATGCGAAATGAGGAATTATAAACTTGCAGAGATCCGTACTCAGGCAGACCAAGATGAAGCATTAGCAACAACGGCAGGATACTCAGGTATGATATAACTTATGCAAATTTAAATAATGCATGAATAATTCATAACAGATAATTGATTTATTTGTATATGATTATGTCCAAACAGGTTTATTTTGGATTGGTGTTATCGATTCACAAGCAATCAACAAATTTGCATATGCAACTGGTGGAAAATTGACTTATGATAATTTTATGTCAGGTGATCCACGTAACTTGAACACAGTCTCGTGTTTAGCGTAAGTGTATTCATTTCAATTTAAAATGAGGGGCACAATACATGAAATTTATACTAATGTGACACTAACAATAAACTGACATGATAATATATAGGCTTTATAAAGAAACCATTTTTATTCGTCGTTTTCTATTACAATAACAAAATTCATATTTTTCAAATTTCCTCATCTGCTGTGATACAAATCAGGGACACTATGTCAATAAATATTGAAAATTTAAATTGATTGAAACCACCTTGTAACAATATATTAACAAAATACATCACTTGTACGGATAATATATAAGTGTGAAATGAAACACTTCCTGTCTGAAAGTAAAATAACTTTCATATTGGCCATGTACAATGTATAAATTGTTATATTTGATGGTGTAACGTTTCCATGCCTGTGGTGTGGTAATAGTCTGGTTGAAAGATTTGTTTGTAGTGGTGTGAATGAGCTGATGATATTAGCAAATTCCTTTCAGTGTTCAGAGTAAAGATGGTTATTGGAAAAATAAATATTGTGATGATACTAATATTATGTATACTGCTATATGTGAGCCTAGTAAGTTAGTAAGTTAATTACTTCGTTATTTACTATATTCAAATAATTTAATTTTACGTAAGAGGTGTGACAATTGTTTCTTTAACGTGATTAGTTAGTACAACGCAAATAACCATCGACATTTTTTTTGTAAGCGAGGCAACCTCGAAACTTGTTCTTGTCCCTTGTGTTCTTTTCCAATTCGTTATCGATTTCACATTTTCATTGATCTATGCAGCAATGGTATTACAAAGTGGTGGCAATGACGCAATAAAATGACAATTTAAAGTAAATTTAAAAATACCATTGTTCTCTCGCTGTTAACAAGAAACTAACGGTTATTTGGATATAAAGTCATTACCATGACAATCTTATACACCTTACTTTCTGCATAAAAAATGTTTAATATTTGTATTACCTATAATATTTAAGTTTTTTCTAGTATTTGCTTTTTTATGATACCATATTTCCTTTCTCCGGTGATTACAATATCATTTTAACTACATGAAGTGAAAAAAGATCTAAATGATGTTTGTACGTGATTAATACAAAATGAACTCCCTGTGTTTCGAGATTATATAATGCACTATATTCAGATTCAGCAATGTAAACCCCATTTTATGCGTTTTATTGCAGTCCCAGATGACCCAGGTGTATCGGGTGAACAGCATATGACAAAATTCGATGGTAGTCCATTTAGTTTTCAAGGCATATGCTGGTATACTCTGTTTAAAGACTGCTCGACAACTCCTGCCTTTGAAGTAACAGTTGAGTTTGAACCTTGGGAGGACAGTTCTGTTCAACAAGTAAGAACCCGAACTGTTTCTGTTAATGTAACTGTTGGACGTGAATTTGCTATCATCAGCGGACTGGATATTGTTACAGTAAGTGATTTGCCCAAAGCATATTTCCTTGTTGCAACTTTACACTATTTTCAGAAGACAATTCTAATTTTGATTTCAGGATGTTAAAGTGGTGCATATTCAATTCCTGAAAGACTCTGAATAGTACTTCTTGAAATATAATCTTTTTTTTTCACTTCAGGGAAGAACTGACGGCTACATTAATGCAGCAAAACCAATACACGTTAAGGAAGACGTTAAAACAATCACCCTGAGCTTCACTTCTAAGGATACCACATTCACTTTATACTGGTCCTTGAAGAAGCACAGCTTAAGAGTATCTATCTCTGGACCTGACTCTCGTGCTCATCCGTGTTCACTGTTTTACAACAGCAGTCTAATAAGGTGCTTTGACACACATATGATCACCTTATCGGTGTATAATTTAAACAATTTTATGACTACTCGATATTCTAAAATTTTACATAATACCCATCATTACGCCTAGTTTCAAAATTTTGTTTTATGTTTTTTGTTTTCAGATGCGACTAACACTATCGTCGTATAAAAGAGGTTGACATGGCAACAACTGTACAACATTTGATGAGAAATTATTATGGCCATGCCATCATATAATTTATCGCGTTTAATTTATTCGGGTTATTTTTTCTAGTTTAACTTTAGGCAAATTCAACAAAAGTTGAAATGATGGTGCTCGAAGGAGAATTGGTATTAAAATATTAAGCGTTATCAATTAAATGTGCTGTCATGGGCATAACTGTGTGTATTTTATTTATTTATTTGTGTGTAATTTCGTTATGCAGCACTGTGGTACATATCTTTAAATATCAACAAAATAGCATATATTTTTGAAACTATTCTTCCGGGAAAGTGTGGGTCATTGGATATAATCTCACACTTTTGTTCAAAGTCTGTAAATCGCATTAGCACGGAACAACTTACAGACTATGACCACAAGTGTAGTGTTATATTTATAAAATATGTTAGTTAAACAGAAATTCAAAAGATGAATTGTTCATTTGTTCATTGTTCCAAAATTGTATGTCTCTTCATCAGAAATTAAATCCTCGGGGGCGGACATCCGGGCATTTTCACCGCCTGGCAACCCTCGGCGGTGAAAACAAAGGCCCAAAACTCGCAGAAAACGGTACTTTGGGATGATTGTAGAGAATCCTCTGAACAGTGTAACAAGATTAGCCCTACGTGTGTAACATATATAAATTTGGTTGTTCAGGATTACTTCAAAGTTGAGTTTGTGTTGTTTTCTCGAATTTTCACCGGCTCGACCGGCTTTCCACAGCAGCGCGCACAGAGCCCATAGAAATGCATGTTCAGTGGTGCGCGTCTTAGCAACATGGAACGTCTTGTGACGTAGCTCCGCTCCCGAGGATAGGTTAATCGTTAGACATTTGTGCTAAATCTGTAATCGTGGATTTGAACCTCTTTCTTGGTCAAGTTTTTATAATATTTGAGAAAGAATTCTTTCTCATTATCACCTTCAGACGTTGCACCTCACCTTAAGCAGTGCAGTCTTAGCCATGATTTACAAAAGTGGTTTACAATAGAATAGAATAGAATAGAATATAATAGAATAGAATAGAATAGAATAGAATAGAATAGAATAGAATTTCTTCAAGTGTAGACAGTTAGCAATCAGCATAATGACAAAGTTCTATGTTAATCTGGAGCCCCTGAGAGCTCAAGAAGCTTTTGACATTAGGAACAGTGGGTAGCACTGCCAGATTTGGTGGATTGGAAACTAATAAAAGCACAGAGAACAACTAACGCAATTTCGGAAACCGATTTGACCACCATGGGAAAGGAGTGCTTCCGTTAATATACCTTCAATAAAATACTTACCCTCTCAGAATATTAAAAACAATATTGGAAAAGTGAATTTTAAATATTTCCCCTCTTTCACCCACATTACCCTACCCAACCCAACCAGTGGGAAGTATTTATACAATTGTCATAATGTACGATGGTATTCTCAAATGATACATACGCCTAGAAAAAAGTACTGTGAGAAGAAAGGGGCGTCACAAATGAAATACAAGACTTGGCTTTACTGCTTCGCCACAGCGATACACAAAAGACATATCAAGGATCAACGTGTCTAAAAAACTAGATCAGTAAAAATACCATCGTCAAACCAGTCAGTCGAGTTTTGTAGAACATTCAAGCCAGTGTCCGTGACAAATAGGAGAACACGGTTGTTTACATCCTCACTGTCGCATTGCAAGAAACGATCGCCTTGATTTGTCACCAAGAAACAATAACATGAAATTTGTTAAAAATACATCACACTATTGTGATTTTCCAGCAGATAAAAATGATATATATTAAAATATTTTACTTACAAATATTGACTTATACAGTACGTGGTCTGAGTCTCTCATTACTGAATGTAGCAGTAGCAGTGAAACAATCAAATTTGACTTAATAGTAAATGCAGTAGGTAAGTGTTTATTCCGTACATGAAAACCGATTTGGTCAGTTCGTAAAAACTGTGCATAGTTTTAAAGTTGAAGTTCAAAAAAATAATATTACTTTATATACTTCCGATATGATTAGATCGCTAATTATATGCCATATTGACTTTCAGAGATACTAATTATATGCCATGGTTACTTCCAGCGGTACTAATTATATAACATTGTGACTTCCAGGGATACTAATTATATGCCATGGTTATTTCCGGGTGTACTAATTCTATGCCATGGTTACTTCCAGGTGTACGAATTATGTGTCATGCTGACTTCCAGGTGTACTAATTATATGCCATAGTTACTTCCAGCGGTACTAATTATATGCCCTGGTTACTTCCAGATGTACTAATTATATTTCGTGACTTCCAGCAGTACTAATTATATGCCATTGTGACTTCCAGGTACACTAATTATATGTCATGGTCACTTCCAGTACGTACTAATATCATGTACTGATGACTTTCAGGGTGCTTTGGCTTCCATGTTAGGTGTGTGCTACTTATGGCATATTATTTAATATATTGAAGTGCGCAAAGACGGTATATTTGTATATATTGTAGTGAGTACACTCAGTTTCAGTTACTGTCTCACTTAGACTGTATTGTACAATGGCCTACGGATAATGTGTGTTAACTTCAACCTTATTTAATGGATTGAAGTGTTGACTATTTAGTCCAGTATCCAGCATCGGAAGTATAGAGAACTGTCTAACCATTTTTGTTTGATGAACTCTTCAGTATTTGATCAACATATCGGGGCGTTTACATAGAATTTTCCGCCTCTATAGTCAATTCGACTGTACTGTACATTGGGATCTAGTTTATGTGTGGTGCCCTCATCGGTACTTGTTTAACACAATAAAGCGTTCACACGCGATTTCCCGTCACTTCGATTGAACCGTACACTGGCTTATGTATGGTTCCCTCGCCGGTACCGTACATTGGCATTCAGTTTATTTGTGGTTCCTACATCGGTATTTATTTAACACACTATCGCGTTTACACACGCTTTCCAACCTCTATACCACCTCTTGTTTAACATACTTAGGAAAGGATATGCAGCAGGTCAAGTTGCTCTACATATATAAGTACTACAATTTACCCCTAAATACTGTATTGATAACAGGCGCAATCTACAATGTACATGGCATGACGTCCAATATATAATAAACACGAAAACTACAACAAAATAGTCCGAATTGAAAAAGAGCTCGTGTTTTGTCTGTGAGTTGATTCAAATTCTGAATCACAAGTTTCACTGTGTCACTCCATATTATTAAATGTTTCACATTGACTTGTTGTCCATCATTGTTACGGCCGAGTTTGAATCGAAAGTCGTATGACGGTCAGACACGATTATTTTCGTTGACCCCAGCTCATACACGAGAATCGCAACAAGAAACGACACAAAAAAAAGTTGTTATCAGAACTAAATATTGTTTTTGTATAAATGTATATAATGTGCTCACGAGGTATATCTTGATTATACAGTATATGAAAAGTTACATACAATAAAGTGCTATAATTTCAATATTGGTCAAATACAATATACATAATATCACCGGCATTCACGCCGTATTCAATTCGTTACAAACTAAGGTCAAGCATTCCGAACAGCCCATAAATATATTATCATAACACCAGAATTCAACTGAGTTTCAAAACAACAATTTAATTCAACTAAGTAAACAGTGGCTGATGAAACACCACAATAATTGCTACAAGAAATAGTACTACATTTAAACAGTGGCTGATGAAACACTACAATAATTATTACAACAAATAGTACTATATTTAAACAGTGGCTTCAGAAACACCACAATAATTACTACAACAAACAGTACTATATTTAAACAGTGGCTTCGGAAACACCACAATGATTATTACAACAAACAGTACTATATTTAAACAGTGGCTTCGGAAACACCACAATAATCACTACAACAAATAGTACTATATTTAAACAGTGGCTTCGGAAATACCACAATAATCACTACAACAAATAGTACTATATTTAAACAGTGGCTTCGGAAACACCACAATAATTATTACAACAAATAGTACTATATTTAAACAGTGGCTTCGGAAATACCACAATAATCACTACAACAAATAGTACTATATTTAAACAGAGGCTTCAGAAACACCACAATAATTACTACAACAAACAGCACTATATTTAAACAGTGGCTTCGGAAACACCACAATAATCACTACAACAAATAGTACTATATTTAAACAGTGGCTTCGGAAATACCACAATAATCACTACAACAAATAGTACTATATTTAAACAGTGGCTTCGGAAACACCACAATTATCACTACAACAAATAGTACTATATTTAAACAGTGGCTTCGGAAATACCACAATAATCACTACAACAAATAGTACTATATTTAAACAGTGGCTTCAGAAACACCACAATAATTACTACAACAAACAGTACTATATTTAAACAGTGGCTTTGGAAACACCACAATAATCACTACAACAAATAGTACTATATTTAAACAGTGGCTTCAGAAACACCACAATAATTACTACAACAAACAGTACTATATTTAAACAGTGGCTTCGGAAATACCACAATAATCACTACAACAAATAGTACTATATTTAAACAGTGTCTTCAGAAACACCACAATAATTATTACAACAAACAGTACTATATTTAAACAGTGGCTTTGGAAACACCACAATATCTCGGCTCAATAGAAATATACAATTACTCGGAATGCTTGCCTCTTAAAGTAGTTGACCAATTACAATATACTGTCATGCAAAAACAAATCATAGTGATTCAATATAATTACAAATATGTACGCAAAAACTTTGCCTCAGTTCGTGAACACAGTCAGTTCCATAAGAAATACCTTCGGCTACGGTAATGCGGAAATACACTAACGCCGGACCGGCGACGTAGAAATACGTACTTGAGACGGTGACGTCCACGCACCTTGCAATACTCTGGCCACATAGTTGAGGTAGTCGGTCGGCGAGTTCACACACCTTATGATTCAGCTGTTCAGTTGCAGCAGCAGTCAGTCAACGAACACGCCCTTGAAATAATTGTTGATCTCAGCGTAGGACGGCATAGCAGAACTGCATCATTGCTAACGTACGGTGACGATCCAATTGTCTCACACGCCACGTGGCGACATCAGAACCTTGACACATCTGCCGACCACGCAAGGTATTGTAATGAAAAGACTACGAATTCAAGTCCGACGACCCCTTTAATGACAATGCATGGGCGTCTCCCTATCTCAATAGTAAATGTGTTCGCATTCACAAAAACAAAACCAAATAAAACTAAGCAAAACACAGAAATACGTAACAACCATGCACACTGTTTGATTTTTTTCTAAATCAGTTTTTTTACCATCAATCATTTAATGACGTAAGAAGTACATATCCAAATCTAATATATTAAACAGGTGTATGCGACAGTGATCAGCCTCGTGGAGTTTCAACATTCTAGCCCCAACAGTGGGGTTAAGCATGTCAAGGCAATAAGAACATGTACAATCACATATTTATTCAATTTAGTTAGCATTAAAGTTTAATGAAAATACGTAATTAACATATGAATACAATTGTAAACACAGGACATTTATAATCTGTTCGCTTTACTTTATGCAGATGATGTAGCCATTTTTAGTGACTCAATTCCAAACCTGCAGAATTTGATTAATATTTTATCGCAATTTTGTAGCAAGTGGTGTATGAAAGTTAATTTACAAAAAACAAAAGTTATGGTTTTCCGCAAAGGCGGTCACGTTTCACGAAACGAGAAGTGGTACCTTGAGGGATGCGAGTTAGAAGTTGTCTCCTATTATACGTATTAAGGTCTCGTGCTTTTGACACCCATTTCAAATTATTTGATTCAATTATATCTCCTATTCTGTGCTACGGATCTGAAATATGGGGATTCCAATACTACGACCAAATTGAAAAAGTACATAGGAAATGGCGCAGGAGGCTTCTTGAGCTCCCTCAAGGTACTGCCAAAGAATCTATAGTTGGAGAATGTGGGCGACTTCCAATCTTTGTTTCCACACTTAAACGTTGTATTAAGTATTGGCTTAGACTCTTAGAAAACCCCCCGACGAGAATTCCCAGGCATGCCTATTCAATGTTGCGTAATCTCAATGACCAAGGTAGAAATAACTGAGTGACCGCAATTAAACACATTTTGTATTCATATGGCTTTGGGTATGTCTGGCTAGCTCAAGAAGTAGGTAGCAAGGACGTTTTTCTTTCTGAATTTGTACTGCGAGTCTCCGACACGCAGAGACAGCTTTGGAAAGCAAATGCGTCCTTGAAGCCTAAATTACGTAATTACATTGAGTTCAAGAGTACCTTACAACCGGAGAAATATTTATCTTTAAATTGCAATCTGAAACTCGTCCGCATTTTTGCCTGTTTTCGTTGTGGGTTTTACCACTTAGAATTGAAGAAGGTAGGCACGAAAGTTTGTCTTCAACGGAAAGATTCTGTAAAGTATGTCGTGCTAATTTTGTTGAGGATGAATATCATTTTCTGTTGATTTACTAAAATTTACTGATATTACAGTAACAACGAGTGCACGAACGTTGCCTCATAAACTTTCCGTGTGTGTGATGAAGCGAAATAAAAAAAATCCACCAGCTGGCTTACTCAGGCAGTATCCCATGCAAGTACTAATGACACACGATTAGGCTTAACTTTATGCATTGGTCGATAACCTTACCACTCTGATGTATGAATAATTTGAAATTGATCTTAATTTGCGGCTAATTCATGTTTGGAAATGTTTTAGAATTGACATAGTTTACACAACTTCTTGAATTTAACTTTGACCTCTACATGCTTTGGAATCTAGTATGGCAATTTAAAATATATTTATACAAAAATTTCGAACTTATGGATCCAGTCAATAAAATATGATAGGTAAAATTCCCAAATGAATCTACAAACTTTGCAATCGCTTTTTGCTACTTTGTAAACGGTTGGATGTCCATGTTTCGGTTCCTTGTTCAGATAATCTGCTTATATTTTGGTCATTTTCTAGAAATTGACTTAATGTTTTCGCAATTTAACTGCGGGGTTGGCATGCATGCATAAAATAAATAAATAAATAAATAAATAAATAAATAAATAAATAAATAAATAAATGAATGAATGAATGAATGAATGAATGAATGAATGAATGAATGAATGAATGAATGAATGAATGAATGAATGAATGAATGAATGAATGAATGAATGAATGAATGAATGAATGAATATTTCTTGGTTTCACCCTTACAGATATTTTACTAGTCATGTTATTCGTTTGTTGCTCTCCTCAGTTTCACGTGATGGATTGGGATAGCTTATCACTTGTTCACTAACACCTTTACTTCTTTGTGGAAATATTCATTATCTTATGCATTATGGCATTACGTGGGATTTGTGCTGAGGCAGTGAGAAATAATCAATCCATGATACTTACTAGGTTTTCAAAACTAGACTCTAATCTATCAAAACTATGTGCAGCTACTCCAAAAAAGCTAAAGAGCGGGCAATTAAGACGTTTAAAATCAACAATACCTATCAGAAAGAAGACTTAGTTAGGAATTCATGGTTGATGCGGTAACAATTTATGCAGCTATTAATTCGCGTCTAGAGCCTAAATGAGTTGGCCAATAACTAATGATCTGAACAAAATGTAGGCAGAACCTCACTGATTCCAATCGGAGATAGCCCATACATAGTGACGTAGTAAATCAATCTACTGTATGTTAAGTGTAAGATGAAACCTAAAGTAATATATGTTGGCTATCTTAAGCCATATGTGTATTAGCCCCCATGGTTAGAGTCTAACAAGATGATGCCTAGTTTTTGGGCCCAGTATTTTGACAGCATACGTGATGCATTAGTAGGTGGTGAGACCGTCAGAAAAAAATCATTCTCTCTCAACGATTCCTTCAGAAAACATCACCAATCTGAAGAGAAATGATCCAGCAATTAAAGAAAAATTGAAGGAAATGCAGTAGAGCACACTCACTCAGAAGCGAAGTTTTAAACAGCGCCAGCACTGAAAGTGTGAGAGAAAAACAACCACGTGACATTGGCAGAGTGTTTTCATAACTGCCAGGTCAAAAGCTATGTTTACCCCCTGCTACATCAGCGCAACAATCAGATCATAACGTCCAGAACTAACGCAAAGTGGATCGACATCGATTCAGGTAAAAACCCAACAAAGGAGGAATTTAGTAGTTGGTATTGGCACCTGTTATGCCTGAATCAACTTTGTCCGAATTGTTGAGAATTTGATGTTGATTAACAAACATTTAAATTGTGTTGTATCTACAACGGAGACACGTGTTTTCTGGGGTTTTAGTGCGGAGGGGGGGGGGTTCTATGTTAAGCTTGGGAATATTTTTTGATTCTGTGGAGTTGTAATCAAGTGTCCCAGACATGCTCGTGTTTGGAAATTCATTTCAATCCAAATCTGTTTCTAGAAATCATTTGGCATTCAAGAGTAGAGAATTCAAATACAAGATTATTTTCAACACTGTTTCTAGGCTAAAGTTAAACACGATTTCACTACTAGTACGCATAGTGCATTGATGAATGATTGAATTTTCGTCTTGGACCAGTATGAGATATTTTGGCGAGATTTTTTTTAATGTTATCGTATACATGAAGTCGATATTTCTAACTTACATTGAATTATTGACAAGATTGTCAGTAATCCTGATTTTAATTAAACAATACACATTATTTTGTGCTGATAGCTTTAATTTATCTGCACGCAAATGCAATACAGTGTTCATAGGTGTGCGTCGGAAATGAGAGTGAGGATGTTGTTGAAAATTGTTGAATCAAAATATGTATTTATGAAAATTGCCAGCCCACATTGTCATTTGAACAAAAGAAACAGCCCACAGTATATCGGGAAAATGAACTGACAACGCTTCAATTAAAACATCGCTATGTCTGGCATTTTATTTTAAGCATTTTAAATTACTTCTGTATTTTGTAAAGTCTGAATTATTCTTTAATAACTTCCGAAATATTCCCCATTTTGAAGAAATTATTTGCATTTTACTGTGTTGCCGCTTCATTCGAAAAAAAATGCATACTGTTCTATGTGAGTTATTTTAATTTTACCTAAATGCAGATAAAATGTTGATGGATGTGTTTTACTTCTCAACTCCCACAAAATGATTTAAAGCTTAGGTAGGTCTAAATAAAATACAAGCTTTTATAACAATGCTTATTAAAACCACACATTACGACAGGCTGTGCATAGCTCTCTTGTTCTATCGTGATATTTGGACAAAACATATGTACAGTCCATACAATACAATTGGTAAAACAGATTCATAAGGCTATAGTGGAGATAAGTAATATGACACGATGCTTCGTCGTGCAGGAGAGAGGGAGCATGGTGATGTTATATTACATGGTGTTTGTTATAAAAGACAAATCAGTGTTACTAATTTAGTAATATTTCGCTTCATTTTGGCAAATTGTATGATGGTTGGTCAGAACGCGAATTTTTAAGGGACTGTCCAGAAATAAATATCAATTGAAACATGGATCAGTTTCATTAGGGCTGATTTTAATCAAGATTGATTAATCGAAATATCAATCTGCTTCACAGGGTTCTGGCAGATATAATTTATTTTAATTTCAACCTTTATGTTTAAACATGTTTAAGCAGATTGATATTTCGATTTTGTTCACATCACCTATGATTGCTCTGTAATATTATAGCTGTTTTTCGTAATAAAATAAAATGAATATTGCTCTATAGGAAATTCAAATCTGAAAATTACAAGTCAGCTGCATACATTTATTATCGAGATAGCAAATATCAACCGTCTTAACCGGTAATCAAGATATAGGAGTGGAGAGAAATAACTAATATGGTACTGTGCTCCTTCATATTGCCTGGGGTCACTAACCAAATGGTACTCTTTTTCTTTTCATTGCAAAGGGTGACTCGCTAAGTGTTACTGTGTCTCATTACATTTGATTACTTATCAAATGGTACTCCACCTCTTCCCATTGCAGGGGTTACTCACCAAATGGTACTGTGCCTTTTGCTATTGCATGTGGCCACTCAGCAAATGGTACTGCGCTCTTTCCCATTTCATATGGTTAATAACAAAAGTATACTGTGCTCCTTCCCATTGCACAGGGTTACTCACTAAATGGTACTGTGCCCCTTCCCATTTTATCGGGCTACTCACCAAAGGTAATGTGCTTCTTCCCATTGCAGGGGTTACTCACGAAATGGTACTGTTCCATTTCCCATTGCATTGGATTGCTCACCAAATAGTACTGTGCTTCTTCCCATTCCATAGGATACTCACCAAATGGAACAGTGGTCCTTCCCATTCCCCCGGGTTATTCACCAAATGTCACTGTGCTTCGTGGGAGTTTGGTGAGTAAAGCCATGCAACAGAAAGGGTAAGTAACCCAATTCAATGAGAAGGGTCAGCAGTACAATTTGGTGGGTAACCCCATGCAATGCTAGGGAAATGGTACTGTGCTCTTTCCCAGTATAGGATGTTTATTACCGAATGTTACTAAGCCCCAGCCTTTCGAAGTGTTTACTGCGCTTTTTCCAATTCCAAGGGGTTGCGCACCAAATGGTACTTTGCCCATTGCAGTTGTTTACTCATCAAATGACACTGAGCTCTTTCCCATTGCATTAGATTACTCACAAATTGGCAATCTTCCTTCTCATTGCACTGGGTTACTAACCAAATGGTACTGTTCCTCCTTCTATTGCAAGTGGTTACTCAACAAATTTTATTATGCTCCCTTCCATTGCATTGGGTTACTCACCAAATTTTATTGTGCTCCCTTCCATTGCATTGGGTTACTCACCAAATTTTATTATGCTCCCTTCCATTGCATTGGGTTACTCACCAAATTTTATTATGCTCCCTTCCATTGCATTGGGTTACTCACCAAATTGTATTGTGCTCCCTTCCATTGCATTGGGTTACTCACCAAATTTTATTATGCTCCCTTCCATTGCATTGGGTTACTCACCAAATTTTATTATGCTCCCTTCCATTGCATTGGGTTACTCACCAAATGTTATTATGCTCCCTTCCATTGCATTGGGTTACTCACCAAATTTTATTGTGCTCCCTTCCATTGCATTGGGTTACACACCAAATTTTATTATGCTCCCTTCCATTGCATTGGGTTACTCACCAAATTTTATTATGCTCCCTTCCATTGCATTGGGTTACTCACCAAATGTTATTATGCTCCCTTCCATTGCATTGGGTTACTCACCAAATTTTATTATGCTCCCTTCCATTGCATTGGGTTACTCACCAAATGTTATTATGCTCCCTTCCATTGCATTGGGTTACTCACCAAATTTTATTATGCTCCCTTCCATTGCATTGGGTTACTCACCAAATATTATTATGCTCCCTTCCATTGCATTGGGTTACTCACCAAATTGTATTGTGCTCCCTTCCATTGCATTGGGTTACTCACCAAATTTTATTATGCTCCCTTCCATTGCTTTGGGTTACTCACCAAATTTTATTATGCTCCCTTCCATTGCATTGGGTTACTCACCAAATGTTATTATGCTCCCTTCCATTGCATTGGGTTACTCACCAAATTTTATTGTGCTCCCTTCCATTGCATTGGGTTACTCACCAAATTTTATTATGCTCCCTTCCATTGCATTGGGTTACTCACCAAATTTTATTGTGCTCCCTTCCATTGCATTGGGTTACTCACCAAATTTTATTGTGCTCCCTTCCATTGCATTGGGTTACTCACCAAATTTTATTATGCTCCCTTCCATTGCATTGGGTTACTCACCAAATTTTATTATGCTCCCTTCCATTGCATTGGGTTACTCACCAAATGTTATTATGCTCCCTTCCATTGCATTGGGTTACTCACCAAATTTTATTATGCTCCCTTCCATTGCATTGGGTTACTCACCAAATTTTATTATGCTCCCTTCCATTGCATTGGGTTACTCACCAAATTTTATTATGCTCCCTTCCATTGCATTGGGTTACTCACCAAATTTTATTATGCTCCCTTCCATTGCATTGGGTTACTCACCAAATTTTGTTATGCTCCCTTCCATTGCATTGGGTTACTCACCAAATTTTATTGTGCTCCCTTCCATTGCATTGGGTTACTCACCAAATTTTATTATGCTCCCTTCCATTGCATTGGGTTACTCACCAAATTTTGTTATGCTCCCTTCCATTGCATTGGGTTACTCACCAAATTTTATTGTGCTCCCTTCCATTGCATTGGGTTACTCACCAAATTTTATTGTGCTCCCTTCCATTGCATTGGGTTACTCACCAAATTTTATTATGCTCCCTTCCATTGCATTGGGTTACTCACCGAATGTTATTATGCTCCCTTCCATTGCATTGGGTTACTCACCAAATTTTATTATGCTCCCTTCCATTGCATTGGGTTACTCACCAAATTTTATTGTGCTCCCTTCCATTGCATTGGGTTACTCACCGAATGTTATTGTGCTCCCTTCCATTGCATTGGGTTACTCACCAAATTTTATTATGCTCCCTTCCATTGCATTGGGTTACTCACCAAATTTTATTATGCTCCCTTCCATTGCATTGGGTTACTCACCAAATTTTATTGTGCTCCCTTCCATTGCATTGGGTTACTCACCAAATTTTATTGTGCTCCCTTCCATTGCATTGGGTTACTCACCAAATTTTATTGTGCTCCCTTCCATTGCCTTGGGTTACTCACCAAATTTTATTATGCTCCCTTCCATTGCATTGGGTTACTCACCAAATTTTATTGTGCTCCCTTCCATTGCATTGGGTTACTCACCAAATTTTATTGTGCTCCCTTCCATTGCATTGGGTTACTAACCAAATTTTATTGTGCTCCCTTCCATTGCATTGGGTTACTCACCAAATTTTATTGTGCTCCCTTCCATTGCATTGGGTTTCTCACCAAATTTTATTATGCTCCCTTCCATTGCATTGGGTTACTCACCAAATTTTATTATGCTCCCTTCCATTGCATTGGGTTACTCACCAAATTGTATTGTGCTCCCTTCCATTGCATTGGGTTACTCACCAAATTTTATTATGCTCCCTTCCATTGCATTGGGTTACTCACCAAATTTTATTATGCTCCCTTCCATTGCATTGGGTTACTCACCAAATTTTATTATGCTCCCTTCCATTGCATTGGGTTACTCACCAAATTTTATTGTGCTCCCTTCCATTGCATTGGGTTACTCACCAAATTTTATTGTGCTCCCTTCCATTGCATTGGGTTACTCACCAAATTTTATTATGCTCCCTTCCATTGCATTGGGTTACTCACCAAATTTTATTATGCTCCCTTCCATTGCATTGGGTTACTCACCAAATGTTATTATGCTCCCTTCCATTGCATTGGGTTACTCACCAAATTTTATTATGCTCCCTTCCATTGCATTGGGTTACTCACCAAATTTTATTATGCTCCCTTCCATTGCATTGGGTTACTCACCAAATTTTATTATGCTCCCTTCCATTGCATTGGGTTACTCACCAAATTTTATTATGCTCCCTTCCATTGCATTGGGTTACTCACCAAATTTTGTTATGCTCCCTTCCATTGCATTGGGTTACTCACCAAATTTTATTGTGCTCCCTTCCATTGCATTGGGTTACTCACCAAATTTTATTATGCTCCCTTCCATTGCATTGGGTTACTCACCAAATTTTGTTATGCTCCCTTCCATTGCATTGGGTTACTCACCAAATTTTATTGTGCTCCCTTCCATTGCATTGGGTTACTCACCAAATTTTATTGTGCTCCCTTCCATTGCATTGGGTTACTCACCAAATTTTATTATGCTCCCTTCCATTGCATTGGGTTACTCACCGAATGTTATTATGCTCCCTTCCATTGCATTGGGTTACTCACCAAATTTTATTATGCTCCCTTCCATTGCATTGGGTTACTCACCAAATTTTATTGTGCTCCCTTCCATTGCATTGGGTTACTCACCGAATGTTATTGTGCTCCCTTCCATTGCATTGGGTTACTCACCAAATTTTATTATGCTCCCTTCTATTGCATTGGGTTACTCACCAAATTTTATTATGCTCCCTTCCATTGCATTGGGTTACTCACCAAATTTTATTGTGCTCCCTTCCATTGCATTGGGTTACTCACCAAATTTTATTGTGCTCCCTTCCATTGCATTGGGTTACTCACCAAATTTTATTGTGCTCCCTTCCATTGCATTGGGTTACTCACCAAATTTTATTATGCTCCCTTCCATTGCATTGGGTTACTCACCAAATTTTATTGTGCTCCCTTCCATTGCATTGGGTTACTCACCAAATTTTATTGTGCTCCCTTCCATTGCATTGGGTTACTAACCAAATTTTATTGTGCTCCCTTCCATTGCATTGGGTTACTCACCAAATTTTATTGTGCTCCCTTCCATTGCATTGGGTTTCTCACCAAATTTTATTATGCTCCCTTCCATTGCATTGGGTTACTCACCAAATTTTATTATGCTCCCTTCCATTGCATTGGGTTACTCACCAAATTGTATTGTGCTCCCTTCCATTGCATTGGGTTACTCACCAAATTTTATTATGCTCCCTTCCATTGCATTGGGTTACTCACCAAATTTTATTATGCTCCCTTCCATTGCATTGGGTTACTCACCAAATGTTATTATGCTCCCTTCCATTGCATTGGGTTACTCACCAAATTTTATTGTGCTCCCTTCCATTGCATTGGGTTACTCACCAAATTTTATTATGCTCCCTTCCATTGCATTGGGTTACTCACCAAATTTTATTGTGCTCCCTTCCATTGCATTGGGTTACTCACCAAATTTTATTGTGCTCCCTTCCATTGCATTGGGTTACTCACCAAATTTTATTATGCTCCCTTCCATTGCATTGGGTTACTCACCAAATTTTATTATGCTCCCTTCCATTGCATTGGGTTACTCACCAAATTTTATTATGCTCCCTTCCATTGCATTGGGTTACTCACCAAATTTTATTATGCTCCCTTCCATTGCATTGGGTTACTCACCAAATTTTATTATGCTCCCTTCCATTGCATTGGGTTACTCACCAAATTTTATTATGCTCCCTTCCATTGTATTGGGTTACTCACCAAATTTTGTTATGCTCCCTTCCATTGCATTGGGTTACTCACCAAATTTTATTGTGCTCCCTTCCATTGCATTGGGTTACTCACCAAATTTTATTATGCTCCCTTCCATTGCATTGGGTTACTCACCAAATTTTGTTATGCTCCCTTCCATTGCATTGGGTTACTCACCAAATTTTATTGTGCTCCCTTCCATTGCATTGGGTTACTCACCAAATTTTATTGTGCTCCCTTCCATTGCATTGGGTTACTCACCAAATTTTATTATGCTCCCTTCCATTGCATTGGATTACTCACCGAATGTTATTATGCTCCCTTCCATTGCATTGGGTTACTCACCAAATTTTATTATGCTCCCTTCCATTGCATTGGGTTACTCACCAAATTTTATTGTGCTCCCTTCCATTGCATTGGGTTACTCACCGAATGTTATTGTGCTCCCTTCCATTGCATTGGGTTACTCACCAAATTTTATTATGCTCCCTTCCATTGCATTGGGTTACTCACCAAATTTTATTATGCTCCCTTCCATTGCATTGGGTTACTCACCAAATTTTATTGTGCTCCCTTCCATTGCATTGGGTTACTCACCAAATTTTATTGTGCTCCCTTCCATTGCATTGGGTTACTCACCAAATTTTATTGTGCTCCCTTCCATTGCATTGGGTTACTCACCAAATTTTATTATGCTCCCTTCCATTGCATTGGGTTACTCACCAAATTTTATTGTGCTCCCTTCCATTGCATTGGGTTACTCACCAAATTTTATTGTGCTCCCTTCCATTGCATTGGGTTACTAACCAAATTTTATTGTGCTCCCTTCCATTGCATTGGGTTACTCACCAAATTTTATTGTGCTCCCTTCCATTGCATTGGGTTTCTCACCAAATTTTATTATGCTCCCTTCCATTGCATTGGGTTACTCACCAAATTGTATTGTGCTCCCTTCCATTGCATTGGGTTACTCACCAAATTTTATTGTGCTCCCTTCCATTGCATTGGGTTACTAACCAAATTTTATTGTGCTCCCTTCCATTGCATTGGGTTACTCACCAAATTTTATTATGCTCCCTTCCATTGCATTGGGTTACTCACCAAATTTTATTGTGCTCCCTTCCATTGCATTGGGTTACTCACCAAATTTTATTGTGCTCCCTTCCATTGCATTGCGTTACTAACCAAATTTTATTGTGCTCCCTTCCATTGCATTGGGTTACTCACCAAATTTTATTGTGCTCCCTTCCATTGCATTGGGTTTCTCACCAAATTTTATTATGCTCCCTTCCATTGCATTGGGTTACTCACCAAATTTTATTGTGCTCCCTTCCATTGCATTGGGTTACTCACCAAATTTTATTGTGCCCCCTTCCATTGCACTGAGTATCTCTCCAAATGGTACTGTGCTCCTTCCCATTGCACTGGGTAACTCGCCAAATGGTATTGTGCTCCTTCCTATTGCAAGAGGTCACTCACCAAACCCATTGCGTTGGGTTATTCACGTAATGGTACTGTGCTCTCTACTAACTACAGTAGGTTATTCACGAAATGGTAGTGTGCCTTTTTCTATTGTAAGTGGTTACTCACCAAATGGCACTGTGCCCCTACCCATTGCAGCGTTTACTAACCAAATGGTACTATTCTATTTCCCATTGCATTGGATTACTCACCTAATTGTAATGTGCTCCTTCCAATTGCAGGGGATTACTCACCAAATGGTACAGCGCTCCTTCCCATTCCCTGGGGTTACTCACCAAATGGTACTTTGCCCCTTCCCATTGCACGGGGTTACTCACCAAATGGTACTGTGCTCCTTGTTGAGGTTGGTGAGTAAAGCCGTGCCATGGAAAGAGGCACATTACCAATTAATGGGTAAACCAATGCAATCAGAAGGGTATGCAGTACAATTTGGTGAGTAACTCTATGCAATGGTAGGAAACGGTACTGTGCTCTTTCCCTTGTAGGATGTTTATTAACGAATGTTACTAAGCCCCATCCTATCGAAGTGTTCACTCATCAAATGGTACTGCGCTCCTTCCCCCACTCCAAAGGGTTGCACACCAAATGGTACTTTGCCCTTTCTCATTGCAGCTGTTTATCCACTGAACCATTTTCTATTGCAACTGGTTTCTCATCAAATTTTACTCTTTCCCATTGAATTGGATTACTCGCAAGTTGGTAATCCTCTTTCTCATTGCACGGGGTTAATCACCAAATGGTATTGTGCCCCTTCCATTGCAGGGGTTACTAACCGAATTGTATTGTGTCCCTTTCACTGCATAGGTTACTAACCAAATGGTACTGAACCATTTTCTATTGCAACTGGTTCCTCATCAAATGGTAATGTGCTCCTTCCTATCACAGGTGGTTACTCCACCAAATGCTACTGCGCCACTTCCCATTGCATGTAGTTACTCACCAAATAGTAATGTGTCCATTCCCATTGTACGGGGTTACTCGCCAAATGGTAATATACTCCTTCCCATTGTACGGCGTTACTCACAAAATGGTACTGTGCTCCTTCCCATTGCAGGAAGTTACTCACCAAATGGTACTGTGCTCCATCCTTTTGCATGAGCTTACTGAGCACATGGTACTGTGCCCTTCCCATTGCAGGAGGTTACTACCCAAATGGCAATGTACTCCTTCCAAATGTACGGGGTTAATCTGCCCCTTCCTTTTACAAGTGGTTACTCGCCAAATGGTACCGTGCTCCTTCCCATTGCAGGAGGTTGCTCATCATATGTTAAAGTGCTTATTCCCATTGTAGGTGGTTACTCACCAAATAGTACTATGCTACTACCCATTGCAGGGTTTACTAAGCAATTGGTACTGTTCCCTTGCCATTGCAATGGGTTACTAAGTAAATTATACTGTGCCCTATTCCATCGCAGGAGGTTGCTCCTTCCGATTGCATGAGTTTACTAAGCAAATGCTACTGTGTCCTTTCCCATTGCATTGGGTTACTCATCAAATAGTAATTTGCTCCTTCACATTGCATGGCGTTACTCACCAAATGATACTTGTGTCATTTTCCGTTGCAATGAGTTTCTCATCAAACTGTACTTTTCTCTATCCAAATTGCAGGAGGTTATTAAGCAAATGTGGTAAAACTCAAAATTTGCAGAAAAATTCGGGAGGTTGTTCAATTGAAGACCAATTCAACAGTTCTAGTGCTTACTGATGCATTATGAATATATTACACTCGTGGGAGCACATCTAAAGGATCCTATGCAACTCAAAGTGAAAGTGATCGATCTCGCATTGAGAGAATTGCTTCTGTCTAGACCAGACTTTAAGTTAGTTAAGGGCTGTTTACACAAGGTCATTTCATGCTGACACAGAGATCAAACACTGTCTAAAAGTAGGTCAACCTTTGACCTCATTTACTTCTGAACCTTCCCGGATGTAATATACATGTAACATAATACCAAAAATGTCGTTTCGAGTGACGATTAATCCAATATGTATGAAGTATGCCAATTACTTTCAGATGTGGCAGACAGCATTCTCACAAGGTTTAGTGCAGCTGACTCTAATGTATCAAGACTATGGACAGCATCTGCAAAGAGGATAATAAAGAACATTCTTAAGAAGGGAGACTTAGATCGAAATTAACTGTTGGTTGATGTGGGAACAATTTTTGTATCTATTAATTAATGTTTTTACGCAACTACATCCCAATTGAACATGAACACAATGTAGCCATATGCCCCATATCCAGTGATGCGGTAGATCAACCGTGCTGTATGTTAAATGTAGGATCAAACCCAAAATAATGTTTTTTTGACCATCTCAACTGAATGTTTATTAGTCTCCATGGTTAGATCTTGTAGAGGCCAACAGTAGAACTCATATCTCAAACAAAGACAGTAACCTGGTAGTCCCCCCCCCAACAAAACTATTAGTTCTAACACCACCACTGAGTGCATTAGAGTAGACTTCCACGAGTCCAAAAAGATGATGCGTTGTATTTAGACCCAGTATGTTGACAGCATATATCATGGCTTAGCAGCTGGTGGGACCATCAGAAAAAACCTCTCTAGCTACAAAAATTACTACAGAAAATATCACAATCCTGAACATAAATGATCTAGCAACTAATGACGAATCGACAAGTGTGCAGCACAGCACACCTACTTCAGCAGAAGCAAAATTTTAAACACCACCAGCATTGCAAGGATGAGACAAAACGAATGGCGTGACATTTACAGAGAGTTTTTATAACTACCAGGTCAGATGCTACGCGCATCCCCTGCACATCAGTTAAGCAAGCAATTCTTAACATTCAACACAATCGCAAACTCACCAATGGAGGGATTTTGTAATGGTAATTGACACCAGTTAATGATTTAACTTTGTATAAATCATTGAGAATTCGATGTTGATTAACAAACATTAAATTTTTATCTGTTGTATTTTTGTGCATATCTATGTCAAGTCAAGGATTTTTTTATCTGGATGTTTCTGTTGGGTATCTAATCAAGCTTAGCAGGTTTCTTGAATTCAATATATTTTGAACTATTTTAACCTAATTAACTCTCATTAGCTCTAATTAAATTGGATTCCTTCATAACAATATAAATTAAACAGAAATTAGGTCAATGAGGATACAAATTGAAAAAAAAACAGATTACGACAAGATGTGCACAGATTTCCTGTTCTGTCGTGCCATTTGGACAAAACAAATTTACACAGTCCATAGAATAGTTCGTAAAACATATTCATAACAATATAATGGAGATAAGTAATATGACACGATTTTTCATCATGCAATATAGAGAGAGCATGGTGATCACCTAACTTTTCTATATTCTGATATTCTAACAAAATCTATACAAAATACAAATCAGTGTTTCTAAATTTGTAGTGTTTCGCCTCTTTTTGCTACAATTGTATGATGTTTGGACAGGTAATTATGGGACTGTCAAAAAAAATACCTATCGAAACAAAGATGGTGGCATGGATCCGTTAATCATTGATTGAAATAAAATGTATGATGTACTTAATATGAAATTCAAAAGAAATAAGACAAATCAGCTGCAAATATTGATGGTATTAACCACTGATCAGGATATAGGATTAGAGAAAAATATCGGCGTTATATGAGAGGACTTAATTTTCAGGATGTGTGGGTACTTCAGTTGCTCTGGTAAGCTAATATATAGTTTATATTTCAGGATTCTGAATATTTGCCCTGGTGGTATACAAGGATAATAATTAGAGATCCTGGTAACGTCTAAAGATAATAATCATATGCTCTAGTGACTTACAAGAAGACTAATTAGATCCCATTGTTACTTGATCTGAGTGCTTATATGGATAGTAATATATATGCCCTTGTGACTTGAAGTATAGAGATTACTTTACTTGGCGATTTTAAGATAATGATTATGATCATATGTCTCAGTGACTTTCATAGTAATTATTATTTGCCTTGGCGAGTAATAAACTAGTTGTCCGTCCTAGGTACTAATTGTATGCCCTGGCAAGTAATAGTGGAACTAGTTGTACGCCCTAGGTACTAATTATATGCCCTGACAGGTACTAGTGGAACTAGTTGTCCGTCCTCGGTACTAATTATATGACCTGGTTACTACAGTACGCCCTAGGTACTAATTATATGCCCTGACAAGTAATAGTGGAACTAGTTGTACGCCCTAGGTACTAATTATATGCCCTGGCAGGTAATAGTGTATGCCCTGGCAGGTAATAGTGGAACTAGTTGTCCGTCCTAGGTACTAATTATATGCCCTGACAAGTAATAGTGGAACTAGTTATACGCCCAAGGTACTAATTATATGCCCTGAAAAGTAATAGTGGAACTAGTTGTACGCCCTAAGTACTAATTATTTGCCCTGACAAGTAATAGTGGAACTAGTTGTACGCCTTAGGTACTAATTACATGCCCTGACAAGTTTTTGTGGAACTAGTTGTACGCCCTAGGTACTAATTATATGCCCTGACAAGTAATAGTGGAACGAGTTGTACGCCCTAGGTACTAATTATATGCCCTGGTTACTACAGTACGCCCTAGGTACTAATTATATGCCCTGGTTACTACAGTACGCCCTAGGTACTAATTATATGCCCTGGTTACTACAGTACGCCCTAGGTACTAATTATATGCCCTGGTTACTACTGTACGCCCTAGGTACCAATTATATGCCCTGGTTACTACAGTACGCCCTAGGTACTAATTATATGCCCTGGTTACTACTGTACGCCCTAGGTACTAATTATATGCCCTGGTTACTACAGTACGCCCTAGGTAGTAATTATATGCCCTGGTTACTACAGTACGCCCTAGGTACTAATTATATGCCCTAGTTACTACTGTACGCCCTAGGTACTAATTATATGCCCTGGTTACTACAGTACGCCCTAGGTACTAATTATATGCCCTGGTTACTACTGTACGCCCTAGGTACTAATTATATGCCCTGGTTACTACAGTACGCCCTAGGTACTAATTATATGCCCTGGTTACTACAGTACGCCCTAGGTACTAATTATATGCCCTGGTTACTACAGTACGCCCTAGGTACTAATTATATGCCCTGGTTACTACAGTACGCCCTAGGTACTAATTATATGCCCTGGTTACTACTGTACGCCCTAGGTACTAATTATATGCCCTGGTTACTACAGTACGCCCTAGGTACTAATTATATGCCCTGGTTACTACAGTACGCCCTAGGTACTAATTATATGCCCTGGTTACTACTGTACGCCCTAGGTACTAATTATATGCCCTGGTTACTACAGTACGCCCTAGGTACTAATTATATGCCCTGGTTACTACTGTACGCCCTAGGTACTAATTATATGCCCTGGTTACTACTGTACGCCCTAGGTACTAATTATATGCCCTGGTTACTACAGTACGCCCTAGGTACTAATTATATGCCCTGGCTACTACAGTACGCCCTAGGTACTAATTATATGCCCTGGTTACTACAGTACGCCCTAGGTACTAATTATCTGCCCTGGTTACTACAGTACGCCCTAGGTACTAATTATATGCCCTGGTTACTACTGTATGCCCTAGGTACTAATTATATGCCCTGGTTACTACAGTACGCCCTAGGTACTAATTATATGCCCTGGTTACTACAGTACGCCCTAGGTACTAATTATATGCCCTGGTTACTACAAGTGTACTAATTATACCCTCTGATGTCTTTATTTAATAGCAAAACGTGAATTTGCTGTATTCAGATTTTGACACCAGCAAGCATATAATTGCACTTACTCAGCATCGTATTTTGTTACAGATAAAAATCATTATATTTTTTAAATCTACAATTGAAGAGTAGGGACGAATTAGGAAGGAAAGAAAAATTTATTTACTTTTATCAAAATTAGTCACTAGAATCTTAGATATAATTTAGTTTAATATTGTGTCTTGATACATTCATCTGCGGTTAATTACCAAATAAAACATTCGACTGGCATTTGAATAATAAATTCGACTAGAAATGTCTAATAAAGGAGAACGTTTGCTATTTTTTATAAATTACCAGTGTAAATAGAGAGCTAGGAAATTGTAAACGAATACTCAGAACCACACCTCGCTGTTAACACTCGCTGCCATAGTAACAACGCTTATTCATTTTTTTCATGAAACACAACTATCGTGTAGTTGAACTGTTGTTTTGTTTTGTTTTGTTTATTTCCACCTGTCGCCGATGGAACCATATTTCCCCGTCATTTTAAAATTGACGAAGTGTATGAGCAGAATTTGTTAGTGTGCGTTTCTATCTACAGAAAGACAGGCTGACCAGGAATAGCACTTTTCGACTTCAGCATTATAAGATATTTCAGAATTAGGGAATCCTCGTTCGCGAGTCAATCAAATACAGAATCATAAAGTAGGAGATTAAGAGAATCTTTGTACTGATATATAAACAAGATGTTCTGGCATCATTAAAATTCATCAATATTCCATTGTTTCAGATAGAGGTTTTAAACCAGTGCTTAATTGAAGGCATTTAGATAATGAAATGATCGACACATTTAATGATTATATATAGTCATGTGACGTCAATGCATAAATATCATACCAGGAGTACACTTGCATATTGAAAGCATCAAACTCGTTTACACATTTTTAATAGCCATCTCATGAAAAATTATACCGGTAACTATCATATCTTGAACAGTATTGGCGATAGAGACATTAAACTAGTGGTTTATTGACATCATTGGGCTTGATATCTTATACCATGGATAGATGACCATGTTAAAAATGCATAATAACAACAGTACTGGCACACCACTAGTTTCAGTTTTTACATATCCACAATTCTTAAGTAAAATATGAACTCCTGTCTTGTTATGGTACATTTTTTTTATATTTACAGTAATTAGGTACTATGTTGAAGCGTCCATTAAAATAATGCATACGATTTGTGCAGAGGGCATTAACTGCAGTGGGCGCAGAAATAAAACATACAATACACGTTGGTGTGTATGTCAGGAATGAGTGTGAAGACATTTGTAGTGTTGTCGTGTTTGTCATATTTAGCGATCCAAATTAATAAACCACAGGTTAAAATTAAAACAACATGTGCATAGCCCCATTTCTTGAACAAAACATATATTCACAGCCCACATACTAATCGTCGAAATCAATTAATTATATATAGTAGCGGAAATTTCCAAACCACTGAATAAAATAAAAAGCTCCATCTGTTGTTGTGTTGGGTAAATTGCACAAACGATATATACTTAGCTCTCTCTCTCTCTATCCCGTAAAATAAATTAATGATACTTCAATTGAGGACAGCGTGTGGACCACTCCTTCGTTTGTTATATCGTGATATCCCAACAAAGCACACATACTAATAAGTATGACTAAATTAGTATTGCTTTACATGACTGACGTAATAACGACGATTTTCGGGCAAATAAACAATTTCAGATTGGACTGTCAACATTTTGTCGACTTTGTAAAACAAAAACATAATAGTATGTATCAGTTGAATATGTTACATGTGTTTAATTCGATTTAAAAAAATAGTTACTCCTCTTCAAAATAATATGGTTGCTATGAATAAAAATAGTACTAAAGGCACAATAGCAACTGGTTGATCCAGATGAAGCAGTGCAGTCGTACTGTCCAGAATATTTTATTAAATTTCCAATGATTTGAGTTGATTTGATTTGAATGTATACTATTATCAGGGTGTATCGGATCTTAGTTGGTCTGACCATTTCATATAAGTGTATAAGAAAATGAGAACACATCTGTTTGCATCTGAAAAACATTTCGTATGTGTGACAAAATCAGAAATTGCGTTGCTACTAGTCTGAATGAAGTCAATATGTTGTTCTGATTCAAAACGAGGTTGTATACTATTAGAAACGTGGCGTCCTTATTCAGATGAATTCACCTGAATCATTTGAAATATTTCCCTATCCCGTAATTATCAATGAAAATTCTCATTATAAATGCAAAGTGCAGCATGGCGGAACTACTCGGATTATGCAAATCATACACCAATAGAAATGCATCCAGGTGGTGTATCTGAACATAATAGACTACATCTCTAAAACAGTATTATATATTGGGTTGACTTGTATTGCAAATCATACAACGACGACGACGTCTCTCAACGACACGAAGAATGTTGCGCTTACTTATGATACTCACTATTGCCAGTTTTACTGGAGCCACTTCAACAGAGGTACATTTTTAGTCTTGTTTTTTGCTAATTAGTAATTAGATTACAAGCGATATCAACCCAGCTTGCACTGATTACCAGTGTAATGGCGCTTGCCGATACGTTCGTTGACAATACTCACTTTTGAAATGATGCTTTCTTTTATGGAAAAAAACCTTAGTAGTTTCCTCACTTCAGATGCATCCGATAACTATTTAGCTATCATACATATTTTGGCTTGTGTTTTGTTAAATTCAAATGACCTTCAAGCGTTGAACTTCATTTCGGATTGCTCCACAGAATCACACTTTGCGACAATCTTAACACCTATGGTGCGTTATTGTCATGTGTCGCACAAACAAGTATATATCCGCGATACAATGTTGATGTTAATTTACATGTTCGGGCGAAATAAGTGTGATTTTTGCGTAAAAGCGACAGGAAAGCATGATTCAAACAGTCGTCTTGACTGCTCAAAATCAGAAATATTCGTGTATATTAGGCGCCGAGCAACTGGGTATGCCCGTGTCACACTCTCGTATCACGAAGATTTGTTTTTGTTTTTTATTTGTTGTTTGTATTTTCGTTGCATAACATCATTATTGCATAGCCGACAAGACACATTATGGGAAACGTTGTACTGTGCGATGACTGCATTTCGAATTTCGTTTAAAACGCGTTAATACCAAATGAAACTTAAATTTATTATCTTTTAGACACGAACAGCATTCTGAACCCCACGATCCTTCGAGAACACATAAGAGATTTTTTATTATCGATACCAATAGATTGAAAAAGATTGTAGACCGTAAGCTTGCCAATGTTGTCTGTTTTGGTTGTACCCCACAACGAACAAATTTGTCAGCTCGCTTGGCTTAAATTGGTCATTAATAATACTTTTGAAACAACTGTTATTCTCCAGACATGAAATATATTTATTTACATTATGTTACGGGTTTGTCAGCTATAGTGTTGAATTTGAATAAGAATGCGATTATAAACCATTGTATCTGACACACCGCGGATGATATTTGTAGCGAATGTAATGATTCAGGTTACTGACCTAAAACTCAGAGTCAAAACGCATTGTTGTTGTTGTTGTTGTTTAGCTTGTTTACATTCCTCCAAAATGTTACTTACAACAGGTATATAGTAATTATTATAAAAGTGAAATCATGCTATTATCGCCACTCATGTTTTGTTTTTATTTCACAGAGATCTACTGAAAAACGATCAAGTAAGTAGCTTTGTCAGTCACTCAATCAATTAATTATTCAACCATCTTTGATTAATTTCTTTAACATGTTACCGATGTTAACTACATTAAATGCAGTCTCTGATGATATACTGTCCCCCAACAGGATAGTATAACTTTCACTCAACAACCATCCTTAGTGCATGACTTGACGTTCCACAGTTTTTAATATTTCGATTTTTGTGTTTTGACCAAAAAAATACATCATCCGCCATCCACCAAGGAAGTTATGGGCAGTTTATGTTCATGTCGCACTACATCTTTTATGATGGAATATTCTTGTTAATTATAAATATGCAGCACATTGAATTTATATATTTCACAGGACAGAAACGGGGTAAAAGCGACTGTTCTGACATGTGCAAGGCGATTGGGGTGTCCACATCTTTCAACATCTGGTCATAGGTCCCGATAATTATTTACATATACTCACAGCAGTATATATAAATAAGTAATTTCAGTACACTTTATTGTTGCTACAATAACTGATTATATTTTATATAATACAATGGGATATTTTGGTATGAATGCGATGCTTTACAGACCAGTTAGTGAGTATCAATGTATATCAATGAGTAATCATAAATTATATTGATGCATGCTGTAATAAGTACTAATATAAACTTTTATTACCTTTTAATTTTTAGAGGATTATACATTCGTGCATACGTTTATGAACTGGTACGACGCAAAAGCTGATTGCGAATCCAGGAATTTAAAACTTGCAGAGATCCGCACACAGGCAGACCAAGATGAATTAATAGCAGCAACGATGGGATACTCAAGTATGATATACCTTATACATGTTTCCATAATGTACCGATAATTCATAATTGATAACTGATTTGTTTGTATATGATTTTGTGCAAATAGGTCCTTATTGGATTGGTACTATCGACCCTCAAGGCGACAACACTTTTGAATATGCAACTGGTGAAAGCTTGACTTATTCTCGTTTTAGTCTAGGTTATCCAATGGTCGTTAACGCTATCTCGTGCGCTGCGTGAGTATATTCATTTTAAATCGTCATGAAAGACACGTTGCATGAAATGTAAACTAGTGGTACAAAACAATTAACTGACATAAAATGTGACATAAAAACTGACATGATAGTGAATACTTTTATAAAAAATACTACTCACCCGTCGTTTTCATTACAATAACAACATTCCCATTTTCAAAATGTTCTCATGTATTCTGATACTAATTGTTGGACCAAGGTTTGGGAATGGTTTTCATAGTAACCTAACTTTAAGAGTGGTTACAAAATAGCTTACACATGATTTATATATATCCGAAGTATCAGTATTTCTCAAATAATGTGTCATGTACCAGTGAGGAGGTAGCTGTTGATTGTGGCATGTATTACTTCACTCACATTTGGGGTCCAATATTGTTGTGTTAGGACGGCCTATTTATCATATAACTAAAGATTACAAAACACTGTTAGTGTACAATAGAAAAAAATACTTAAGACAAATGCTGATTGAAACCAACTTGTTGCAATATAAAAACAAAACAAAAACTCATCACTAATACAGCATACCATTTATAATTGTGAAATAAAACACGTGTCTGGAAATATTTACACTGACAACCGCTAAATCCTTATAGAATCGATGGTTACGATGGTTATTGGATAAATGCTAATTGCAATAATATGTATCCTTTCCTATGTGAGCCTGGTGAGTTAATAAGTTAATTGCTTCGTTATTTATTATTCTAATCTTGTACTTGTCCTTTGTGTTTTATAAACAGTAATGTTTAAATAATATTTTTACGTAATTAATACAAAATGAACTGCTTGTGTTTCGACAGTATGTAATGCATTATATTAGATTCAGCCATGTGAGCTACATTGCATGTGTTTTTATTGCAGACATAGATTCTCCAGGTGTATCGGGCGATCCGCATATGACAACATTCGACGGTCGTCCATTTAGTTTTCAAGGCATATGCTGGCATACTCTGTTTAAAGACTGCTCGTCAACAAATCCTGCCTTTGAAGTAACAGCTGAGTTTGAGCCTAGGGAGGACAGTACGTTGGAGCATGTCAGAACGCGAACTGTTTCTGTTAACGTGACTGTTGGAGGTGACTTTGCTATCATTAATGGACTGGATGTTGTTACAGTAAGTGATTTGTTCAAAGCATATTTTGTTGTTGCAACTTTACAAGAACATTTTAATTTTGATTTCAGGATGTTCTTGAACACGATTTCTTCCACGAAATACTGGTCATATAAAGAGGTGCAACTTCAATTTCTGAAAGACTCTGAAAAGTACTTCTTGAAATATAATCTCTATTTTCACTTCAGGGAAGAACTGATGGACACATTACTGCAGCAAGACCAATACACGTTCATGAAGACGATAAAAAAATCACCCTGAGCTTCACTTCTAAGGATACCACATTCACTTTGCATTGGACATTGAAGAAGCACAGCTTAAGAGTATCTATCTCTGGATCTGACTACCGTGGCTATCTCTGTGGTCTACTGGGTGATGATGATGGTGACACTCGTAATGACTTCCTAACACCTGATGGTGCTGTAGTCAACGATGCTACTGAGTTTGGAGAAAGCTGGAAAGTAGAATGGAAGAAGTAAGTTAATTAACTAATTATAAACCAAAAAAAAACAAAAAACACCGAGCTAAAAAAAGTCTTGTCGAAACCTAGTTCAACTGCAGTCTAACTATGTGTTTTGACACACATGTGACCAATTTATCTGTGTACACTTCGAACAATTATACGACTACTTGATATTCTAAAATATTACATAATACACATAATTACGCTTAGTGATTAAAACTCAAAGACTTTTGTTTATTTTTTTTCAGATGTGACTGACACTATCGTCGTATACCAGAAGCTGACATGGCAAGAAATGTACAACATTTGATGTCAAAGTAACATGGCCATGTCATCATATAATACATTGCATTTAATTTATTCGGGTTTCTTTTTCCAGTTTGCGTTAGGCAAATTCAACAAGAGTTGAAATGCTGTTGCTCGAAGGAGAATTGGTATTAAAATATTAAACGTTGGTAATTAAAGGTGCTGTTATGGGTACAACTGTGTTTTGTGTATTTTATTTATTTGTGCAGTTTAGTTATGCAGCACTATGGTATATATCTTTAAATTTTAACAAACAAATATATTTTTGAAAGCATGCTTAAATTGTAAAATTGCTTATCAATTATCACTGTCTCAGTGCGTTATATTGACGCATGTGAAATGTTTATTGGGAGCAAGCAAGCCGTGAGACTCGCTTATCATCGCGTCCACCGTGCCCTGACCCATATAACCATGGTATTTATACTGTGGAATGTAATGACGAGATCGATTAAAACGCGACGAGAAAGTGTGGGTCATCGGATATAATTCCAAACTTTTGTTCAAAGTCTGTAAATTGCACTAGCACGAAACAATTTACAGACTATGACCACAAGTGTAGTGTTATATTCATAAAGTATGTTAGACATTTGTGCTAAATCTGTAATCGTGGATTTGAACCTCTTTCTTGATCAAGTTTTATAATATTTGAGAAAGAATTCTTTCTCATTATCACCTCCAGACGTTGCACCTTACCTTAAGCAGTGCAGTCTTAGCCAAGATTTACAACAGTGGTTTACAAGACAAGACAACTTCGGTGTACAAGTCATATACAATAATATGCAACACATATAGAGAATAGAGTAGAATGGAATGGAATATATAAGTTAATTTCTTCAAGTGTAGATTGTTAGCAATCAGCATAATGACAAAATTCACTGTTAATCTGGAGCTCCCGGGAGCTCAAAGAGCTTTAGGCATTAGGAACAGTGGGTAGCACTGCCAGCTTTGATGGAAACCAACAAAAGCACAGGGAACAAGGTGTGGTTTCATCAAAACACCTTCAATAAAATACTTACCCTATCAGAAAGGTAAAACAATACTCTCTCAGATTAGTAAAACAATATTGGAAAGGTGATTTTGAAATATGTCCCCTTCATCACCCACATAATCCTACACAACTAGAAGAGCCCAATTAAGAAGTATATATACAATTGTCATAATATACGATTGTTTTCTCAAATGATACATTGTCTAGAAAGAAGTACTGTGAGAAGAAAGAGGCGCCACGAATGAAATAATCAACTTGGCTTTACTGCTTGACCACAGCGATACACAAACGATAGACAAACCATACTGCAAGGTTCGTATATAACTTGCAGGCCCTGGATCAACGTGTCTATGACCCTGAAAACTACCATACCATTAAGTTTTCACTGTGAGTTTGTAATCAATAACTATACATCTAAAATTCTTCATCGGATTCACGCTGGCTTTGGATAACGCGAAACTCGCAAACTAAATGTGTACGCTAATGTACAGAAGAAAATACAGAAGTATTGTTTATATAACTCCTATATGATTTCTACAGGAGAAAATCAAGTAGGATTCAAATAATTTGTTGAGACATAATTATAAAGGACTCCTATAGCACAATATTTGATAGGAATCCTACAGGAATTTGTTTTATATAAATCCTAAAAAATTATCTGTAAAAATATCATACAGGAATTTCATCTGTAGAAATCTTATACACTTCCATGTCAATATATTAAAGGAATCCTTCATGCATGTTTCGTAATGCAATTCTTGTAGTAGTCTGTCTAATAATAATCCTATATGATATTGTGTGATAGTACTATAGGGCTTTTGCTGGATTCCTATAGGATCAAGCTATATTTTGGGGGACAATATCCATAATTAGGTATTCAATAATGAATTGTAGCTCAACATGTACCGCACACAGTTAAAATACAATTAACGTTAAATATTGAAACCATGAATTTTTTGAAATACAATGACAAACATACGCTCACGTCAATTGACAACAGAAAATACTTAATTCGAAAAAGCAACACAGTTAACAAACTCTCCTAGTATGACAAATTTCTCAGTCAATCAATGAATGTACACTGAAATAAAACAAGTGTTTACTGCTCTAGAATAAAATAATATGCATGTAAATATACAGCATCTAGACAATTAATGTATGAAAAGTATAATAATTACAAATAAAGAAGAGAATGCATATTGTGTTTATGTCAAACAAAGCACAGAACACCAAATGGAAACATGGAGGTACTTACTAGAATGTTCAATGTATTCACACTGTTGCGACATCTATAAGCCAGATGCCTTGCTGATTTTAAATGTTCCTCAGCAAATGAATGTTTGAATGGTGACATATTTAATTTGGAATGCAGAGGACTAAATATCACACTATGTGCCATTTTTCTTTCTCCACGATCAGATACAATTTGCCCAGACAACTTATCGAAAATAATGATCAAACTTCATTATTCCTTTTAAAATTTGTCGTGTATTTGACAGTTGTAATAAACCATTAGTGCATAAGCAAGTTAGGGACACCGCTTCCACTCCGGATTAATTTTCGGCACACGAGTTATTTCTCTGATTATGTTGACTTACAAAGCATTTTGAATACAAATATATTTTTAATTGGAGGAGTTAAAGTAAACATCAATGTAAATAACATAATGGCCTCTAAAGAATAAGCTCCACAAATATAGGATAATGCAATTTACAGTTTTTATATCACTTTTCATTCTCTAGATATTTAACATTTCATCCGTTTTATGTAGTCAGCCATCTTGATTTTTAAGAAAAAGATTATGGGTAAAGTATGACGTCATATAATCTGCTATCAGAAATTGAGAAAATGATTTGTGAAGCTTTTTCTTTAGGGGTCATTATGTTGTTTGGATTGATGTTTCCTTTAAGTTAAGAATTAAAAGGAGGTAATTTGGAAGTAGCGAACAAGAAACTGAAACGAAAACTATACACACAAAGGAAAGCTACTAACTTATGTTAGTCCAGGCAAGAGCGGAGGGAAAGAGAGCGAAGATGAAATACGGTTATTTTGTTTATGACGATAGTACATACATATATGATGACAAAGCCGATGATATTCTTTTAAGAAACACTGATAAATAAGGGTTAGACCATGGCTCAATCATTAATAACTCTGAACGTGGTGCTAACAATATTGACACTACTAACGACGGCAATGCCAAAACAGAGTTAGTTTTGCATCAGTTTTATTTGCTGGAAGGTTAGTGGCCTGAAATACAAGCTACAAAACATTGACGTTTGCGATTAACTGTAAAATTAGGATATGATAACGGAGGCATGGGTCATCCAGAATTGGATCGCCAGTTATTGTCTTTTGAATTCTAACTAACATTACGTAATGCGGTTATTTAAAATTACCACACCACTCTATTCCAACGTTCACACCGTGCCTGAATCATTTGAAAAATCGATAAGCTTTCAGTCTTCAAACTTGGCATTGTCAATATCAGGAATGTTATGACGTCATTGCCACATAATATTCGCGATAATGTATTGCATTATTGAGCATCACGGCCCCGTACCATGCATATGAATAAAATGTTGAGTTCGGAAAACAAATAAAGAGATGAGCATTTAATAATAAGGGGGAAATTATGGGGTGAAAACGATTAAAATAAAAAAAAACCTGAAAATAAATAACTTTGAGCCATATGAAAAATAATTATTTGTTCTTAGTTTACAAATTCCTGCCATAATGACAAACACAAATCGTCGTCTGGCCAATCCAACTTCGCGAGAAACACCCGGTACCGACACCCAACAAGTAAATAAACGTAGCTCAGCTAATGCAAACACGACGGCTGGTTTTATCGATGTCGAAGAATTATACATTATTGTTTAATTAAAATATATTATATTATATTATATTATATTATATTATATTATATTATATTATATTATATTATATTATATTATATTATATTATATTATATTATATTATATTATATTATATTATATTATATTATATTATATTATATATTGAAGCAAATTTAATCTAAAATACAAATGACTAAATTGAATAAAAATAAATATAATATTTTTCTAGTGAATTACACTATAACACTTTATTTTCAAGCTTACTGGATTCAAAAATAAAGCATAAAATAATTTACCTACCTACTTTAATAAACCTCTAAACTAGTAATTTAAAAAGAAAACATAATGAATTTCATCTGCAACAAAATATGATGGTGAGTTAGTGCAATAATATTCTTCCTGTTTTGAATACAATTTATATATATCAAACCTGAAAGTTTAAGACTTTTTCAAAAATCACCAATTACCAGTAATTAGTACCCTGGAAATCAACAGGGCATATAGACGTTATCAAACCATATAAATAGTATTCGATGAAGTCAACAATGCATCTAAGGGGACGTCAGTGCATGTAATTAGAACCCGTTTAAATTTCGCAATTGCATATAATTAGTTTCACTATTACTCGTCAAGGCAAATATCTAGTACTATGAAAGTCATTGGGGCGTAAGATCATTCCCCTGGATGTCAACAGGGCATATAGACGTTATCAAACCATATAAATAGATGCATTGTTGACTTCATCGAATACTAAGGGGACGTCAGTGCATGTAATTAGAACCCGTTTAAATTTCGCAATTGCATATAATTAGTTTCACTATTACTCGTCAAGGCAAATATCTAGTACTATGAAAGTCATTGGGGCGTAAGATCATTCCCCTGGATGTCAACAGGTCAATTGGTACTTTTATAGTCAATAGTACATATAAATACGGGACCTTTAAATTCTCCTGGGCATATAATTAGTCCCGCAGAGAGTCACAATAGCAAATAATTAGTAGCCTGAAAATCACCAGGTCAAGTACCAGTACCCTGAAAGTCACCAGAACATAAACACTCGTGTCATATAATTAAAACTTCCGTAGGTAACAAGAGTATATAATTATTCCTCTTGTAAGTCACGAGGTCATATAAGTATTACGTTTCGACGTTATCGGGGATATAATTAATATCCCTGTTTAAGGTATAGTTGCAGATTCGTGGGCGCTTGGGAGTGAATTTTCTTTTTTTTTGCTTTTTATTATCCAAACAGTCTTGGCTATAGACTGTTAAAATTTCACAGCATTATGAATAGTGGAACATACTCAAAAGACGATTTTAAAATATAGAAAACTGGTACAAACATTCTCTCTTTTGAATAGCAAGATTTAGCAAGGCTGTACATAAATAATTAAAAAGAAACATGTTGAAAAAAAAGTAATGACGGGATCTCCATATTATGCACTATATTTAACTTTGAAATTTGAAACTGTTACAGCTATTTAAATTATGAGCATTAGCGAACTTCTTACTGAGTGAATGGTTATGAAAATTAGCCATTATCTCCCCTTGTGTTATTCAGTTTACCATGGAAGTTCAAATCTAAATAGCTCGCACAATTCTTGTTTATTTTGAATGAAACTTCACCCAACGTTTATCAGTTGTTTAATAACAAAGGATAGTCCAGGCGTATACATAGTATGTTTTGTTTTCATATTACAAAGTTGTCAAGCAGGATGTGTGCCGTATAGTCAGTATTTCACACTTAGAACGTCATTGTCCGAGAATGCAAAGCTTTAAAAATAAGCCCAGACGGCCTTTTGTTCGTAGAGACGTTGTCAAAATAGTGTGAAAATGTCAAGACAAACTGACAAAAACTGTGGGAGCTAATTAATTTTCAATCTCTCTGACCAACCAGAAAACAGGAACGGAGATAATGGCCCTTTTATGAAAGTGACGTTAATGCCCTATATTTTAAAATCCATTTTTGGGCATGTTCCAGCATTGACAATGCTCCGAAATTTCAACACTATGTCGCCAAGACTCTCTGGGTAAGAAAAGCAAAAAAAAAAAATCAGTCTGAGTGCCCACGAACATGCATCTATACCTCAAGTTGTGCAAACCTCTCCTCCGATTGGTTATTCACATGTGCCAATGACTGCATAGTTGGATACCTTTGTTTCACTTGTTTGACCTGAGATGAACGCTTTGCTATTGTTCTCTGTTCTGCATGTGTTATGAAGAGTAAGAACGTGTCTCTGTGTCAGCTCTGTGTTGTCATGTCGTGTTAAGTGTTCTGAACATTTTACTAGGATGTGCTAACACTTTTAAACTGGTGCCACTAAACGAGGTAAAGAAGTTTTAATTATTGTGGGCTTGTATCAGCATGTAACTGCAGTAATTTTGAAGAATTTGAGTCGAGTGGAATCCGATTTTGACCACCTGTACGTTTGGTAATTGCACAACTATAAATGTTGATATTCTAACTTCACTGAAACATGATTTCTAATTTATAACATTTTTCGTGCCCAAAAACATTGTGAGCGTGTGATCAGCTGTGCGTTAAATAGAGCACATTCTATGTAATGCTTGCTGTGGCTTGTTAGAATGGTTGACACGTGTTTCGCAGTTTGCATTGTTATATATTGTTATATTTGCCACATATTTATTGTGTGACTCAACATTTTGCACATATTAAGAGAAATGTATGTATGATAAGATTTACTTCGATTATAGTTTTCCCATTTCATTTTGTAAATTTTAGAGCCTTATTCTGTAGTTCCACTGCCGTTTCCGATACGCAATTTAGCTAATTTTATTTGTTCCATTCCATACATCGTGCAACTTTCTTAATACGTCAAGTGTGCGTTACTGTATGGCATTGTGCTCAAATCTGTGTTGGGGTTAACGTTACAATATTTCGAGAGATTGTAATACATGTGGAGCTTGTATGTATTCACCCTGTATGCCAGGGCAGATACTTAGAATCCTGAAAATCACCTTGGCATGTAAATAGTACGTCTTGAAGACATCGGAACAAACAATTATTATGCTGAATGTACCACGGGAATATATTGTGCACCAATATAAGTCACAGGACATAAAAAATAGTACCCCTGTCACCGGGTCAGGGAATTGGTACCTCTGGAAGACATCAGTGTACAAAATAGTAAATCACTATAGCATACATTAGTATCATGAAAATAGTCATGCATATAATTAATTCCCCTGCTAATCAATTGGGTATATGAGTGACATCAATGGGTGTTACCGGGTACACATTACCCCTGAAAACCACAAGGGGATATTTTTAATATCTCCTAATATCTCTCTGTATACCACAAGGGCATGTATGTAATACCCCGCATAACAGCCTTGTTAATGAAAACAGGTGTTTACAATCTTCTTGTGAGTTATATATAACTGACCTAACCCCCCTGACAATCATGATTAAGTCCTCTCATATTATTATAATGTAAAATCCTATATCTTGATTACCGGTTAATACCGTTAATATTTTCTATCCACTTAATAAATGTATTCGATAAAACATGGCAGCTGATTTTTATTCTTCCGATTGGAATCCTTCTAGAGCACCATGTTTATTTAATTACGTATAACAGCTATAACATTACAGATTGAAAGCAATCTTAATTGGTATGAAATCCAATCTTCTTGACAAGGTTCTGGCGGCCCTAATCATTGTTTAACCAATCTATGTTTCAATTGATACATTTCCTTCGAACACTTATTTACAAATTGCCAATCTATGTTTCAATTGATACATTTCCTTCGCACATTACTTACAAATTGCCAATCTATGTTTCAATTGATACATTTCCTTCGAACACTTACTTACAAATTGCCAATCTATGTTTCAATTGATACATTTCCTTCGAACACTTACTTACAAATTGCCAATCTATGTTTCAATTGATACATTTCCTTCGAACACTTACTTACAAATTGCCAATCTATGTTTCAATTGATACATTTCCTTCGAACACTTACTTACAAATTGCCAATCTATGTTTCAATTGATACATTTCCTTCGAACACTTACTTACAAATTGCCAATCTATGTTTCAATTGATACATTCCCTTCGAACACTTACTTAAAAATTGCCAATCTATGTTTCAATTGATACATTTCCTTCGAACACTTACTTACAAATTGCCAATCTATGTTTCAATTGATACATTTCCTTCGAACACTTACTTACAAATTGCCAATCTATGTTTCAATTGATACATTTCCTTCGAACACTTACTTACAAATTGCCAATCTATGTTTCAACTGATACATTTCCTTCGAACACTTACTTACGAATTGCCAATCTATGTTTCAATTGATACATTTCCTTCGAACACTTACTTACAAAATGCCAATCTATGTTTCAATTGATACATTTCCTTCGAACACTTACTTACAAATTGCCAATCTATGTTTCAATTGATACATTTCCTTCGAACACTTACTTACAAATTGCCAATCTATCCAACCATCAAACAATATTACTAATATAGTAACACTGATTTGGTCAAAAGTTGTAATATTATGCCAAGCATTCGTACTGACCATAGCATGATTGTGGAAGAGGTCCCGGATTTTGGAAGTTTAATAATAGCCTTTTAAACGATGAAATTTATGTCGCGCAAATTGATGCTCTGATCATTGAAGTACAGAGAGAGTGTAACTGTTTGTGTTTCAATGCTCAACAAACATTCGAATATTTAAAATTCAAAATCAGGGAGAAAACCATTATTTATAGTAAAAACAAGCAAAGGAATTTGCGTAACAAAGAGAACAACTTAAATAGAAAATTACAACAATTGGAAGAGCGTATTGATGAAACCCTTGATCAAGACATTTTGCTGCAATATGAGCAAGTGAAAAATGAACTGGAAAAGTTGATTGCGCAACAAATACAGGGGTCTATTATTCGGTCACGGGTAAATTGGTATCAATGTGGAGAAAAGAGCAATAAATATTTCCTAAACCTAGAAAAAAATAATTATAAAAAGAAGTCCATTGACAAACTTAAGGATGGAGACACTTATATTACAGACTCCAAAGAAGTATTGAACACCTTGCAAGATTTTTACGAGAATTTATATTCAAAACGAAAGTTGGAAATTAATGAGAATAGTTATAGCTTCCTTGAAACTGCTCATATTCCAAGCCTCAATCATGAGCAATCAAATATCTGCGAAGGAGAAATTACTAAAGACGAGTTATTTGAAGCTTTTAAGAGTAGTCCTAAAAATAAAACCCCTGGCTGTGATGGAATTCCGCCCGAATTCTATTTGCGATTTTGGAAAAATATCAGTGATTGTCTTCTGGCGTGCATAAATTATGCATACAACAATGTCTCTCTCTCCGCAACACAAAGACAAGCTGTGATTACGTTATTGCCAAAGCCCGAAAAAGACCCACTTCATATACATACCTGGAGACCAATCTCACTACTAAATACAGATTATAAGCTTGCAGCAAGACTAGCGAAAGAAAGTATTACCTATTATTATCCATGAAGATCAGTCCGCCTTTATAAAAGGCAGACGTATTACAGATAATATTCGTCTAATTTGTGACATTATTGAATGGTGCGAAGAAACTGGTAATCAAGGTGCACTATTATTTCTAGATTATACTAAAGCATTCGATTCATTAGAATGGTCATTTATGTATAAAGCCTTAAACGCATTTAATTTCGGGCCTTCATTAATAAAATGGGTACAAACATTCTATACAAACATTCAAAGTTGCGTTTTGAACAAAGGTGCCAGCACTGGGTGGTTTGAGGTTCACAGAGGGGTCAGACAAGGATGTCCTTTGTCCACTGCTCTATTTGCAGTTTCGATAGAACTACTTTTAATTCATATTAGAAATAATGAACGTATTAGGGGTATTACATTACCCTCTGGATACCAGCGAAAAATATCTGCTTATGCAGACGATACGACATTCATACTTAAAGACAGCTCATCCATTCAGATTTCCCTAAACATCTTATCTGATTTTAGTAATCAGTCCGGTTTGACTTTAAACTTAGAGAAGACAGAACTAATTCTAGTAGGCGATCAGAATGGGGGATGGGTGCTTCCACAGGGCTTATCGCCATCTTTGGGTCCAGTTAGGCTACTTGGGGTGTATGTAGGTCACGATAAATACGAAAATGAAAAACTTAATTTTTGGACAAAAATTAAAAAAATGAAAGATAAACTTCAGATTTGGAAATCGAGAGATTTAACCCTTCAAGGCAAAGCATTATTGGGCAAATACTTCGGAGCCTCACAGTTAATTTACATTATGAATAGTATACCCGTACCAGTTAATGGTATTAAAGAAGCATGCGCATATCTATTTAATTTTCTGTGGAAAGGAAAAAAATACATATTAAGAACAATACCATGCTTGGCCACTTTTCTCAAGGTGGCGTTAACTGTTTAGATCTTGAACTACTGAATAAAGCATTAAAATTAACGTGGATAAACAGAATATTAGAATCACAGTCATCCTGGTCTAATTTTCCAAACCATTATTTTAATAAATTGGGAGGGCTGGCTTTACTTATGAATTGTAATTATTCGATTGACTCGCTCTCAGGCAAGATACCTATTTTTTATCGTGAAATTCTTAGTCACTGGGCAGAGTTCCAAAAATCACAAAATATTGCCGAACCTAAGCCAGGGATGCATATAATATGGAACAATAAGTACGTACTTATTGATGGAAAATCAATATTTTATCGCAATTGGTTTGACCACGGTGTGAAGTACGTAAGTGATTTGACTGATGAGAATGGGGAGGTTTTGTCACTCAATCAGTTCCAGGCTAAATTTAATATAAAGTCAGATTTTATTAAATTTTATGGTTTAACGTCCGCAATCTCCACAGAATGGAAATCAGCATTAAAACAGCGTATTTGCGAAAACTATAAGCGATATAGCAAATTCAAATGTAATGACTACTACAGTGTTTTAAGAAATTCAAAATTTGAGAAGGCCACTGCATTAAGCACCTTTGCTAGTAAACAATATACAGATGATGTAGACTGGCAGGAAGCCTGGAAACAAATTAAACAGATAACAATCAACGAAAAAATGCGCGGATTTCAGTATAAAATATTGCATCGAATTCTTGCGACAAATGTTTTTCTATACAAAAACAAGAACATTGACGATGACAAATGCAAAAACTGTGACCTAAAAGAAGATTTAGAACACTTGCTGTGGGAATGTGAAGAAAGCCAGAAATTCTGGAAAATATTTAAAATATTTTGGATAAATATATGTGCCGAAAATATCAATATTTGTAAAAAAAGAGGTAATCTTTAATTCTCGTGGTAAAAGTAACTTTCAAACCCTGTGGAAGCACTTAATTTTACTTGGGAAATACGAATTATATATTGCGAGGTTCAATAATTCTAAACCAAACTTAAACTTATTCATTGAAAGAGTAAAACAAACCTTTAACCTAGAAAAAGCAATTGAAGAACAATATAACAAATACGAAATATTTGTTAACAAATGGGAAAATATAATGAAATACCTAGAAAAATAAAAATACTGTAAATATATATATATATAACATGAGCGACTTTGACCTTGTTTTTTGTGTTTTTGTATTTATATTTTGATCAACTTTTTTTGTTCTTTTTTTTTGTATTTGTATTTAAAAAAAGTTAATCAGTATTCTGTACATCACACTTTAATATACGATTAATTAAAATCTGTGCATTGTATTTATTACATCACACTTTAATATACGATTATTTAAAATCTGTGCATTGTATTTATTAATCACACTTCAATATACGATTAATTAAAATCTCTGCAATGTATTTATTACATCACACTTTAATATACGATTAATTAAAATCTGTGCATTGTATTTATTACATCACACTTCAATATACGATTAATTAAAATCTGTGCATTGTATTTATTACATCACACTTTAATATACGATTAATTAAAATCTGTGCATTGTATTTATTACATCACACTTTAATATACGATTAATTAAAATCTGTGCATTGTATTTATTACATCACACTTTAATATACGATTAATTAAAATCTGTGCAATGTATTTATTACATCACACTTTAATATACGATTAATTAAAATCTGGGCATTGTATTTATTACATCACACTTCAATATACGATTAATTAAAATCTGTGCATTGTATTTATTACATCACACTTTAATATACGATTAATTAAAATCTGTGCATTGTATTTATTAATCACACTTCAATATACGATTAATTAAAATCTGTGCAATATATTTATTACATCACACTTTAATATACGATTAATTAAAATCTGTGCATTGTATTTATTACATCACACTTTAATATACGATTAATTAAAATCTGTGCATTGTATTTATTACATCACACTTTAATATACGATTAATTAAAATCTGTGCATTGTATGTATTACATCACACTTTAATATACGATTAAAAAACAAAACAAAAAAAAACACTGATTTGTATTTTTTATCGCTGTTGTTAGAATATCAAAATATAACAAACGATCACCATACTCAATCCTGAACGTCGAAGCATCGTGCCATATTACTTATCTACAGCGTTATGAATCTGTTTTACGAATTGTATTGTATGAGTTGTGTGTATGTTTTGTCCAAATAACACAACAGAACAAAAGAGATATGCATTGTTGTAATGGAAGTAGTAACCATGCCCATGCCTGCTGGCCGTACGAACGTTTTTATCTGCATTTGGGTAAAATTACAATTATCGATTTTGAATGAAGCCACAACACAGTGATATGCATATCACTTCCTAGAACTGGGGAGTATTCTGCTTATAATTAAAGACTAATTCAGGCTACACAAAATTTAGGAGACTTTAAAATGCTTAAAATGGAATTTGTCTCACCAGATATTGAAGCAGGCCCGCAGTCCCTCCCAAACGGCCTGTTTCTCCTGTTAATTTTGCCCTCCCGGAAACTTGACCCACCCTTTTAGAAATGTCTTAAGCATTTATTTGTTAATAAAAAAGTGTTTGTTTGTTATACTTTTTTTTATTTTTTCAGTTAAACTTTAGAGAAAATACAATCCTCACAGGTAAAACTCGATTATTATCACATTATATTCATACTATTTTTTCTAAAATTTAATTTTCTAAAATCAGACACCAATATTGTGTGCAATACGGCGTAGGTAGTCCAAATTTTTTTTCGTATGTCTATACAATACGCTTTATGGCAGCGGATCGGGCATGGTATTCTCTTCGTTGTGGTGTTGGTGACTGGCCAGAAAGCAGTTAATAATCATCTCATTATGCTTTGCTCGCTACGCAGTACAGCAAGAAATCTCTATATAGTTGGATGGTGGGAGTCGACATTGGTTTGAAATCTTTGATGACAACCATCGATGTGTTTATTGGTATGGGGCAGGTCCGCTCCAATTCTCCCATGCATGTGCAACAGTGATACAGGAAAACCTGTTTGCTGTCGAATACGGTTGTGCCGTCGACCACGATTGCGTGCAATGATTGTGTCTTCAAATTAGTCTCCTATAATATTGGCCTTGTCTGATAATTTAAAGTATCAAATGCGTCAATTACTCCCTTTTCTGGTACGAATACCAGTGCTGGACGCGTGCGTACTTCTAATGCAAAGTCATTGTTTTCCTGGTATCGTTGCTGTAGTCCTTCAGCCTGTACTGTTCTGTAAATGCACTGTGACAAATGGTAAAAGAACCACTTCCTCATTGCATTAGGAAATAGAGTGCTGGCAGAATTAATTGCTGCTGATTACAAGTCACTCATGATGGACATAGGTTTCAGTTGCCCTGCCCTTGCGACTTACATTACACTAATAAAATGGCATGTTGCCATGGTGACTTTCAGGGGTATTAATTATATGCCCTGGCGACTTACATGTAACTAATTATATGCTCAGGTGACTTCCAGGGGTACTGATTATATGCGCGTGTGATTTCAGGATGTCAATTACATGAGTGGTGATTTTTAGGCTACTAATTATATGCTATTGCGATATTTACGGTACTAAAATTATATTTACATACACTAACAATTTTCAGGGTACTAATTATATGGCCTGGTAAATTTCAGAGTACTAATTATATGGCCTGGTAAATTTCAGAGTACTAATTATATGGCCTGGTAAATTTCAGAGTACTAATTATATGGCCTGGTAAATTTCAGAGTACTAATTATATGGCCTGGTAAATTTCAGAGTACTAATTATATGGCCTGGTAATTTTCAGAGTACTAATTATATGGCCAGGTAAATTTCAGAGTACTAATTATATGGCCTGGTAAATTTCAGAGTACTAATTATACACCCTGGTAAATTTCAGAGTACTAATTATATGGCCTGGTAAATTTCAGAGTACTAATTATATGGCCTGGTAAATTTCAGAGTACTAATTATATGGCCTGGTAATTTTCAGAGTACTAATTATATGGCCTGGTAAATTTCAGAGTACTAATTATATGGCCTGGTAAATTTCAGAGTACTAATTATACACCCTGGTGACTTTCAATGAAGTTACTATTTATACGCTGATTTCAAATCGAGTAATCATGTCATTTTGATTTTCAGTGTACTAATAATATGCATTGGTGATTTTCATGTTACTAATTATACACCATGGTGACATCAAAGAGGGAGTAATTATATGCACTGGTGACCATCATTGGTACTAATTATATGCTTCCTTCAGGGGTACTACTTATATAAATGGTGATTTCCAGAGGTATTTAGTTATGCATAGTGACTTCCAGATGTATTAATTATTTAAACTGTTAACGTTCAAGTTACTAATTATATGCCATGGTGACTTCCAAAGATACTAAGTGTATGCCATGGTGACCTCCGGGTTACTAATTCTATGCCATGATGACTTCCAGGTTACTAATTCTATGCCATTATGACTTCCAGGTTACTAATTCTATGCCATGATGACTTCCAGGGCTACAAATTGTAAGCACGGTGACTTTCATAGTACATACTATATGCCATGGTGACTATCAGGGTGCTGCTACTTATGGCATGTTATTTAACATATTGAAGTTGGCGAAGACGGTATTTTTGAATATTCTGTAGTGTGTACACTCTGGTGTCAGACACTATCTCACTTCGACTGTACTATGCAATAACCACGGATAATGTTTGCTAACTTCAACCCTATTTGTTTATTGGTTTGGAATGAGTTGACCATTTGTTTTGACCATGAAAGTATTTTACTTTTTTTTGGAAGATAACTATATAAAGATATTGTACAGAAAATGAGACAATTTCCTATGTACAGGAAAAGAAAGAAAAAATCAAATCTAGTAATCGTTCTAGGTAAAAGTATTGTTCGAACGCACCCCATTTCTCTGCAAGCTTAGATTGCTTTCCATTCGTACATGTACTTTGATTTTCAACAGAATACACAGATTTAACATACAGTTTGAAACAATTCATGTTGATACTATTTCCCAATATTTTACAACGATAGATGTAGTATCGACCCATCAGGAGAAATGCATTAAATAATATATTGGCATGGTACATTTCATTGCATTTAATGATACTTTAGTATGCGTTATAGTACGACACCACTGTATTGCGCATGACCAGAATTTTGAAATAAAAACGCAATCCCAGAAGAGGAGAAAATAGTCCTCTATTACTTCCTTACAAAACGTACATACAGTTTCATCAAAGACAAAGAAGATTTGATGGCAACAAATTCATAATAAACTTGTATTGAAAATATCTTAATTTGGGATCCATTGTTATCCAGTAAGGAAGCGGAAGCACTATTTTACATGGAATGCTGCAGTCAAGAATGTCATGCCAATAGTGTTTAATATGCAAATAGATATCATTTAAACTATGCAAATTCAGTAAATACGTGTAAATATCTCTGTTAATTTTATCACCTGTTAACCATGTTTTTCTTGCGCATATTTGGCATACAGACCCAAATGTTTTCGATATTCGGCTTATTTTTTTCCAAGCAGATGGGATTGCTGATACCAATTGGTTATACTCGTAATGTGTACACAACTTTACAATAACCTCATCATATTTCATAAATGTACAAGTCACATCAAATAAATCATTGATAAAAATAATACCAGCATCTATAAATTGTTCCATACAATTGGGTTCCTGTTGATGCGCACATTGGAATTGTTCCAAATTATTTCTTATTTTTTTCAATTGGAGTATAGTTATATTGCAGCCATGGATAAATAATTGCTTTCAACGAAGTGGCAGGTAATGCATCGATAGTACTACGATCATTGTTTCCTAAATTTGCGAAAAAGAGTAAAATACCGCCAAGATGATCTAGTATGGCTTTGTAATATACACTACAGAAATATTTTGTATTACAATAAAGTCTCGGCATCCAAGCTGCTTTTAATGCAGCATTGAATTCTCTCAACTTGGTTAGGTCGAGGCCACCTTTATCATATGGTTTGTAGACATCGTCTATTTTAACCCAATTACGTTTCCCTCCCCATAAAAACTGGAAAATGATATTATCATATTTTTGAAAAAAAAGCGTCCGGGGAGGGAAAAGACATAAACAAGTAAGTAAATTGCGAAGATTTCATAATCGTTATTTTACCATATACCTTCACACCCATGCCCTTCCATGGCTGCAACAACTTTCTCACTTTTTCAATGCGATAATTAAAATTCAATGTAGTTATTTGTGAATAATCAACAGGAAGATGTATTCCAAGCACATCAACATAACCGTCAGCCCAGGTTACAGGATGAGATGTTTCAATAGTGAAGTTTGTATGTTTAATAGACCCAACCCTTTGCATTTATCATAATTTGGTTTCAACCCAGAACTAATAGCAAAATTAGACAAAATATTTAGCAACGAGTTGAGTGATTCACGGAAAGGATACTTTGGGAAATTCGTGTTATCCGCATATTGAGAGATCTTATTCTCTATGGGACCTGTATATATACCTTTAATTTTGTCACAGCGTCTCACTCTATTAGCTAAAAGCTCAACACAAATGATAAACAAGTACCTACATGGAACAACCCTGTCTAACACCACGGGAGAGACCAAACTGCATTGAAATATTACCATTATTGATTATACGGCTACTAATATCCCAGTACATGAGTTTCACCCAGGTTACAAATGATTGACCAAAATTAAATATTCTAAACGTTTTATAATTAAATCCCATCTCAACTTATCAAATGCTTTTTCGAAATCAGCAATAAAGACCAATCCCGGTTCATCCCTTTTTTTCATACGTATCAATAATTTCCAACAACCTTCGAATATTGTCTGCAATAAATCGACCATGAATGAACCCAGTTTGGTCTTCATTAATTATATCTGAGATCACATGTTTTACACGAAGAGGAAGACATTTTGCAAGGAAACAAACAAAATAGTTAGTGGTCTCAATTTAAAAAAAAAAAACTGAGTCTTTTTTCTTGCCCTGAGCATCCTTTTTGAGAGGCAAAGTTAGTAGACTGTTTTTTTGTGACGATGACATTTGACTGCATTCATATGAATATACAAAACAGTGAAGCATGTTGGGGGCTAACTGTGTAAAAAAACACTTATAAACTTCCACCGAATACCATCTAAACCAGGTGATTTCCCAAGTAGAAAAGAGTTGATTGCATTGCGTAACTCGGACATTGTGATCACACCCTCGCACAATGACCTTTCGATTCATTAACAAAATTGTAATTTACGGAGAAAAAATCATCCTAATCTTTCTCTGATTATTAATACTATCTCGTGATTTTCGGTGATAATTATGTCAATAGATTCATTTAACACGGTATTAAAAACCTCACAGACAATTACTTAATATGTTAACAAAACTCACTAAGATTTGCGTTAACAATATCAAAAAATCAAGATTTATATAAACACAACACAACAAGACAAACTGAATCAACTGTTATGTCGACCATGATCCATGTTGTTAATTACATACGATTTTTTTAAGCAAATAACCCTCCCCCCGCGTTGATTGGTCGCACCATGACTAAACAAAATATAATGTGAGGTTTCCCTTTCAACCATGTAAATATTTCCCGTCTTTTGTCGGTATTAGCCAAACCATTGCAATTGTAAGATGCGATTTCGACTTTTAATTGTGTTATTTCTAATACACGTTTTATATAATATGAGTGGTTGTCACCAAATTTGGCAATGGGGAAAATAGTTAACTATTATAAACGAGCATTGCGTGAGGCGAATTGTATTATACGTATATATCTTACTACTGGACAAGTAACGAAACAACAAGTACAACAAAACACCAAAAAATGAACAACTGATAGAAGAAAGCAAAATAAACATACTGTCACTTTGCTCATAAGCTAATAGCATAGAGAAACACAACAAAATGGCGGAAACAAATATCGATTATCGATCGTCAACAGCTTTGTGAGGATGACGGCTAAAATTTTCAACTCTGGGGAGCTAAAGTTCCGGAAAATCCAGTATCGAAAATTGGCAGTATAGAGAGCTGCCTAACAGTTTTTTGTATTCTGCTGTCTTCAGTATTTGTTCAATGTTTCGAGGCGTTTACACACAATTGACCGCTTCTATTTTCACTTCGATTTTACCGTACATTGGCATCTAGTTTATATGTGCTGCCCTCACCGGTATTTTTTAACATATATAAGCGTACGTTGGCTTATGTATGCTGCCCTCATCTGTATTAGTTAACGTACGAGTATTAGAGCGTATTACAAAAGCATTGCCGCCTCTATCTTTACTTGACTTGTACAGTACATAGGCTTTCATTTTATGTGTGGTGCCTTCATCGGTATTTGTTTAACACATTGCGGTGTTTACACACGATTTCCCGCCTCTATATTCACTTCGATTAAACCTACATTGGCATCTAGTTCTTGTGCGGTGCCCTCATCGGTGTTTGTTTGACACATCAAGGCATTTACACCCGATTTCCTGCCTCTATATTCACTTCGAGTGAACTGTTTTATTAAAAAATAAAATGGGTTTAATTTAAAAGATAAATATTTTTTAGAAAATTTTTAAAATTAATATCCACTCATATCTTGTAGACGGAAATAATAGACAACAATACTACGACAGAAAAATAAAACAGAGTGGTTATTAACACTTTCAGTACATGTAGTCACATATTACATGTATCTGGCACTATACTATGGATTTGGGTGATATATGCAAAGTGTAAACAATGTATTGCTATTAATCACAACTCCAAGGAATGTTGTAATGGAAGAGAAAGTGCTAATGCAATTGTTGGTTACTGTGCACTGCTGATTAATATACAGTGGAAATATATGTTTTTTCTTAACAGCATACAATTTTCTTTATATGCCACTATGGGCTTCTGTTAATAAAAACAAAGTAACTGACATGACAATAAAATAATCTCACCCATAACAATCTCTTCTCATACTTGGCCCAGCAGTTTCTTGTTGTCTCGACGAGATTTGGCACATCTATCATGAAGTACAGGAACGGCTCATCATCTGCATAGTGGTTTGGTGTTCTGTACGTTATCAGCTCTTCTGGTTCTTCTAATTTGAGGATTTTATACCATTTTTATTTAGAAAAGCACCATCAGATGTTGATACCATAACTTTGAAATCGTACATCTCCAATATTTCTATAGCTTCCCCGACAAGTGGAAATAGGAAACTAGAAGTATAGATGTAGTTGGGAAATTGGCTAACCATGAACACAAACATATCAGGCTTCACAGGTCCAGCATCTAAGTTCTTCACATACATACTACATACATAAATAGCAGTGTACGTTCATTAAGTAAATGAATAACACCGGACTCCTTTAACGTGCGATATACAGCAGATGATCGAAGTTTTATGTCCAGACACCTCTTTATAGACATAGGATGCCATCTCATACCACGATAATCAAGGCAGTTTAGAGCTTTTATTTGCTGCTCCCAAAACAGTCTTTGAAATGTTCCTTCAGCAAATTCCTCCTTTATGGTACTTTCATAATTTTCATCCAGGGTCTTAGGAGCTTCACCAGATTTCTCTTTCATTCTGACTCCGTTTTCTTCAATACGGGACTGAAGCCTCTCAGCCTCTCTTCTCTAATCTCAACTAATTGTTTGGCCTCGATGATATATATATATATATATCTTTTATTCAATTCATTTTGGGATAGCTGTGATAGTGGTACATGATTAAAATGTTCAATTCTACCGAGTGCCATTTATTTCATAACTCTTGAAAATACCATGACTTGAATCTGCCAATGGGTGGAATTTACTGTCAGGATTACCTATGCACAGTTGCTGAATTGACTGTGTTCAGAAGATCCAAGTCGGCTGACAACCTAGTAATGACATGTGGTACATGTGAAAATATATTTCGCTTTCCACAATCTTCTCCATGAATTACAGCAGTTTAAAATCTGTTCTTTGTAATTTCAGGTTGTCTTGTCGCATTCTTCACAATGTAAGATAACTGTAAACACTCATCATTAGCAAGGTAAACCCAACCAATTGGGAGAGAACATCTTCCAATCCATTATCTGATGTAATATGACAATGGATATGTGGGTACACAACTGACAGATGGTAGATGTGAATTTGGAGGAGAGACGGGAGATGCGATATTTGCAACAGTACCATGTTTATCAGTACAACTATCACTGGGGAATGGGACAGCAAACAATGGGTGACATCCAGTTCTGGTGTTGAATCGACAAATCTGCTGTCATGCTTACTGTCTGGGTGGTCACAAACATTTTCAGAAAATTGTCTGAGAACGTGATGTTCTTCAGCTGCATCATTGTCTGTACTAATAAGTTGCAGGATTTTAATATCATTGTGATGTGGTGTTGATAATACGACTGTGTGGTCTTGTATATCATGACCATTTGGCACATGATCAGAATGATTTATGGCAATTCCAACACAGCCATCAAGGGGATAGTATGCTTGGGTAGATGACAAACCTTGACAAGATACATTTTTCTTCCTTTTTCAGTCTTTCCTTTGAACTTTCTTCTTTTCAAAATTATTTATTCTGTACCCATGAACTATTTTATATGGCATGATAAGCTATAAAATGAACAAAAATATTACATTGTTTTTCAATGTAATGTGCATAAAGCTAATAATGTATAATGAGAATTATTTTGTTACATAAGATAACACTATGATTATTTTACCAGGTCATTTTGAAATATCTTTACCAATGGAACCAATGATAATTGGTATAAGACAACTAAGTTACTGTAATATAGTGATTTGAACAACATTTTGAATTACCATAGAAAGATTTTAGTCTGTCTTTTTTTGTTTTAATTCAGTAACTTGTACAACTTGAACAGTTACCCACACCGCACTCTAAATATTCAAGATGTATAAAGCAAAACCTTGAAATGTTATTCTAAGACAAGGTGCCATTTTTTTGCCTAGTTGACCATTAAAATTAACGAAGTACAATTTCATTTCAAATAACAAACCAATCACTAATAGTGCCGTTACTTTTTTTCTAACTTGACCCATTTTTTATGACATTTGTTATGAATATTACAGCACGAGAAACAAATGGCAAACGTGAACGTGGAGATTCAGTATCGTCAAAATGCTGCAGTTATTATTCCAAAACCTGTAATTAAAGAGACAAAAATAACATGTATAAAAAGCAGCCAACGTGTTTTATTTTAGCGAAACGACAAAGACCAAAAACCGATTAACACCAGCTATTGAAAAATACAAAATGGCGACAGTGAATGTCAACATTCCCGAGTGTACCATATTCTTTTCCCCAGAGAATCGTAACTATGCAATGCATATTTGAAACCTATCTCTCACGTTGACTTTAATGTGTTCTAAAAATAAAATATTATAGTTTTGTGGACTTAAAAATAAGTATCAAGGGACAAGTCTACCAAATCTATACAGAAACGGTAGGAGAGCTACCACAACAAAGAATGCGGAGTTAATTTGCGGCACAAAAAATAGATGTATATCGAAAATAAGCATACGACATTATGATAAAAGGCATCTAAATAAGAGACTAAGAAATGTCAATCAATTTGGTAATCAAACTGCAGAGAAAACGGGTTCGAAGTTCGTCGCGGATTATTGGGCTTTAACACGATGGTTGCACAGGGCTGCACAAGACATTCGCCAACGATCACAAACATCACCGCCTTCCCGTTTCACTGAACTAAAATGTATCATTTACCTTCCTGATATGAATATGAAGACTAAAATGTTACAAGGAACTGCAGAAAATTGCAGTTTCTCAGACCTTTTTTAGAGGGTCCATGATTTGTTGTAAAGTGTTTACACACGATTTACCGCCTCTATATTCACTTTGATTGTACCGTACATTGGCATTCAGTTTATGTGTGGTGCCCTCACCGCTATTTGTTTAACATACTTAGGTATTTACACAGGATTTCCCGCCTCTATATTCACTTTGATTGTACCGTACATTGGCAATCAGTTTATGTGTAGTGCCCTCACGGGTATTTAACATAATAAAGCGTTTTCACATGAGTTCCCGCCTCTATATTCACTTCGATTGTACCGTACATTGGCATCCAATTCATGTGTGGTGCCCTCACCGGTATTGTTTAACATGTTGAAGCTTACATTGTTTTATGAGTGGTGCCCTCACTGGTATATGTTTATGACCTGTTATGAATATGAAGACTGTTAAACACACTAAAATGTTACAAGGAACTGCAGAAAATTGCAGTTTCTCAGACCTTTTTTAGAGGGTCCGTGATTTGTTGTGCCCTAACACTAAAGTGTTTACACACGATTTCCCGCTATTTGTTTAACATATTAAAGCGTTTGCACATGAGTTCCCGCCTCTATATTCACTTCGATTGTACCGTACATTGACATCCAATTTATGTGTGGTGCCCTCGCCGATATTTTTTAACATGTTGAAGCTTACATTGTTTTATGAGTGGTGCCCTCACCGGTATTTGTTTAACATATTAAAGTGTTTACAAACGATTTCCCGCCTCTATATTCACGTTGATTGTACCGTACATTGGCTTCCAGTTTATGTGCGATGCCCTCACCGGTATTTGTTAGATATATATATATGATGTAGCAGAATATCATGCTTTAAAAATAGTTAAAACATTTAGAATACACACCCCGACGCACAGTACTACTGATACTTGTAGTTGCGTATTTGAGCTACGTGATATACCAATTAGAGTTAAACGTTTCCATCCAGAGTTTTCCTTGCAACGAACACGTTTGAAGAGCAGCTTCTCACAACAAGTGGAAATAGACCCAATAAATACACCCGATGGAAACAATGTTTTATTGTGGTTCAAACTCGTTCGCACTAACTCCAACACTTCACCATTGTTGCGAGCGATAAAGACCCAAACCATGTTCAATCTAAGTTCCATTCAGTCAATAACAAAGAGCGTGGTTCCAAAACGCGAGCGCTAAGTTCGTACGTCAACTTTTTATTGCTTTGGCTGAGTAACGAACGAACAATGGGACTCAGTCTGACTGAGTTACAAACAATACACGCATGGATTTCAAAACGAACTTGTACAAACGAAACATTTTATTTCTATCTGACTAACGAACAGCGCTAAGCTCGTGCGTCATTTTTTTGTTAATTCTGACTGACTGACTGACTGACTGACTGACTGACTGACAATTCGTAAGTTCAAAGCTCTCACCTTTAGTAACTGACTGAGTAACAAACAACGCACGCATATATTTTCAAAGCCTTGCGTCAAACTTTACTCGTTTGATAGTCGATCAATTACGGAACAATATTTTACTACTATGTATTTGGATAAAACGACACGATGCGCTAGCAATTGTATCGCGTACATTGAATGGTTAAACAACGAACCATTCTATTCATTACACCCGTCGATTTGACTTCGTGTTCACAAGAAATTCATTGTTGTTTGATGGCCTCAGGTGGTCAGATTCGCGAAGCGAGGGTCTGAAGAAAAAAAATGGGTGTGTGTTACGTTACGTCAGAACAATAAACTCGGCGATTTAACAAAGGGCATCGTTTGAGACGAAAGTCGTTTCAATGGATGAGGGAAAACCGTTTACAAACAGACACTCTTGCAACATAGATGAGCTAGCTTTATAATGTATGTGTATGGGCGAAGGTTCTGGATGTTTAAATACAGCATCTCAGATAACCACGATCCAAAAAATTGAAATTTAGCGTAACCATGGCTTAAATCATGAAGAAGAACAGTTGATAAGAGCATAGACCGTAAAAAAGAACTGTTTAACTTACAGCGCTCCCAAAATCCAAACGGCTTGACTTGAATTGTGTTGAATTTTCAGATAAATACATATCAGTTTCTTACAACACGGGTTTTTTGACTGTGGTTACGACAATAAAACGATCTGACTCGTGAAATGAAGATCGAGAAACGCTATGAGTTTATATATTTTCGAGTTCTGATACCTTTTCGCATCCCGGGCTTCACAAATCCCTTTGAAAATCATGTGATTATTTGTTATGCATCAATATTTAACCAACATTTTGATTATAAACAAGACGTGAGAAAAAAACAGTGTCTATTCATTTAACTTCTTAACCTTTCGAAACATGTTTCGCCACTGCCAACATACATTTAATAGAAAGTCAATCAGCGTGATGAAATTATAGGCTAATACATCATATTAACATTTTCTGCAAACGCGGCTTCTGCAAGTATTAGCCTAATGCTCTTATTATTACGTCGAGAACAACCGGGTCGGGTGATGATGATAGTGATGTTTTTTTTTCTTGTATGTTCCAGTAATCAATGCACGACCGAGTACATTTTATTATTTATGAAAAGTTTCTACGTCCGTAATCAGTGATAGTTTTTAAATACTACATAATTCAGTGTCAACGCGATGCTATAGGTAACTGTTCGGCAACGCCAGGCGATTATTTCCGTGGATGACCTTGAAACACATGACGAATATAAAGGGCCAACCGGTCAAGGTTGTTAGAAGTGTTCCAAGTTGAAATCCCTGGCTTAGTCCCTCAAATTTAAGTGCGATATTCACGAATAATAATGTCATTATGCCACTATAAAAATACTTGCAGGCTAAAGAATTGTGTTGAGCTTCTAAATATATATAGAGTATCAAAATATGTTTTTTTTCGGTTGTAAAAACTAGAACATGAACGGAACAATGAATTGGTCGTTTCAATATAATGCTCTGACATTAAGAGACATGAGACAAGAGACATCAATATGCTTCTCGGAGAGCAATACCCAGTGCAGTCCGAACACAGCGGGTAATTCGCACCCTAGACAATAGCCGTTTCCAGGCTCGGGATAGAGGGACTGTGATTGATTGAGTACTGCAGTGTGCGGTGTTTATTTTCAAAGATCGTTGTCGTTTCTCGCGTTTTTGTTAGTTTTTTTAGGTTTCAGTAGTTTCCGTGTAAATCCAAGCTGTTTCAGGTTCGTCTGATTTCCTTGGTAATCATCTTCTCTGAAATGATTTTCACACACATCATAATTGTGGCTGTATGACTTTGGTTTAAAATCTGTTCCAATATTGGCACCTTATTTTCTTCGGACATTGGAATGTGAAAAAGGATATCCCCACATTTCCGTCGCGGTCATTTGAGCATACATAGTAAAGTACTCAATTCCCCCAACTTCCCGCCCGCTTCCGCTTTCCAATCGCTTTTTTCGCTAGCTTTTGCGACCGCTTGTTAAACTCGACCGGACAATTTCCGCTTTATTTTGGACCGCGCAAACCCAGAAATATCGCTCGCATTTAAAATTCGGACTAACAAAAAAATTCCGAGGTTTACATTGTCATATAAGTGTCTTTCTAGTTTTCTTAGATGCCGACAAAAGTTCAAATACTTTTTGTTTAACTGTCTGTAATTATATGCACGCAATCTGACCCTTTGACCACGATTTTGCTGGGATTGAATATTTTATTTTAAACAATATTCTGACGTGAAATACAAAATGTATTTTAACATAAGTACGACATGGTTGTCTGGGTTTTCTTTCCTGATTGTTGAGTTTTCGCAATGTGGGCTGAAAACCCAAATAATTGAACAAGTATAATTATTATATATATTTATTTACATCGCAAAACTACAACATCGCGAAACCGCTGCCTTGAAGTCGATGCAACTTCAACCATTTCTTACCTTGAAATAAAAAAATTAAAATTCGAAGAGCATCAGGGAATATACTAATAATCATTCTTAGCATTCAATGGCTTTATTTTATTCGAATCCATAAAGTTCACGAGTTTTTCGACATTTGCTGGCAATTTTCGCGCTGAAAATGGTTGAAAATGCTGGTATGATTCTCTTGCCATGTCCTATTGATAATACGGACAAATATGGTTCTGTGATCCAGGTTGAGCACAGATCAGGTGACTTTCAGCCAATCAATTATGTTGTAACAAAGCATATTTTATGCTAATTGAAGGGTCGTCGTACCATCCAATCTCCGGCGTCGATTTATATATTTTTTTTGTGTTGTGACAGGCTTCAAAATCATTCACTGAAAAACATCGGTATATTTTGACAAACGAGCTGGATTTGAGCTCAGGTCAAAAAGAAAAAAAAAACTAGATTGAGATACATTAGAGTCCACGGCGAATCAGTTTATTTGCAAGTTGTGAAATAAAGTAAACCAGAGTAGGGTCGATGATTTTCAGCCCTGAAGGACTTTCGTGTTAATCTTGATTTTCGAATTGTTCATCGACTGGTGACTAAATATTTATTTACTATAACTAAATTTGTCACATTTTTTCTTGTAGCACAATAAATTATTCATTCATTCAAGCTCTGTTCGATTTTTTCAGGGTATTTATTCGAAAATATTTTGTGAAGGAGTAATTTAACAGTACGTATAGATCGAGCTCATTCACTGATCGTGACTTAATTTTTAAAATTGTATGTCAAATTCTACCAGACCGGCATGGTTTTATTGTCGTTTTTTCTTGGAATTAATCATAAATATTCCCCTCGTTTCTCCGCTCTCTCAAAAGAGGTTAACTATGATTTGTTTTCACGTAACTGTCTCATTAAAATAGAAAAAAATACATTAAGATCAAGCACCCGAATCACGTAGGTTCCAGTTCAATTGCTTTCTCGAACGATACAAGTGTCATACAACTAAAAATGTGTCGTTCAGAATTTAATAATTGTTAATACTAGTTGTTTTTTCACACTTTACTATCAAAACCACCATTTCGACCACTAATGTGTCAGTGATCGGTGTTTGGGCGAGCGGTCGGTATTTTCAATGAGCGGGCGAGCGATAAAAATGCGGTTGGATTCCTGTCGAACAAGACCGCGCGATCGGAAACTAAGCGAAAGCGGTCGATTAAAAAAAACGCTAAAAGTAGAAGGTTGGGCGAAATGAGTACTGTATTTGCAGATGGCCACCACACTCGTGAAAATAGCGCAATGAATTATGACTCCCTAAGTGATTACTTTTCATTATACATTGTGTAACCCTCTAAGTTAGACACTAATTAACTTTGCATTTGACGTCACAGTGCACAAACAATCCTGCTCGCATTGTCGTTTGACCAATAGAGGGCGCTTGAAAATTGTTAAAATGGCGGCGACTATATGGAATACTATATGGGATCTAACTCTATTAATTTTGATCTTTTTTAATATTTTTATCCATTATTTAAATAAGTGTTCATGACTGCTGCTATGTGGCCAACAATACTGACAGGGCTGACCTTTCCTTTAACCATGAATGTTACATCGTAATGTTTGAAGAATACCGGAGCTGACGACGTGATAATCTGCGACGTCTTTACTCAATGCATTGTTCCGTGTTGTAAACTGAATGGTAACTTAGTGCTGTGAAAAAAAACTTTGTCATGTTCATAGCCTGCCTCCAGTCGGAAATAATTATTACGCCCTCGCAGACGAAATTACGCCGAGGCAAACTACGATCGCCGACTATCTCAAGCATTTTTTTGCTCCTCCTTTATTGTAATATTAAAAATTAAGTAAAATTACAAAAGATTTCTTAATTTTAATTAATACAATAAATGCATAGCAAAATGATATCAGTTTGTAGTACCATACAGCGGATGTTGACCTGCATTCAAGATTACCACTCTCACGTGACCTGCTAAAAAGCTGACTTTTTTTTACAAAGCTGGCATTGACAAACAATATTTCCTCCAATTAAAGTAAACAAAATGTTGCACCGTATATCCCCGACTGTGTCGGTGCACGGCAAAAATGCACAGTCAATAAACCGTAAAGTGGAAACGGATTAATAATAGGACACTCTTTTGACATGATCGGTCATTTGAGGCATTTTTAATAAACTGACTGGGTTATTTTTTAGCAATTACGGTATAGTTACGATTATCTGACGCTGTTATATTTATTTTCAATAAATTAACGTCACCAGTACGGCTTATTACACATCGTACGTTTAACATGCAGACTTGCTTGAGCCAAATAGTGGAGTATTATCGAATCCAAGTAGCCGCATCGTCGTACGCCACGGCCTCGGCCTCTTTTACGCCAAGCCTATTTATTTTGTTGAGTCTCGAAGCGATTAGACGGACGTAACTTGGCATGAGCCAAGAAGCGGTTAGAAGGTTGTCAAACTCATTTCGACAAAGCAACCCTGACGTGGCTTCCAGCGTCTCTTTCGTTACACTATTCAATCATGAGAATGTAAAGTTTCACCTCGTCTAAAAACGTCCATGCATAAGCATCTCGGGGCGTGCACTCCAATATAAAGTAAAATGACGCGGCCGGTCACATGATCACCTCACTCACGTGACAAATGTTAAAGCAAGTATTGGTGTGGGGAGCTCAAATAACCAAAATATTTTTTATATATTTTTATTATTTATATAGAAAGGATGCTTTGTCTTAACGTATATATTGAATAATTACAACACCGCGATTATCTGGACTACTACATTTATTTTTTATATCGGTCTTAGCAAAGAACCACAAAATGCCAGTACCGAGGATCGATTCCGATATTCTGATTAGTCCACCACTGTTCTATCTCCCTTTGTTATATATCAAAAATTAACGCTGTTTCGTTTGTCAATATTTTGCACATAATAACGACAAATGCGCAAACATATCAAGTACGAAGTCTAAGCAGGTAGTGTGAATAGATCTGGTGTTGTGGCCTGGGGTGCGAAAACTAAAGGGGCTACCCAAGGAAGTAGTTTACACGAACCAGCTCCCTGCACGAACCTAATTCTGGAAGTAATTTCACAAGAGTGTATTGATCTATTGCGAACTCATTTATTTTAGTAAAAACACTTCCAGTTTGAGAATATTACTCACAAACCTTTTTAGCGATATTTTTCGAAAAATCTGCCCACGCTCGCTGCTAGAATCCGCCATTCAGAATTTCCGATCATAATAAAATATTTGTTTTCAATACATACCGGATGTCGGCCACTGGACCGTTATGCATCAGACTAATGAAATTATGCTATTGTCACAACATAGAAGGAGTTTGGCGATGTTTTGAATAAAATGTTCTCTACCTCTTGTTTCATCCAGAACCATACTTTAGAATGTATGATTCAAAAGCCTGAATATAGAGGGACAAGTTCGCACTAACCGGACATACATTGTTTGTACGTTTACCACGTGACAACAAAAATGGCGAACATTGTAAAAATTACTAAATCCGCGATTGCGAGCGCACACTCCGGAATTTCCGCTTGAAATTTGCGCCATGCATTTCCCGTAATCAAGTCCATTGAAATGTGACCCCGGTAATCAAAATACCCATTTTATTTTATTTCAGCGCAGGTTTGTTGTTCTTTCCCCTAACTATTACATACTTAGCACCATTAACAGACTATTATTCTGTGACAAAGCATTTTCTATAAAAAAAAAGACATATTTCGCACCGTTATTATCTTGTCAATGTGCGAGTTTGAATGTCCGAAATCAATTAATTTGAGTTCATTAATACATGGGGTTACTCAACACTGGGGAGTTGATTTGTAAATTGTGTTATGTCAAGTAGACTCAGATAGTTATAACAATTTTAAATTAAAATATAACACTATGAATGCATATGCAACATATAACCTGTTACTGTATTGTAACCAAAGCGTGACGTTTTGAAAACATCGTTTTACCCGCATCTAGCAAGATTATGAAATGATCCCAATAGTGGGCGTGCCAACACAACGGCGCCATCAAGACTAGATTGGAAAAGACTCAAGTGTTTTGCAAAGTTCCAAAGATATATTGTTAACTGACTGTCCGAATAATTCCCAGAACGGCTGCGATTGCTTCATGAATATTTATAAACAGACCGGAACTCTAAAACAACAGCTTGTACTTCGACAATGGGCGATAAAAACTGACGGGGAAAGTTGTGACGTCGATCGAGTGAAATTATTAAAAAAATACACTCCTTTTTCTGTCTACTTAGTCACACTCTAAAGGGACTGTAATTATTTCTACCACTGTCCCTCAACACCCGGTTAGTTGTTCTAAGGTGTTAATACCCTGATCGCTGGTAACAGTGTGCGTTATGCTCGTGGAGTGAAACCGATGACGTCATATTGGGATCTTCCTAGAATTACACTGTTTTACGTTCTGCGCCTATGAATCTTTGTCATTTTATACAGGTTATTTCGAAATTATTCCGAGTTGAGGGTGTAATTTGTGTTAGTAAAAGCTTCCCGATACGGCACGTGTAATTTAAAAGATATGTTCATGTAATTGACATAAAACAGCCAGCACTGTTGATTGCGGGTGACGTGTTTTGGTGACGCTGTACAAAAAGTGTTCACCCTGTCACCACGATCACAGTTGTCATATTTTTGTTTAATATTTTAATTGTTCCCCAATATAGATTATTTTGTGTAGAAGCCATATTAAAGAGTTAATTTCAGTAGATTATTTTACTGTTAGTTTTGCCCTGTAGATACTTGTATCCGCCCACGAACCAAGATGGTCGTCGAGTATCGTTCGAAGAAAACGACTGTTGGAAATGTTTTTTTTAATTGATGCCTAAAATTTGGAAGAACCGTTGAATTATATCTTAGAAATATCCGAATCATGTTGGTGTAGTCAGATTCCGACATTCTTCTTAGAAAATCACTGAATTAAACAGCTCCCTGATTTAAAGCCAACAAAATGTGTCATGGTATATCAAGATGGCGATTCGAACGACCGAAGTCGATGTTATAGTAAGAGTATCTGATTTTTACCAACCTCCCAAACACACTTTTCCGACTTGAACTATTATTTTATTAATATTGAGGTGGAAGTTCAAAAAAAGTCGATGTCTTTGTTTTCGTAGCCTTCTTTCATGCATTCAGCAGCAACATTCTCTGGGCCCTCTTGCAATATATCATTCCAATCGAATCGACAAAATCCTCGTAGTTTTCCCACATTTCGGTAAATAATGTACCGTCTCTCGCGTCGTGCCAAAAATCGAAACGAAGTGTATGCGCATGCGTAGATGTGATTCAAGAAGGCTTATGTCATACCATATGCTAATTTTATGGTAATAGAAAAGTAGGCTTGGGTTCACATGGGTTAACGAATAAACAATTTGACGAGCGTGAAACACGCATTGAGACAAAAGAAGTATTATCGTTTCCCAACCGGCTGTTTCCACCCACCCCTTATCACGGAGATCTTACATAACCAAAGCTCTTTATTAACAGTTGATTTGTTTACAACTCACGACTTCGGGAAAATTTATATTCTTGATTATCACAATAAAATAACATTCCAAAGATTTGCTGAATCATGGAGCTATAAACCCCAGGGAGAACAACCACTTCGTTTCTTTTGAACTATGATAGTTGCCGCGATGTCGAATGTTTATTTTGACTGTTTATTTCGTTGCATTAAAAAATAAGCCGATTTACGCAAATGAACGTTTATCTCCGACTATCGGTCATTTTCGGAGTCAATCGGGCGACTTCGTCGGGAGATCACGTGATCGAGTTGTTTTGGTTATAGCAAACATGGCATTCATTCGAGCAGGAAGTAGTCGCGACGATCGTGAAAAAATGATATTGCAGTGGCAGATATAGGGACTATTGAAGATGTTGTTTGGGATAATGAAACTTTCTGTGTCTGTGGGGGACCGGAGACCGATGATATGGTGTGCTGCGATTCTGCAGAATGTATTTCCGGGTGGTACCACTACCAATGCGTCGATTTGACCGCAGAAACAGTACCAAATGGGAAATGGTTTTGTTCAGAGTGTTCTTCAGCTTCAGGCAGGTTTATTAACACATTTTTAAAAATACTTGTTAAGAGTACGACCGATTGCATTATATTTATTGCGTGCTAGTGTGATTTTATTCACGAAATTTTAGCTCGGCGCCTGGTTATCAAAATACTGAGGTGCGTGATCTTTATAAAATCGTTATTATCTATTGTTTATAGGCGGTAAGCATAAAGTGGCATCGGTGAAAAACAGCGGCAGCAGTGTGCAGTCCCTCAAAAAAACGACCAACAGGTAATAATAAATGTTAACAATACAAAGCAAGATATTTGTATTGTAAATTATTGTAAGTTCTCTACAAAACTCAATTCCAATTCTCATTCAATGACAACATCCGGTTTAAAATGATATGTACCTAATTTACATTAAAATTAAAAATAAATTTATCGATAATGATTTGGTTTTAAATTTGTTTTGAAATTTATTCCTGTCAAAACATTGGGAGGGGGATTTCGAAAAAAATCCCTTATGTGCTTGCAGACTAGATATATTTGTCTTTCGTAGCATCTGTTCCTGTCTTATCAAAATACACCTTGGAAGATGCACTTGCAGATAGGATCAATCCGATGACTCAAGCAGTTAAGGACGTCATGAATGATCAAAAACTCCAGTTGAATGAGGAGATGGAAATCCCGATCACTAAAGTCCTGAAGGAAATTAAAGATTCGGTGGACATCGCTGATCTCAGCTCTAAGCTAATTCAAGAACTCTGGCCAAGTGTTAATGTTGCCAACTTAACATCCAATTCCCTGGACTCAATGAGTACTCTCTTTCATTCATTGCAAATTAGAAACTGTATACCAATGATAATTGATACATTTTTGTTGTCATGTAGTTTTACAATACCTCCAAGGGAAAAATTGTTCCTGTCGCAATTTTTGTCCACATCCCTTATTAAGGTATTGTTACAGTGGTTCATGCACCACAAATGTAACACCACATGCTGAGAATGTCAGTTTATCTGAAGAAGAGGAACAAGTCTTGAGATACATAGCTGGATTTGTTCCATTTCAGTTGAGTAAATCTTATGGCAAGATTGACAGTGATTTTGCCAGGGAATGTCTAGAGGTAATCCAAGCCTGGAAGTGTGTAGACTCTGGTGTGCAGACATGCACTACACAAAAAGGTCGACTGTACAGGTGAACCGTGGTGGTCTTTTTAGAATTAATGATCAGGTTTATTTGTTTTTTCGTAGAATTGAGAATGTAGTTAGACGCATGCTACATGTACAAAAAGTGAGATCTTACAGAGATTCTAACTTAAGAGAATCGCTCACAAAAATGTTATCCGAATCATCCAGTGGCATCAGTGGATGTAATATACTGTCAGCCAATATTGAGAGTAGTACAGTGTCAACCTCTCTGTTCCAGCAGATTATTTCTTCATATGCAAATGTGTACACATACCTGAGAAAGAGACGTGACCAAAAAATATCAAAAAGGGGAGAGAAAAGTCTCAGGAAGCAATTGCGAAAGTAAACTGGTTATTTTGTGAATATTCAATGCAAGTGTTTACTTCCAGTTTTGTATTTTTGGAGTTGTTATATTTACCATAATTTTTGGTTGATGAATAAATACTGCCATCACAAGTTAATAATTGTTTATTTTCATCCATCCCACCTGGCTTACTACAAACAAAGCTGGCACAAGCAATTCCATAATAAACAATTACTTTATTTCACAAGAATTCTTCAGTATATCCCATTATCCTTTATTGAGCAGACCTGCCCAAGAATTATAAAATGAGTCGCCACACTGATAATATAATATTACTTAAAATGACTGTACTGAAATTAGCACGAACAGAACAATGTACAATTTAATTACAAGGAAAAATTGAAAATGAAAAAAACAAAATAAACACTAGTACAGATATCAACAGCATGTCAATGGCTAAATTTACAGTTACAGAAAGTATTAGTATTATACACTTATTGAATTAACTAAAACTACCATAAAATTGTACATTTGTACCAATATATTATAAATGGGAATCTCCAGAAAAATGAATCGAGCAAATGTAACAAGCTAGATTGATAGGGGTATTTGGGAAAAAAAAATAGTTTACAGTTGGTCAATAACTGCTTGTAGTTTAATTTGAAAATTCCCTGCATTCTGATTTAGGTTAACCACCAAAAATATAAACGGAGCATCAACAAGGGCAATAAGGGGAAGTTGAATACACAGGTTTATCTTGAAGGAAAATTTTAGAAGGCGTAACCATACAATGAATACAGAATACAGTTACTGATTACATTTCACCCTTTCTGGGCCTTCGAGGTAAATGTACATTAGACAGTTGCTGCATCACTAGTTCTTGAAGAATACAGTTACCTCTAGTTGTTGCCTGTAATTGCTGCGATCCAGCAACTTGAAGGGATAGAGTGTTTCTGCTGAATTCTTCAACAGTGGGATTGTCATTGTGACCAATGCATGCACGCTGTCGACTAAAATATTCTTCAAGTGGGTCTTGGGTACATTTCTCTGATAAGACGAATTCAACTCCTGCACACAGTAACTCCTTGGCAACTGCAACAAACGATCTCACTGCAAAAAAGTGTTGGTCATATTTAGCAGTGTAGCGAATTTGCATAATATTTTCATATTAACATAAAAATAGACAAATTGTTTCACAGAAATAGCCTCAAACTACAAATGAATAACTTGTATTGTTTTCATGGAAGCTGAAACAAGTGAAATTGCTTCAACATACTGTGGAGAACGCTGAAGAGCATACAAAGCGAATCCGCATAAGTGAATTTATGAAGAAAATGTTCAAACATTGTTTTAGAAACATACATTTAGTGATATCTACTTTTAAACCCTTACACTTTGAGAGCTTTTCACAATGGTTAAAATCGCAGGGAAATCACATCAAAATGTATCCAGCACACGCCGACCAACGAATGTAATATATGGTCACTCACCAGTTATCCTGTAGCCTTCCAGAGTCTCTCTACTGAGGCACATTTTTCGCTTTTCAGCCACAGATAAATTTTCTGTCGTCATACACTGTTCCTTCCATTTTCTGAGAAAACCAAGAAATTCTCTCTCCAACCACTAAAAGAATAACAGTCAAATTACATTAGCCATAGAGCATAGCAGAATATGATGGAATTCTTATGACAGCCAAACAACATCTCCACAGTTTTGCAATACTAGTATGTAAAAAAATACATTTACCTCAAACCTCCAGTCATCAATACTCCGATATGGTGCAAGAGCAGGCGTTTTTTTGGCCAAGCTTAGAAACATTTAAACAATCAAAGAATGTATCAATCATAAAGATAAAGTTCTCTGTTGATTTAATGTCATGGCGACCTCTTGTGACCAACGCATTATCAACACTAGAACTTAACACCTAATAAAAAATAAAATAAACAAGAGTTAGAATTATTGTTTTGTTTTGTCCTTGATTCTCAGGGGGGCGGAGCTATGTCACAAATAGTTTGAGGTTGCTAGTGACCACCGACGCGCACCACTGTACTATGTATATCTATGGGCTTGAGTCAAACACGCCCTGCCATAGAACGTTGGTCGAAAAGCCAGTGAAAACAACTCAAATTGAAGAAGCAGCTAAAACTAAACTTTTCGGTAACCCTGAACAATCAAATTTGTATAATAAACAAATTATGTTTTGGATATAGATGTAGTCTTGTTGTATGTTGTATTATTCAAGAGAGTTTTAACAAAAAGTCTAAAGTACAGTTTTCTGTGAGTTTTCAATGCTTGTTTTCACCGGCAGTGGTTGCTAGGTGGTGAAAATGCCCGGACGTCCGCCCCTGAGAATAGAAAAATGCCGAAAGTGACTTGACAACACATCACCAGTGTTATGAACTTAACAGGAACCAATCATGTCATCTGTATATTACTTCCTGCGCAGCTAATCTGACTTTCATCCTCAATGACGGGGTAAGGTGAAGGTGTTCATATGTTATTTTTGATAACTTCCTGAGAGGCACAACTCCATTATTATCTTGATCGCTCATGTAAATTTCTTTTTTCACCACATCAACCAACTGTAGCCAAGAGATATTCTGCTTGTTGTACTGCAAACAGTTCATATTACGATAGATAATTACACTTACAAGGGTCCTGGCAACAAGTTTTAATGGAATTAATGGAATGAATATATACAAATTTGTTTTATATAATATATTTAAATATACTCACATGCAAATTTCTAGTATTGTTGTGCCATCAAGAACTTTTCCAGTTATTTCTGGTTGTCTTGATGAGATGTGGTACATCGCAAATAAAGTATATTTTGCGAGTAGGAGCATAAGGATTAATTGTCAAGTACACAGGTTCCTCAGTAGGTGTATCATTATTGGTTCTGTGAATTCTGAAAAAAATTCTGTTCAGAGTGGCTCCATCAGCAACAAATGTCCGCACAAAAAATCCAGCATATTCAAACATGGATACTCCTTCCCAGATGGTCCAAAACAGATGGCTACTAGTGAAACCTACACAGGGAAACCATCCAAAGACTTCTTTGAGAGATGAACAAATACCCCGTACCATTACAGCTAATACACGAGTTGCCAGTGGCGTCGAGAGGGCATCATCAATACCAGGGTTATCTTTTTTGAGGCTGCAGATCAAGTCATCAATTTCATTATTTACATTTCCACAGTCCACATAACAAATTAAATTACCAGCATTTTTTGAGTAGACAAGGCCTGACTTGATCTTCAGCTCATCAAATACGAGGGAAACATTTTTTTGGAACTCTGCCATTTCTTTAAAGTTGATGTCTTCTTTTGCGCGTTTCAGGACTGCACTGTTTAACCGCTTTTCGCCTCAGTATAGTGTGTGTAGTTCTTGAGGGTAATCTCCTGTGGTAGAATGAGAAATTTTGATCCACGAATCATATGATTTGCAGAGGGAGACTTTGCACGCAATGCTATGCACCACTTAACCAAAGCTGGATGCCATCGTCTTTGAGTTGATGTTGTTGCAGCTGCAGCCTTTCTCTGCTCCTCCCACAATAACAATTGTGGACTGTTCTTACCAAAGATTGATTCGACTTTGTTTGTATTTTCTTCCATTACTGTTGTCAAAGACTGAGACATACTGCCATCTAATATGGACACATCTTTGTCAATTCCTTCTTGCATTTTTTCTTCAAGTTTTTAACCTTTCGCTTCAGGAGTTGTCTTTCTGCCTGCAACTGTTTTGCCTTCTTCTGTAATTGAGTTTGACTGAGTAAGTCATTTCTCACTTTTCCTGATATTAAAGAAGACTTTGATCTGTTGGACTTGTTCAATGCAGCAAGATCTGACTTGTAAATTGAACACACCGAATATGTTTGGTTAGTTTCACTAATCAACAGTTCACACGATGATGTTCTTACAGTAGAGTTGGAAGAAAACCCTTTCTATTCAAAGGCAACAATTTGCCTCTTGCGGTTGCTGAACAAAGCTGGTTTGTTAGGAGATTTCTTTCGACAGAGGTCAACAAAACCAAGACTTCCACTGCATACTGAAGACTGACTAAGCGCATTGAGTAGCGGTGCAACTGATTCAGTAGTCAATGTTCCTGGAATTTGGGTCAACTGTGAACACTGATTTGCAAACCGACCATTACATTTACAGCACCAGCAACCATTGGCTTCAACTTCAAGCCATATCCCTATTGCCTGACTTTGGTTCACAAACTTGATGCACCGAATACTTTTTTCTCCTTTCTCAACAACAAATCCTCCATTCTTAGCAATCTTTGTTACGGTTTCTAACAAAGTGTTTCTTCTTTCTGATGTGACATCATCAGGAGATGTATTAGAAAAGCATATTCTGCAACCATAATCATGAGGATGAAATGATGCTTACATTAATGTTCAAGGAACATTTCAACCTCTTTGCAGACCTCTTCTTCCATCTGTGCACCTTTTTGTGACATATCTGGCATATAAATGGAGGGAAATGTGACAATCTTCACTTACAACGTCCACAGAAAAATATTTTGAAATACTTGTTGAAAAACCCAGTTTTGCTGTTGGATTCCGGTATTTTTTATATGGTTTTGCCCTGGCCTCTCCACATAATCGGCAATAGTTTCTCAACTTTTCTCTGTGTAAATCCATTCCTCTAGGCAAAAAAACAAACATGTTATTAAACTATATGATGGAAACTTGTACATATAATGATATAATTTCAATGAATTCCAAATAACACTAACAATTACCACAGTAAAATGTTGAAGGTAATTAATTATATGAATAAGGTGAATGTAATGAGCTGGCCATGGTACAGGAAATCATCAGCATGCATGGATATAAAAGAGTGATGCATTGACATGGCCAAAAATATTATTACCAACTTGAGTTTAAATCAGTATGATTGAATACAAAATACCGCTTACAAATCAATCAATTTTAAAATAATTACAGTTAGCTAATGAAAATGATGGAATCCAGATTGAACATGGTAAATCCGTGACATTCAATGACATACAATACAGGTAATACTCTGTTTCTCGAAATTGGCGATGATTACAGTACGAATATAGGACAACTCAGATTATAATTATGTCATACGTGTCCCAACCGACCTTTCGTTTGTTTTTCCCAGATCGAAAAAAAAAAAAAAACCATAGGTAAACACCATGGTCGACATAAAAGTATAATAAAAAACAATGGCGGCGAGCCAAAAATTCTGATAAATAAGCGACATTCAACGGGGAAAAAAACACATTGCCACTTCTGGCGATCGAAGGGGAACACAGAATTAGTTGGGATATCTCTACAACAAACAGCATACCAAACCCCATGTTTCACAAAATTTAGCAACATTATTTTATCGAGGGTTGAAAAAAAACAAGAAGTAATCAAAACACGACATTGAAAATGATGAAAACTCATCGAAAAATATGCCAAACTCCGACCAGTTTCACGACTTCCGGTACACTGAAGGTCACCCTTGCAGACCGACTTGTTTGCGCATGCGTAGTGAGTGAAATATTTTACTGCGCAGATATGAAATATTTTTTCCGTTTCCAGCAAAGCGGTTGATACGAGCGTATCAGCGGCAACTAACATGGAGTTTGACTAATGTTGTGGAAACAAAGGCGAAAACACTATAAGATAAACTAAAACAAAGGTTTTTTTAATCCTCTTAGTTTCGTTGTTCTTCCTGAGGTTTATAGTTCCATGGCTAAATTAAGAGTTGTAGTCCCATCAGATTAAATATCACATCACAGTTGAGAGAAAAAGACAACATTATATACAGTATACAATGTATTTCAGCAAAAACAGTTAGGCGAAACTCTGTAACTTAGCAAACGAAACCCAAAAATCTTTAGCTAACGACTACCAAACACGTGAACATACTGGTAATTAGGATTTCCTCGCATATGAAAATTTCAGCTTACAACTGATTTTTAATTCGTGCCGAAATCATGCACAGCACGTTGTGGACACTGTTTACCGGTCACCCTAAGTACCAAACCAGGATAAACAGTCATTGTCAATAGAGTAGTCAAGGTGTTAAAACTGGATTATGTACTGGCAAACCGAATTCTGAATAGGCATATGTCTCTAATGAGTTCTTTTTGGATCATTTAGTCTTTTTTAGTGGCCTCAGCAGCCCTCAAAACCTAATATTAAATATAAGAACGAAACAAAAATGAGTCGAGATTTTACGCTTTCACGGTAAAGGGGTGGTGGCTGCTCCCCCTCTGAACTCCCCTGCGTTTACTACCAACTCTTTCTACCGTGTCCTTACTTGGGGACGTTTCTGAATTTATAAACTGGCCACGCTACTAATTTCGCCCAATCACCCGCTTTTATCGGTTTTAAGCAACCAATTATCACATAATATCCGACCACGGGATCTCTTCCGACCGAAAAAACACATTTGTATCACTTTCTTTTCTCGCTCGCTTATTTAAAACACCAATCGCTGGCTCAAACACTGATCACTGGTACATGAGTGGTTGAATTTGTTGTTTCAATGGTAAAGTTTGAGGATACAACGAGTAATAGAGTATTAACTACATGTACTATTAAATTTCGAACGACACGACACGACACGGACGAACGACAATCTATTATACTTTGCATCCCGAACGCAATTTGAACTACGACCTTTTGTTAAACATGCTGAAGGAGCCGAACTGTGTTTGAATCCAGGAATGCTCTCTCCTTTCATAAATGATTATCGAGACAGTTACTTGATAAAGGCAACGCTAACTCCCTAGGGCAAAGAAACGAAGAAAATATGGATGTGTTTTCCCCAAAATATCGATGTCAAAAGCACGAATTAAAATCCGCGCAGTGGGCGATATTTTCAAAATAAAGCGAAAATTAGTGACAGGTTGGGTGAAATTAATCCTGTATACTCGGATGGTATAAACAGATCATTCGTAGAAATACGAAGGAACAATATCTATCATTCTGAAATATGCTAAAGACAGAAAAAAAAATGCAGCACGTTTTTTATGATCCAAAATAAAATTCTACGAACGAAACAAACCCTGTTTGAAATGTTTATTTACACCGTGGCATCTCTTAAACACCTTCTCAAAATATGGTTTTTTTTCAATTCGCGCCATTTTCAGGAAGATTTGCGTTGTTAGTTTTACAAACGTTTAAAACATTGTTATCCTGATATTTGTTGGTCAGCATATAAAATAAAAAAATCTTTTGTTCAAAGGGTGGTGGTCATCGCGTTCTGTTGGATAGGGGACTCATAGCGACGTATACAACACGTGTAAACATTGCTTCATTACATGAAGTACGAAAACGCGCTGCGCAACGACCAGCGCCTTTCACATTTTTACCTGTATCATACTATTTTAAAAGACGTTGGCGTTTTGTAGTTTGGAAAATAACTTTTTAAAAAACGTTATTCCGAAAGTGGTTATACACTAAATATTTATGTAAACAACTAAACATGTACGCCGAAATAAGGAAATGGACTACTAGTATGTTTTAATATTGTTGTAAAACTCAATGACGACATCAACTGATCACCGATATCACGTAATAGACTATGTATTAAATATTTCTGTAAACAACTGTAACAACCAGTCTTCTCGGTCATTATTACGTTCAGTATTATGTAAATTATAAAATGAAAAGTACTTATTTGTATTGTTGTTTTATTTTCGAAGAATAATTAGAATGCACTGTATACACGTGATTTATATTGCATGTTCAAGGGTATCGAATATCCCGCCGTTTAGCATCCCACCCCACAGCTTTACCCTAATGTGATACCAAGTGAAACGTATATTTTTACTGTCGCATTTAACAAAAGTCGAGACTGCGTGTATCATGGACTAGACACAACACTCGCTGCGACTACTGAGTGAACAGCGACATTTTTTGGGCGAAGTTCCAATGGTGAATTAGTTTATTTGAAATGGAGTGAATATGAATATGAACTCTATTAACAACGCATTAATATCTAAATACATTCGCTTAACTCTGTTTTCTAATAAACATGTCGCACGTGAAAAGCAGGAGATATTTTAGTTTAGTTTCATGTTTACCGAACTTTAACTTTTTAGAATAAATTATACCTACGTTGTCAAATCAACCAAGAGGCTCGAATTCGGAAGGCTTGGCTATTTTAAATTTCGTAAATACCATTCTTTTCAAGCGGCGACTTTATTCAAGTGTAAAGACGTAATTAAATGTATGGAAGTGTCACGATACTTGTACCTTCGACAGTTACGACTCTTACTCTTGAAATTGGTCATAAATACATGCGCAAAATACAAGCATATACCATTTTTTCAATGGCCAAAATCATACTTATTGTTTGAAATACTAGTAACTGATACCTACACATATAACGATAGGTGCGAATTTCAAATACTGAAGATCGTTTATTTTACACACCGTGTTGAGGGATGGTGTCTAGATCTAGCGGTTGATCATTCTGTAGTTAGGCCACCTAACCTTGGGATTAAAATGCAATGGTCGTCGCGCCGCGTCGTGTTCGATATGAACTCACAGCGACGTATACAACACATTGTTTATTTACATAAAATTCAAACACGCACTGAGCGAAGACCAACGCCCTTTCATCAATGGCCTTTTCCAAGCTATGATTTATTTATACCGCCCGAATATTTTGATTCGAAATTGAGTTAAGCCACAGCCCCTCCACAAAAGCCTGCATTATTTTACAATGTGAAACCACCTTATTATCGATATCCAACAACATTTATTATCTTGAATATTACATTTGAGCCCAAATAATAAACGTCAACAATATTAGTAAATGCTAGAACAATCTCAATTATGAATTCTAAGTAGGAAAACTGAACAGACGTGATTTCACAGCGTCAACCGTAGTGCTTGTCACGATTACGAGATCTTAAAGCAGAAGTGATGTAATAGTAGAACGATTTTTATCCCGTGAAAGAGCCCAAATAATAAACGTCAACAATATTAGTAAATGCTAGAACAATCTCAATTATGAATTCTAAGTAGGAAGACTGAACAGACGTGATTTCACAGCGTCAACCGTAGTGCTTGTCACGATTACGAGATCTTAAAGCAGAAGTGATGTAATAGTAGAACGATTTTTATCCCGTGAAAGAGAAGCAACGTCACAACAGTTATAAATACGCCTGTTGCTATGTTAGCTGTTGGTTTTTGGCTCACCCGCTTCAAGTTGTCCAATTATAACGCCTCGGGGGATAATTACTATTTAATGCTAAGTGGTGTTGTTTGAAATAACGCTATTTTACAGAGTGGTTGTCGAATTGTCGTATGTTTTAAAATTACGTCAATTAGTCGCGTAAATCCAGGGCCGGAATCCCAGGGCCGACCTGCCGTTCACAAAAACACTCCGGTAGATTCGTGTGCTACAGTAACTCATGAGTAGACACCATCTTTATAAAACAAGATCATAAAATTGTCCCTGAAAATGACATGGTTCTCAAGTATTGCAATACATTTCACAGTATTATAGCATTTAAAAAAAATGTAATATAAGTGATGATATAGAAAACATTCCCTGTAGACACAATCCGTGTAGAACAAAATCCCAGACAGTACATCGAAATCAATGGAGACAATGGATTTAATGTGAGCATACCATAATCCGTTAATTGTTAAACCACCTATTTTTTAGCTGTATATTATATATTATGATTTATAAAGCCACAATAGAACTATTTGTATTTTAAAATAAAGAATTGGGGACCGTTTAGATCTACTAGTACATCAACGTTCCTTGTCGATCCTGTTCTATTGTAATGTGTAACTTAAAAATTACATTATCTAAACACATGTTTTCTGAGATAATGTCCACCGGGATCTCGCTCTGCCGGAATCCAGTAAATCTCAAATTCAGGTTAACCTCAAAACATATTTCGTGCTCGTAGGATTAGCGATGGTGCGGGTTAAACCCATACCTTATCCATGGAAGATCCAAGGCCAATAGTCGCAAAAGTGTTAATTCCATAGACAACATACACAATTTACATAGGGCGTACAACCATCGCGTAAGCCATGATAAGCAGCTATTTTGCTTCGCATGAATTGTAAAGTTCTACTGGATTTGAGATCGGCGAGGGCTCAATAACTGAAGTAATAGTATTATTAGTCACTACGAATGCGTATGTAATAAATTATTATATGTCGCTATAATAGCATATTTATGTAATGTACAATTACAGTCGCTAGTTAAGCACTTCGCCACAATCGAATCGTTGAGTATTAGTTCAAACAATACCATTGTAACACAAAAAATATATAGTTGATGATAAATTAGTTAATTATAAACGGATTAGTTAGAAATATATTTCTATAGTCTTTAGACCTGGCCACCTAAGCAGGTTTATATGAAAAGTGAATGATTTCTACCATGTCAAGCCAGTAGTGCAGCAGTTCAATGTGCGTGATTTCCGCTTAATAAGTTGAACGTAAAACAACGACAAACTCAGAGTTGCCCGTCAATTTACGCTGAAAATATACAACGGGCAACGTAGTATATAAGTTCTTTAAGTTCAACGTAAAACGACAGCAAATTTGGAAATTTTCGCTGTTTACACTGGACGTACCAAACGCGCAACCTTTAAATTTACGTCGTTTCAGTTTCGACGGTTACGCCAGGGAAACTCGAACGTTTACACACCCAAATGTAAACAACGGATTTACTGCAAAACACGTTGCTAATCCGGCAAGCGGTTACGACGGAAATTCGAATTTTCATGCAGTGTGAGTTGAATCAAAACATTTCGTGATGCAAATTACCAAACCACGCATTACAATTAAGACAACATGTGCATAGCCCCTTTACTTGTTGTGTCGTCTCATTTCAACAAAACATATATACACAGCCCACATACTAATCGGCAAAATAAATAATAATATATAGTAGGGAACATTGTCAAACCACAGATTAAAATTAGGACAAAATGTGCATAGCTCCATCTTTTGTTGTGTCGTGTCATTTTAACAAAAGATATAAACACAGCTGATGTACTAAACTTGAATTGAACTGAAGACAGCATGTGTATCGCTCCATCGTTCGTTATATCGTGATATCCCAACAAAGCACTCATACTAATAAGTGTGACTACATTATTATTGCATCATATGACTGGCGTAATAATGTTGATGTTCGGGCAGCTGAACAATTTAAGATTGGACTGTCTGAATAAAATTCAATCAACTTTTAAAGAAATAAATATGACAGCATGTATTAGTTAAATAATTAACGTGGGTTAATTAAATTTAAATTTTACTCTTTTGCAAATTAATATGGTTGATTTTAATAGAAGTTCTGACTCAAACTCTAGGTTGTATATTATTAGAAATGTAGCATCCTTAATCAGATGAATTCAGGTAAATGATGTGAATTTTTTTTTCCTGTAATTATCGATAAAAATTCTCATTATTATATGCAAAGTAAAATACCAAAGAAGGGGGGGCTGGCATTAACCACTAAAGTCAGCTATTCAATAGACATTTGAAGACTACCAATGTGATATACCGGAACTACTCGGATTATGCAAATTATACACCAATAGAAATGCACTCACGTGGTGTATCTGGTCATCTAAAACTGAGTTGACTTGCACTGCAAATCATTCAACGACGACGATGTTGCACTTACTGATAATACTCACTATAGCCAGTTTCTCTGGAGCAGCTTCAACAGAGGTAAGTTTATATGTCTAGGTTTTTGCTAACTGGTAATTAGATTACAAGTGAGTTCAACCCATATTGCATTGATTACCTTAGACTGGCAAAGTCGGGACTTCATTTTTGTTTTACAAAAAGAAATAATAAATTGTTACGAACGCTTACCGTCACGTTCGTTGACTTTTGAAAGGATGCATTCTCTTATGGAAAAAAATAGTTGTATTGAAATTGAGGAATATATTATTTTTATTGTCACTGTCAGCATCTTTTAATCTATGTTTTACCCCACACTTTGCAAATAGAAGTGTGCATGGAAGTATGTAAAAAAATAACGGTGTGCATTACCCTGTGATAACTTGTTTTCAACTCTGGAAGTACAGTTGGAATATACCAGATGTGCTTGTGTTCTACATGACAAAAGGTGTTTATGAACTACTGAGTGCCTACGTGACACAGCTGCTAGCAAGATCACATTCAGATTGACTCATGTAGAAACCCAGGTTATAAACAGGTTGCAGTGAAAACAGTTGTGGTCCATCATGTCTACAGTGTATCCTGTTAGTAGCTGCTGCGATATTACAAGTTGTACAGGCTTCAATCGTCACTCTGTGAGACTTGTATGAACTGCTCTGTGATCTTCTGCTTTCAGCGGTGTCCTCCAGAATAACCGCGTTCCTCTGCCAGCCATTGACTGTCTACATCCTAGAGCTGTGCGTTATCACCAATGCACACTTCCCTAGGCAATCTCCTGTTTTAGTGACTTTATTCATTGTATTTTCTGTGGTTTATTTCTTGTAATTATTTTGAGAGGTATTAAAGTCAGGGGCTTTAACTCGATATTTAATGTATGTGCATTTCATGTCCAGTACTACTATTTTGTCTACCCCATTCTAGCAGTGAATGATCGCCCTGTCCTGTGCGAGTTCTGTGGGTGACCCTCTCAATAAGCAGGCCGTACACTGTGACAGTTAACATGTGCGTTTTTTTATTCAAAAATCAACATACACAAAATAATCTGAAACTTCCCGGCATTATTGAGAAGCAACTGTCTATGCATACGCATGACCCTTTTGAACAGTTGGCTTGCTCACTTCAAATCCAGCACAACCTATAAGTGTGAGCTGTCAGTCATATGTTTGCTTGTGTCTTGTCTTGTTAATATGTCTGGTTTTTATGTATGTTCCACTACTATTTTTGTGTGAAGGGGATATATATTCTAAGCGAAATATGAGAAATTTTGGAAGTTGAAAATTCCTTGTATCCCAAAGAATATGCGCTGTTTCGAATTTTATTTAACACGAGTTAATATCAACTGTTTGGTTGATGATTTTGATAAAGTAAAACTTAAATTCACTATCTTTTAGACACTGGCAACACTCCAGCGGCTTGGGAGAAAGACCGTCCACCCAACAACCTTCCCAGAACTCATACATAATACCTAATAGGTGATTTTCCGAACAATTGCGAGATCTCGCGAGATGCATGAAAGACGCGCGTCGAACGTCTGCCGCAAAAATCGAACGATTTGATTTTGAAATAGAATTTCTTTATTTCGCAGCTTACATTGACCGGCCGATCTTCGACAGAGGAATATTGCTTCCGAATACCCTCACTTAATCGAAATTGCCTATCATCAAATGTGGACAGCACATTATTAAGCATGGAAATGTCCCCGAAATACTTTCGCGTTTGTCGAATCCCACGCGATGTTTGACGCGACTACGAGGCTATGACCTTTGTTTGTCCTGTTTTTACGTTCGATTTCACGCATAACGCGTGATTCTCGCAGTGTACGGAAAATGGTCTATTCATTGGTCGGTACCAATAAAATAGACATATACTATGTTTGCCAAAGTTGGTTGTACACCAAATCGATTATATTTTGCAGCTCACTTGATTTTCCTCGGGTGATATTGGTGACCAATGTAATGATTTGAGAAAATTCATATTACTTATAAAAACGCAGTTTAGATTGTTTTATTCCCTTCAAAACGATACTTACTACAAGTATAGCAATTACTCTGAAAACGAAATAATGTTTATATCACTATTTCTATTTCATTTTTATTTCACAGAGATCTACTGAAAAACGAGCAAGTAAGTAATAATCTAGATAGGAGTTTTGTCACTCAATCAATTAATTAATTATTCAATCATTTACGCTAAAATTTCATTAACATTTTGCCGATGTTGTCAACATTGAATGTAGTCTCGATGATATACTATCCACCAACAGAATAGTATAACCTTCACTCATTGACCATCCTTAGCGAATGACTTGATGTTTTAAATTTGTTTACAATAAGTATACACCACACGTAATTTGTAGAGTTTACAGGACAGAAATATTTGAAACGGGGGTAAAAACGACTGCACCGACATGTGCAAGGGGTGGGAAATGCGTACACAACTTCCCAAATCTGGCCATAGGTCACGATTCTTATTTACATCTGCTCACGGCTGTTTTTAAATGGAAATAACATTTGCTCACGTATAAAGTAGTATAGTTGTTTACGAATCACGTGTTAGTTGTTAGCGATTACAAGCTGTGAATCTTCATTATATATCAATACATTTGAGAATGATTTTTCAGGACGTCTTCATTGCTGCTTTATATCATATATAATGGGATATTTTGGTATGAATGCGATGTTATCGGATTTTCAGCATGTTGTACAGACCAGTTTGTGCATATAATGAGTATATTTAAGCAATAATGAACGTCCCGCAATATATGTAGAACAAAGTGTGCTTGAGTCAATTATGAGTTGTCGGGGAGTTTATTATTTTGTAGCGTTGTCAATAACAGTGGATTTGCTGCCTCTAAAAAGCGGACAATTTGGCGAAATATCCACAGTGAACGGAATAGTTTCAGAGACACTGGCTCGCGAATGTAAATCATTTAAAATGTCTTTCTGGAAACTGTTTCAACAATCTCATATGGCAAACTAAGAATCTAGTTTTAATCCATCAAACAATATTGTATTGAACTCATTTACATTGTCAGTGAATGAGTGACTGATGTGTGGTATGGAGTGATCGCCCGAGCGAACGGCACACCGTGACTGATACGCCGTTTCGGTGTCCACCGCTGCTTTGCACTACGCTACGCTAAATCGCCGCCGTGGTCCAGCTGGATCGACTGTGCGTAGGGGTGCGTACCCGGGATAGATGTATGTAGTTGCATCGTGACCCCATCTCACTAGTGTTTTCAAACCATCAAGGTAGATGTTGTTGGCAACTGTCCTGTCTGAGTAAAAGTTATTTTAAATTCCACGGGAGGGCGGTGATTTGACGAATACTTTAAAGTCAAACTGAACGAAACTTACAGGCGAAGCGAGCGAACGAGCATGACTGAAAAGCTAATGGGTGTTAGCCATCCTTGAAGGAGAACCTACAGTGATTCTAATCTGATTATAAAAATAAAAAAGACGCTCCTGAAAACATGCATGTACTTTCTTTTGCTTATGCAAACTGTTACCGGGAGCCGACGCTTAGGAAATACAAGTCACGTCGATCATCATCGATCTCGTTTCGCAAATTGTGTAGTACTACTCTCTACAGAAACAGAACTACGTGTATATTCATCTCTCTGTACTCGTATACTCGTTTATCGCATTTGCTTCGATAAATCACCCTCGGTTAACCTCACTTCATCAACACGATAAGGCGAACTAATCGGGAGGCCACTATGACAGCGGCATCAGTCGCGAAATCTAGAAGCGCGCGTACTAGATGAAACGCTTCGAGCGAACGCGCTTTGGCATACAGAACAGACGACGATACCCTCACAAAATTGTCCGATTTCAATATTGAAATCTGATGTTATTGGTAATGGACCGTTTTATTTGATGCCGATTTTAGTATTAAATACTTGTTATCTAACAATTTCTCTTCTTTTTTCAATAGTTTCTCCTTTATTCGTTTTCGAAACCAACATTATATTCATATCCATGGCACAGGGCATTGATGTTCAATAATGGGATACATTATCGCGAATAATCTGCTGCAATGACGTCATAAAATCCACTGGTATTGATAATGCTATAATATAATAAGAAGTAATGTAACAGTTGAACCTTGAATACTATTGATTTATGCTGAAATTATGACTATTATAAACATTTATTAACTTTTTATTTTTTAGAGAGGTATGAAATCGTACTCTGGCCATTAACCTGGGTCGGCGCGAAAGCTGAATGCGAAATGAGGAATTATAAACTTGCAGAGATCCGTACTCAGGCAGACCAAGATGAAGCATTAGCAACAACGGCAGGATACTCAGGTATGATATAACTTATGCAAATTTAAATAATGCATGAATAATTCATAACAGATAATTGATTTATTTGTATATGATTATGTCCAAACAGGTTTATTTTGGATTGGTGCTATCGATTCACAAGCAATCAACAAATTTGCATATGCAACTGGTGGAAAATTGACTTATGATAATTTTATGTCAGGTGATCCACGTAACTTGAACACAGTCTCGTGTTTAGCGTAAGTGTATTCATTTCAATTTAAAATGAGGGGCACAATACATGAAATTTATACTAATGTGACACTAACAATAAACTGACATGATAATATATAGGCTTTATAAAGAAACCATTTTTATTCGTCGTTTTCTATTACAATAACAAAATTCATATTTTTCAAATTTCCTCATCTGCTGTGATACAAATCAGGGACACTATGTCAATAAATATTGAAAATTTAAATTGATTGAAACCACCTTGTAACAATATATTAACAAAATACATCACTTGTACGGATAATATATAAGTGTGAAATGAAACACTTCCTGTCTGAAAGTAAAATAACTTTCATATTGGCCATGTACAATGTATAAATTGTTATATTTGATGGTGTAACGTTTCCATGCCTGTGGTGTGGTAATAGTCTGGTTGAAAGATTTGTTTGTAGTGGTGTGAATGAGCTGATGATATTAGCAAATTCCTTTCAGTGTTCAGAGTAAAGATGGTTATTGGAAAAATAAATATTGTGATGATACTAATATTATGTATACTGCTATATGTGAGCCTAGTAAGTTAGTAAGTTAATTACTTCGTTATTTACTATATTCAAATAATTTAATTTTACGTAAGAGGTGTGACAATTGTTTCTTTAACGTGATTAGTTAGTACAACGCAAATAACCATCGACATTTTTTTTGTAAGCGAGGCAACCTCGAAACTTGTTCTTGTCCCTTGTGTTCTTTTCCAATTCGTTATCGATTTCACATTTTCATTGATCTATGCAGCAATGGTATTACAAAGTGGTGGCAATGACGCAATAAAATGACAATTTAAAGTAAATTTAAAAATACCATTGTTCTCTCGCTGTTAACAAGAAACTAACGGTTATTTGGATATAAAGTCATTACCATGACAATCTTATACACCTTACTTTCTGCATAACAAATGTTTAATATTTGTATTACCTATAATATTTAAGTTTTTTCTAGTATTTGCTTTTTTATGATACCATATTTCCTTTCTCCGGTGATTACAATATCATTTTAACTACATGAAGTGAAAAAAGATCTAAATGATGTTTGTACGTGATTAATACAAAATGAACTCCCTGTGTTTCGAGATTATATAATGTACTATATTCAGATTCAGCAATGTAAACCCCATTTTATGCGTTTTATTGCAGTCCCAGATGACCCAGGTGTATCGGGTGAACAGCATATGGCAATATTCGATGGTAGTCCAGTTAGTTTTCAAGGCATATGCTGGTATACTCTGTTTAAAGACTGCTCGACAACTCCTGCCTTTGAAGTAACAGTTGAGTTTGAACCTTGGGAGGACAGTTCTGTTCAACAAGTAAGAACCCGAACTGTTTCTGTTAATGTAACTGTTGGACGTGAATTTGCTATCATCAGCGGACTGGATATTGTTACAGTAAGTGATTTGCCCAAAGCATATTTCCTTGTTGCAACTTTACACTATTTTCAGAAGACAATTCTAATTTTGATTTCAGGATGTTAAAGTGGTGCATATTCAATTCCTGAAAGACTCTGAATAGTACTTCTTGAAATATAATCTCTTTTTTCACTTCAGGGAAGAACTGACGGCTACATTAATGCAGCAAAACCAATACACGTTAAGGAAGACGTAAAAACAATCACCCTGAGCTTCACTTCTAAGGATACCACATTCACTTTATACTGGTCCTTGAAGAAGCACAGCTTAAGAGTATCTATCTCTGGACCTGACTCTCGTGCTCATCCGTGTTCACTGTTTTACAACAGCAGTCTAATAAGGTGCATTGACACACATATGATCACCTTATCGGTGTATAATTTAAACAATTTTATGACTACTCGATATTCTAAAATTTTACATAATACCCATCATTACGCCTAGTTTCAAAATTTTGTTTGATGTTTTTTGTTTTCAGATGCGACTAACACTATCGTCGTGTAAAAGAGGTTGACATGGCAACAACTGTACAACATTTGATGAGAAATTATTATGGCCATGCCATCATATAATTTATCGCGTTTAATTTATTCGGGTTATTTTTTCTAGTTTAACTTTAGGCAAATTCAACAAAAGTTGAAATGATGGTGCTCGAAGGAGAATTGGTATTAAAATATTAAGCGTTATCAATTAAATGTGCTGTCATGGGCATAACTGTGTGTATTTTATTTATTTATTTGTGTGTAATTTCGTTATGCAGCACTGTGGTACATATCTTTAAATATCAACAAAATAGCATATATTTTTGAAACTATTCTTCCGAGAAAGTGTGGGTCATTGGATATAATCTCACACTTTTGTTCAAAGTCTGTAAATCGCAATAGCACGGAACAAATTACAGACTATGACCACAAGTGTAGTGATATATGTATAACATATGTTAGTTAAACAGAAATTCAAAAGATGAATTGTTCATTTGTTCATTGTTCCAAAATTGTATGTTTCTTCATCAGAAATTAAATCCTCGGGGGCGGACATCCGGGCATTTTCACCGCCTGGCAACCCTCGGCGGTGAAAACAAAGGTCTAAAACTCGCAGAAAACGGTACTTTGGGATGATTGTAGAGAATCCTCTGAACAGTGTAACAAGATTAGCCCTACGTGTGTAACATATATAAATTTGGCTGTTCGGGATTACTTCAAAGTTGAGTTTGTGTTGTTTTCTCGAATTTTCACCGGCTCGACCGGCTTTCCACAGCAGCGCGCACAGAGCCCATAGAAATGCATGTACAGTGGTGCGCGTCTTAGCAACATGGAACGTCTTGTGATGTAGCTCCGCCCCCGAGGATATCTTAATCGTTAGACATTTGTGCTAAATCTGTAATCGTGGATTTGAACCTCTTTCTTGATCAAGTTTTATAATATTTGAGAAAGAATTCTTTCTCATTATCACCTCCAGACGTTGCACCTCACCTTAAGCAGTGCAGTCTTAGCCATGATTTACAACAGTGGTTTACAATAGAATAGAATAGAATAGAATAGAATAGAATAGAATAGAATAGAATAGAATTTCTTCAAGTGTAGACAGTTAGCAATCAGCATAATGACAAAGTTCTATGTTAATCTGGAGCCCCTGAGAGCTCAAGAAGCTTTTGACATTAGGAACAGTGGGTAGCACTGCCAGATTTGGTGGATTGGAAACAAAAGCCCAGAGAACAGCTAATTTTGGGAACCGATTTGACCACCAGGGAAAAGGACCGATTCCATTAAAACACGTTCAATAAAATACTTACCCTCTCAGAATATTATTGAAATTGTTAATTTGAAATATTTCCCCTCCTTCACCCACATGCCCCTGCCCAACTCTGAGAGCTGGCCAGTTAAGACGTATTTATACAATTGTCACTACGTGAAATTACGAAAATACAGACTGTATCATGCTGCATATTAACTTGTATTAACAGAAAATACACCAAAATATACAAGAATGTTACAATGCATTCATGTGAATATAATGTGAATACATGCTGTATTCACATGTAATTGCACTCTTTTAATACAGGTACAATACACATCCTACATTCAGTTGTATTCATGCTGAATGCAATCCTGCATTTTTCTGTATTATTGCTATATTTCATATGAATACAAGCTGATACAAGCAGTGTACTTTTCTGTATTTATGATATTGTAAATATAGTCTAATGCAAGGGACTGTATTTTTATGAATTAATGGAAAAACAGCTTAATGCAGGGAACTGTATTTTTATGAATTAATGGAAAAACAGCTTAATGCAGAGGACTGTATTTTTATGAATTAATAGAAAACAGCTTAATGCAGGGAACTGTATTTTTATGAATTAATGGAAAAACAGCTTAATGCAGGGAACTGTATTTTCATAAATTTATGGAAAACAGCTTAATGCAGGGAACTGTATTTTTATGAATTAATGGAAAAACAGCTTAATGCAGAGGACTGTATTTTTAAGAATCAATGGAAAAACAGCTTAATGCAGGAGACTGTATTTTTATGAATTAATGGAAAAACAGCTTAATGCAGGGAACTGTATTTTCATAAATTTATGGAAAACAGCTTAATGCAGAGGACTGTATTTTTATGAATTAATGGGAAAAAGCCTAATGCAGGGGAGTGTAATTTCATTAATTTATGCAATGGTTTAATATTGAAACTTGTTTTCTTATCATAAGGTCAGCATTAATACAAATACTTCAATACAGGGACTGGCACTCAATTTGTTTGAAGGTTTAAATAAAATATCACAGAATTGTTGTTACAAATATCATTATCATTATGCAGTCCTGCATGTAAGTAAGTAGTAAATTCTAATTTATGTGCTAACATCGGCCTTTGTTTGACATTTTGCAATGTCACTTAACTAATCCCATTAAAGTGGTGTTTCTCTATCCTATGGATCGGGGGTATTCTATTAAAGACAATCACAATACACAAACAACAATTAAATAAAATGAGAATAACTTGTATTGTTTATTATTTTAAAAAAAAGAATGATGAAAATAAATACAGGTAATAATTTTTTTTTAAATACATGAAAAGCAGCCTCTCACTCCATCCCCACACAAAGTACTTATCACTGTGCCTTGAGATCAATTTGTAAATAGTTACAGGGTCAAATTAAACACAACACAACACAAAGTTTAAATTACACAGCTGGCAGAAAAATGTTTATTTGGTTTATTTCTGAGGGAAAAAACTGTTGCTCTGTGCCTTTGTTTAACAAGCCTGTCCGTAATCCCTCTATCATTGAGTCGCTGGTCCAATTTTATAACGAGTTCATTTAGCGGGACAGCCCTCCACCTTGGAGATCTGAGGAGGAGAGAACCATCCTCCTGCTCCTCCTCATCAGACATCAATTCAGGTTGTACTTCTTTCCATATGGCTCTCTCCTCCTCTCCATCCACCACTCTTCCACGTCTTTTCATTGTCTGGAAAAAAAATTGTTTCATAAGTTAACTATACATACATGTTTCAATTTGTTAATTACAATGTATATTATCAATATAAATGTTTGAAGACAATGTTGTCTGTACCATTGACTGATTTTTGGGTTTTAGATCATAATATAATTTTAACAGGGCACTGTTTGCTAAAGATACCAAAATATTGTAAATTGGCTCTATTCTATCATTAGGATACGTAAACTCCAACATGTTGAACGTTGAGAGAAAAAAAATCAAATTAGAATAATACCGTATTTTCTCTATTAGAAGCACACCTCCAATAGAAGCACATATGATGTTTTTATTTAAATGTGCATCTGGTGTTTACAGTGTTCCAGCTATCTTATCCAGTTTGTGCTTTCATGCTCCTATTCAGACTTTACGCAATTGCTCACTTTTTAAATCTCCATCTCATATCAATGTTTATAAATTTTTACCGTTAGTACAGTACGATGTATGAACTCTTATAATGATATTACTAAATTTTATCACATGATTGATATTTTCAACAGCATGGGTGATTTTAAATCGACTTTAGCTAATGCTGTTTATAACATGAAAGCAATCCAGTTATGGTTTTTGGGGAAGAATTAAAAATTCAACCGTACAGAACAAATTTGAGAAATTACCACTCTATGTATCTACACACACTAAGTGTGAATGCAATCCAGGCAATCCCGCTAACAGTTTTGAAAAACTACATTTCTTGACCTAATGTGCAGCATTACAAGTGTATCCTCTTCAAGTGAGCAAATTCCCATCTACAACTCAAAGCTGTACATGTATAGCAGTTTTTGAAAAGTGATTCATGGACAGATGTCTCAGCATTCACCACCACAAAACAATAAAAAATAGTTAACAAAAAACTCACCTGCCAACGGAGTGTGTGTGATCGCTTATTCTTTGTATTTTTTGTCTTTAATGTCATGTTTGCAGCTTCTTTCGCCCTAATCCTTTGATTTTCATAGGCTCTTCTCACAGCAACTGGAAAGGAATTGAAACAAAATTATATGCTGCTATTAAAGATAGAGTTTAATCTTTCACATATTTCTTGTGTGTTCTTTCTATGAATACTCTTGTTCAAGTGATCATCTGTGAATTCAAAACCATAGCTGTGGTGATTAGGGTGCCATTTAAATCTTGTTACACTGCATCCATATACATGCACCCCTCCCATCCCATTTGTAACGCATCCCCGGAATGGGATAATAGCAGCAAACATATAAACTTTGAAATTATCTTGATCTGAACTTGGAATATTTTTGGAAAGTATATTGGCCCATGTGCAATATGTTGAAATATAGAAGGCCTAACATTCAATTGAACAAACCTGGAAGAGAACCAGCCCTTGTATCTACATTATGAATCTCAACACAATCTATCGAAAATGTGCAACAATATGCCAAAACCTGAATACGTTGAAACTAACAAGTCAGGGTCTAGTCTATGTCAAAAACATTCATGCCATATTTTAAAAGCAATCTTACATGCGGTTGATGAAAAAATAATCTTTGATCAAAAATGATAACATTTGCTAAAAAGAGAGATTTGCAATTATTGTCATGAAATAAACTAATCTGACAGAGGACCATCTGATGTAGCATTGGTTTGAATAACAAGACAGCTGACATTTATGCAGATAAAATATTCATAAAGTAGTGCACTGCATTAAAAAAAGCACTGTAAGTTGAAATGCAATGAACTAAATATATTTTAATTATCAGGTACCCAGTAAATAATTAACCAAAATGTATACATGCAGAAACCAGTATCAAAATTTACTTACACTGGTACTCTTTCTCAGAATACTTATTCTCAAACTTCAATCGTAGCTAATCTATTATTTTTTCTCTTTTATTTATGTTATGTGCAACATTCCAGCTGTAACAAACAAAAAGACAATATGCAATTATAATAATAAAATAATGATTGACAAAAAAATAAAATTCTGTTGTTGGTGACTGATAAATTAATGGAAAAATCTTAATATGATAATTATAGTAGTACCAATAAGCTATTCTCCAAATATCAGTAGTCCAGAAAAAAATAAACTGACAAAATTGATGGAAGCGGGACATCACAAACCCCCACAAGGGAGTCAGACCAGGTGCACATGAAGCATCTGCTGCTGGCAAGCCACACCCGCCGTGATGATTTTATTCTATAAACTAGTATAACAAATACATGCTGAACATAGAACCATCACTGTTGGCCTTAAAGTTGTAATATTTCCTCTTTTCGAAAATATGTTTTACTATACTGCGTACAGTATAATGCCTGAAAACGGTCTGTTTTAAAAGACTGAGTTGTCAGCAACTTGGGGAGTCCCAAACAACATGGTTAAATGCAGACTGTTGTATTGCTGGCAACTATTCACTTTTATCACAATGTGTTTTTTGCTATGTTTTGCTAAGTTTCTTCATCTGTTTATGCTTTTAATATGCAATCAGACTCCCTAGGCCAATGCTGATAAGGTAACCCACTGTTGCATCATGGGATTTAATTTGTCCCATAATAACTTAGCAATTTTCAATGGGCAAATTATTGCTACTCTAGTTAATTTTTTTTTTATTTGGAGGCTCTGCACCTTTGAAAGACTTCGCAACATATTGCAGACTTCCGTTTTTATCACTGTCTTTGTATGGCTAACAAAAGCAGGATTACCTTTCGATCAATACATGTTATTGTTTTAAATACGTGCAAGACGAGACTGACACTTGTAAACAAAAACATAAGCATCACGGCGAGTGACCAAGCTTCAGAAGACTGGGGAGAACACTGACTGTCTCAACAAACACCGAAACAAAGGGGTTACAACTGTATTTAATCATTTGCATAAATTGCAAGCTGAAAGCTAAGTAAAAAAATGTTGATCCTACAGTCAACAAAGAAAAAACAATTGAAAGACAATTTCACAAATATACAAAGAATGTTGTGAAAAACTTTAGATTCCTAAAAAAGCATACTGTATAGCTTTGCTTAATGATATGACTATTTTTATTTACTCACTAGAGTATTATAAAAAAGATTAATAATGAATAGATCAGTCAAACTGACTCATCAATGAAGCTTTAAAAATAAAAATAAAAAACTTTACTGGGGTTTAATTACTACATCAATCTACTCTATTCATCTATATGAACTACAGGGGAGTAGTTTTACATATGGTACAGACCATTTTTACAGATCCTTTCATCAACAGATAAAACAGGAAGCCATGCATACTTCAATAAACTTGCACTGTGAACCACCGAATGGTATTTACATGAAAAATTACTTATAGTTCTATAAAAATGTTACATTTAAAAGAATGGGTGTATATTTTGGTTCATTTTTTTCTTTCCAAATGATTCTTTTGCAACTATTTCCATTACTTCAAGGGAATTATGTATAAACCAAAAACAAACTTAGACAAACATTAACTCAGACAAAGAAACACTTGCTGTTGAGATTGTCTGTTCACACCTTTAACAATGAATGAAACGATAAACGTATACTTATAGAATGACACAAGAATAGAAACAGAAAATAGTTCTTCATTACCTGGATTCTGGTCAGATGATGGAAATCCACTAGCTGCGTTATGATTATGCTGTTGCAGTGGTTGTCTTGGAGTTGACCACCTTGGTAACTGGGCTGGCTGTGCGTCTAAATCGGTATATTGCATGGATGATGTTGATGGATTACTCGTATTGTAGAATGAGCCACTATTGAGACTACTATTGGTGCTATTAGTAAATAAACGTGGCGGACTGTCTTCCATTATAGAACTGAATGCTTCAGTTGCACCAAGGCGTCGTCGAGAATTCATTGTAGATTATAACTTTAAATTGTAGCAATAAATGCAATCGAGTGCGAACGGTTCATAAGCAAAAGCTGAATGAGTGAAGCGTTGTGTACGCTGAATGACCTACATCTGGTGGCGCTGTGTTTGGACCACCTAGCTTGTTCATTACTATACAAACATATGTACATTTTTATCTTATCAATGTTCTTCATGTTGTCACTACTGAATTCAGTTGCATCAAATGTAATGAATCTAGTTGCCGTGAAAATTATTTGTTTTACTATAAATATTAACTGTTAGGTGAAAAAAATATACACTAATATTAATATACACTGATCTAGGGGGTTCTTTACGCTGAAGTGTCTCGAGCGGATCACTTCCGGTGACTTTATGTGTTGCTTATGAGCTATCGCTATTTTTATCTTGTCCGTGAAGCGCCAAATACAATTCTGTTTTTCTTTTTTATGCAATTAATAATTCTAAAGTATGTCAGAACCACCGCCGAAAAAGCAACGCATGTGGAAGTGTGGCCACTGTTTTAGATTGATGGGAAAGTCGTCATTTTATAACCACAAACAAATGTATTTTGAAAGGCACGGTTACTGGGTTGACGACGACGGAAAGAAGATTGGAGACGAAAGAGGTGAGCCTGCACATATTTCAGTTTGAATTAAATCCATATTTGGATTATAACCCACCATTTTCGAGAGTTGTCTGACATTCTATTTTTTACCTCCTAAAATGGAACTGGCAACAAGCCATTTGGCTATTACTATTTTTACAACCACAATTTTGCCGCGAAATTTAAATGTGTCAATTCACAACCATTATTTTGTCAGTTGATTTCGCCACTGAATACTGTAGAATATGCTGTATTAGTTTTCTAAATTATTAGAATTTTTATTTGAATGCGTGTTTTTAATGTTGTGGTGAAAAAGGCATAACATTATCCTTGTCAGTTCACTTTCCTGTTACAGTCGGAACGATTAAGAAGTGAACCGTAAATTGCATGGCGTCCCTGTCTCGCCAAACATTGGAACAATGGAGACTGCACCTAACTCATTAGCATAAAACAAACAATGAAATTGCTGGAAAGTGGCAAAACATAAACAGTCTCAGAACAAATCAGGGATGGATGTAACAAAAAGATAAAGTTCTGATAGATATGATACCCCAATGTGGCCCCAAATAGTTTAGAATTTTAAAGTATTGGCTTTTATATAGAGAGACTATATAGTAACTAATGTTTTAAAACCTTTTTTGACATGTAACTCGTGTTTTGTGTCTGTTTTCTGTCGACTTCTTTTCAAGTTGATGTACATGTACTATACATTAGACCCATACAGACAAATCAGTATACTGAACTTGAAGTATCTTGTCTTATATAACCCAAAATGCTTAATACATGCAGATACAAAAACATGTAGCTGTAATTACACCTCCCTGACACATGAAAACTTGAAGATGTCCTTGTTCAAGTAATTGTGTTGGACAAATTTTGTACAACAAAATACTCTGCAGATTTGTCTATTACCTTCTGCAACAATGGTCTCTAAAGGCACGATTCATACAGTTTAACCGATTGTGTTAACAATAATTATAAACAAGGTTATCAGGGCCATATTTACAATGAAGTCTTTTTTTGTAGATGCATGTTCAAAGAAACTTAAAGAACATTCTGTTCAAGTTGATAATGAAATAAGTGAAGCTACCCATGATGTTCCACTTTTGCTAGCTGATGACCCTAACCAGTCATTACATCATTCGGATCAACAATGTCAGAGCAAATGGTGAGATGCTTTCTTGTTTGATACAAAATACTAGTAGACCAGAAATAAGTTTGCTGTCATATGAGAAAAGTACAAACAAATCTAGGTTTTTCTTAGAACAAGTTATGTCAGCGTTTAGGTTCAGTTATGAGGGGTAGGGTCTCATAACAAGTCAAAACAAAAATAGGTTACCTACCCCACCTAGTTTTAAAGGACTTATATTATAACATTTTTTAAGCTTCGCTGTCATTAAAGATGACTGAGCGGAGCTCATGGTATGACTGATCATTCGTCGTTGTCCATGTCCACTTTTATCTTCTTCTCCAGAACCACTTGACCAAATGTACTTGGACTGATTTTTCCAATTAAAGTTGTTAAATTTGTGTCAAAATATGCAAATTTTGATTGTTAGTGAATATTTTTATCATTTTTGGTCAAAAGTGATTTTTCCCAAGAATGATATGTCGTGAACCTTCCAGGCATATGTACTTATTTTTTTTTTAATTTCAGGTTGCAGTAAATGCCTAAAAGAATTCCCACGTGCAGCTTTTGGAGAAAAGGCTGATTACAGCAACTTCAATGTTGAGACATACCCAGAAAGAAGTGAAAGTGAACATAAGTGTTATGGTTTGAAAACATTACATGCAAAGAATCCAACAGAGCAGTCAAACCTTGAACGAGAATTTGGTGCACGGTGGACAAGTTTGAATTCTTTGCATTACTTCAAGCCTGTTCGTTTTCATGTTGTGGACCCAATGCATAATTTGCTTCTGGGTACCGCTAAACATGTAACAAAAGTATGGAAAGAAGCAGGAATTATAGATGCAGCAAAAATGGATGAGATTCAAGTACGTATGGACAAACTTAAAGTCCCTTCAAATATTGGAAGAATTCCAAACAAAATTGCTTCTCAGGCTTCACTGCTGATCAGTGGAAAAATTGGGTGTGTGTATATTCGTTATTTTCTCTGAAAGATGTGATTCCCAAGGAACATTACAAGTGTTGGCAACTGTTTGTTGATGCTTGCAAGTTGCTTTGCACAAGAAGAATCTCCATGGAAGAAATATACAAGGGACACAAGTTATTAAATGACTTTTGTAAAACTTTTGCAAGACTCTATGGAAATAATAAATGCACAATGAATATGCATTTGCATATGCACCTAAAAGACTGCATTTTAGATTTTGGCCCAGTATATAGTTTTTGGTGCTTTTCATACGAAAGATTCAATGGTATTCTGGGGTCTTATCCCAAAAACAACCATTCTATAACAGTTCAACTTATGCGACGATTTCTGCAAGGTCAGCAGGTGTTTGATATACAATTTCCTGTACAATACAGTGAAATGCAGAATATCCTTACTGATGATAGATCACGAGGAACCCTACATCAGATGAAAACAGCTGAACAAGGCCATTCAGTGTACTTGAATTGTGTAAATCCTGATATTAGTCTTTGTAATTTCACTGAAGACTGCAGTATAGTTGTGTTGCCACCAGAGCGTGCATATAGCATTGATGAGGATGATGTATCTGAACTCTCTGAGTTGTACGCAAAGATGTATCCATCCAAATCATGCACAGTATTGCAGCTATCTGAGCAGTACAAGAGGGTTAAGTACTGTGACAATATCTATTGCACAAGGTTTTCTAGAGGAGAGACTTCCTCTTGCATTTATGCCAAGTGGATTGGTAATGTGTCTGAGATAAATGCAAGTGCTCAGCCAAGACCAGGGCTTATCACCAACTTTATTAGGAGTGAGGTTATATTGACTGACTCGGATGGCAACAGGAAGAAAGTGTCTCACATCCTTGCTGAGGTTTCATGGTACAAGAAACATCCCATGCACTCTTACTATGGATCACATGTTGAAGTTTGGGGGACAGACTTTGAATGTGTTGCCTTTGTTCCAATACAGCGAATAATGGGGCACTGCATTTCTGCTGAACACCAAATACAATTTCCATATTGTAGGTCAAATGGTGAAAATGTTACTGTGGTTGTACCATCGACTCCAGTATTTAAATAATTAAATTTCATATATCATGTACAGGGCTGACACTGGGAATTTTTGTTAAGTGCAGAAGGGGAGGAGTCAAATCGCACATGTTTGTGGCGTTCCATCTCTCTGTGTCAGACACTGCCATTTAGGGTTAGCCATAGTGATGGTCCTGGCAAAGTATTCAAGTCATATCTTGCAATTCTGTCTCATATTTTTTTTCTCAAAAAAATACATAAAAAGGATAGAACAACTTGGTATAGATATGCACGTTATTTTTTCCTTACGAGGCGTGCACTGTGCAATATTGTGTTGATTTACATATTTATTTTTTCAATAACTATTCGATTTAATAGGGCCTAGATGTTTAGCTGTGAAAGATTTACTTTTGATTTTCAACTTAGAGAAATTCACCTATTTAATGGATTTGTAATACTTTACTATTGGGCCAGTGTGACCAAAATTTGTATATACATTGTACATAATTTTATTTTGTTTCGGCAAAATAGTCCATATGTGACCAAATATGTGGTAAAGACATACTCGGTGTTTTTATCTTGTGAATTGTTAGTCCAACTTGATGAAATGATGAAATCAAGTAAAAAAATAATAATTTTGCAACATAATTATGTTCATGTGAAAATCATAGCAATAAAGGTTTTAATGAAATCTGATAGAAATTGTAAATCAAATCATTACATCCACAATGACTGCCACTCTAATATGAATTGCTTGGCCTGTAACAACCTCAGATGGGCATTACATTTATGAATAAAATAATGTAGTTTATAAGTAAGACCACATGTACCACAAGAGTTTATAAGGAACACATTTTCTTGCATTATCTGAAAATTCCAATATAAAGTGTCATCCTTAACTTTGTTGTGTAAAAAAAATCCATTGAAATGCATGTATTTGTATGTGCAAGTTCTCATGCATGTGGTTATACATGTTTGATACTTTGTTTTAAGTAGTTATTATATAATTAGTGTTGTGTTTTTTTAAATAAAAGAGTGAGAAAAAATACTAAAAATGTATTTCACTTTGATTGATTTACAAGTTGTGAATGCAGTGCAATCAACTGGAATATGAAATCAGACCCAACATAAAATGTTGAGGCTGCAGGTTGAGAATTTTATCTTTGGGAGGACTTTATATCCCAGATTATCTCACAAAATAGGTACTTCATCAAACTTCTGCATTTTCCACCAAAACTCATGAAGCTACAAATGCTACACACATCATAGGTACATGATTATCTCCCCCATTCTTATGTGATATGATTTGATCATATTTGCACTAAGCTCAATATTGCATATGAAAACTTATTCAGTTTACAAGATTCTTTTATTTTGTTGTCATAGTAATGAAGTCAGCCATGTCACGTGATGAAATATCACAGCCAGCTATATCATTTTTTATTCAGAAACCACAGAAAAAACTTGCGTAGATGTCACGGCAGCAGTGTTCTATGCCTTCAATCATTGTAGTAAGCTGACGTTTTTAGCCATTTGAATGACCATGCAATGTCCTGTTCGCAGAATTTGTGGTAAAACATACAACTTATTCTGGCAGGCCTATTCACGCCCTCTAGAGACATTTTAAACAAACCAATGATGACATATCAAATTAAATCTAAGACAAAGTCCTACCTTATTGAATAACATTTAAAAAAACAGTCAAAATGTGTTTAATCATACCAACATGTGTAGCAAGTGGCAGTGAATGTGCCGGGAAATCCTGCCACTAGTGATACACAACAATATAGTGTCTCGGGGGGGGGGGTTACTTTCATCTTAAGTAATGCCCACATCCGTTAAACCATGCTCACTTCTAAACCATCCAGATATCCACTTCTTAATCGAAATGAGAGTTTTCGTTCACAAAGACATGACACATCCGTACACATAAACCTGGCTTACAATTCAAAATTAGATTGGGATTTTTATGCATTTAAAATCAGCGCATTTTGGCAGCACAATGATCTTATCTTTGAGCATTTCAGTATCTGGAATTGACTAATGAAATGAGAAACTGTAAATGAAATGTCATGCACTTCCAAACCAAAAAACATTTGAAAATTACTACCCACTTCTAAACTAAATTAATGCAATGCGGCAACCCTGTTGGGCGACAAATACAACAACGCTTCCGTGATACAGCAGATTGGATTTCACCTTAAAGATCCGTGTGTTTTTTCCATGATTTGCAAATGTTTATTTCTCTGAAAATATATCTACATACAGTACATCTAACGCCCAAAATTTGACAATGTAATGAAGATATGAATGGGAACATAGGATGATAGCCATTTAAACTACTGAGCATTATTTGCCAGTTTATGTATAATAGAATGTGACAGGATGTATAAAGTGTGTTTAATTTATATGCAAGCCATATATTTATCTGCATTTGGTTAATACAAATTAATATAGTTTGTAGAAATATTGCTAAATAAATCGTCAATAAGCCATGTATTTACAAACACTATTCACTGATATTTACAGTTTATTCACCATGTATTTTCAAAAGTGCAATTATATCTGAATAAAGGCATGAATACAGAAATTTATTATTATTTCCTGTTTTCATATGTATTGTCCTGCATTTGTATGTATTCGCCATGAATACAGGGGAAAATAAATACCTGCATTGGCATGTATTAACACCATTTCACGTAGTGTGTCATAATGTACGATTGTATTCTCAAATGATACATTCGCCTAGAAAGAAGTACCGTGAGAAAGAAGGGGCGTCACGAATAAAATATCAGACTTGGCTTTACTGCTTCACCACATACACTATACACAACGATAGACAGACCATATTGCAATGCTATAATAAAACTTATAGGCCCTAGATCATCGGGTGTAAAAGCAATATGGCACTGCAAACTACCATACCACCAAGCTTTCACTGCGAGTTTGTAGTGTCAATAAATATACATCTAAAAGAACGATCATGATGCTGTATCTATCATGCACGACTAAACATCGTGTCATAGTACTGATTTTCTCTATAGCTTTATAAATCTGTTTTACCAATTGTGTTGTACGAACTGCATATATGTTTGTCCAAATAAGACAAGAGAACAAAAGAGTCATGTACATATTGCCGTAGTGCCTGTTTTGTTAAAATGCAGAATATAATTGTGTTGTACGGACTGTATACATGATTTTCGTTTAAATAACACGACAGAACAAGGTGGATATGCATATTTTGTAGTAATGTGTGGTTTTGCAATCTGCTTAATTATAAGTGAATGACATTTATTTAGAGCTTAGAGTGAATTAAGTTAAAATAGTTTAAAATACATTAACTTCAACAAACCCTACACGCAATTTCATTTTTTTGAAAATGTAATTCAATATTAAACTGAAATATATCAGTTAATTCAAAGCTTTTAGTCATTTTGTGGCTACTGTGTTTTAATGGAAGTAGTAACCATGCCCATGCATGCTGGCCACGCCAATTTCCTATCTGCATTTGGGTAAAATTAAAATGATCGATTTGAATGAAGCCACACACAGTGATATGTAGATGTTGAAGCAGGACAGTAGCCTCCCCCCGGCCTGTTGCCCCTGGTAATTTTGCCCTCCCGGAAACTTGTTTATGATTTTGGAAATTTAGCAAGCATTTATTGGTTAATAAAAAAAGTGATTTTTTGTGATACATTTTTATTTATTGAGTTAAACTTTACAATACACTTAATGGATCGGGCATGGTATGCTCTTCGTTGTGGTGCTGGTGACTGGCCAGAAAGCATTTGGTTAATAATCACCTCATTCAAGCTTTGCTCGCTACGCAGTACAGCAAGAAATCTCCATATCGTTGGATAGTTGGTTTGATGACAACCCTCGATGTGATTATTGGTACGGGGCAGGTCTGCTTCAATTCTCCAATGCATGTTCAACAGTGATATAGGGAATCTTGGTTGCTGTCGATTACGGTTGTGGGGTCGACCATGAATGACATCACACAATTTTGAATTTCCATCAGATAAACATGATTTATATTACAATACTTGGGATGCATATATTGACTTATACAGTACATGCACGTGGTAACAGATATCCTAATATCAAAGTCGTCCATTACTGAATGTGGTTAGTAGCAGTGAGATAATCAGATTTAACTTAATTGTAAATGCAATAGTAAAGTATTTACTCAGTACATGCAAAGCGATTTTGGTTCATATAATACAGTGCATAGTTTTAATGTTCAAGTTTAAAAAGAAATAATATTACCTTATATTCTTTCGGTATAATGAGATCGCTCATGTTCGCTGGAATAGCGTGTGGATTTCTGCTACCTGTCTATGTTTGTTTTGGCCGTTTTCTTTTGATCACACTCTTATTTCTGACAAACGTGCACATCCATGCACATTGTATTACTAATTATATTCTCTGGTGACATCCAAGTTACTAATTATATGCCATGGTGACTTCCAGCGATACAAATGATATGTCATGGTGACTTGCAGGTGCACTGATTATATGCCATGGCGCCATGGTGACTTTCAATGGTATTAATTATATGTCCTGGCGACTAGCAGGGCACTAATTATATGCTCAGGTGACTTCCAGGTGGTACTGATTATATGCGCGTGTGATTTCAGGATGTCAATTATATGGGTGGCGATTTTAAGCTTACAAAGTATATGCCATTGCGATATTCACGGTACTAAAATTATAATTACATACACTGGCAATTTTCAGTGTATCAATTGATTGGAGTGAGTTGGCTATTAAGTCCAGTATCCCACATCGGCAGTATAGAGAGCTGGCTAACGCTTTTTGTGTGCTGCCCTTTTCAGTATTTGTATATATAGAGGCGTTTACGGCAATTTACCGCTTCTATATTCACTTCGATTTTACCGTAAATTGGCATCTAGTTAATGTGTGGTGCCCTCATCGGTGTTTGTTTAATATATTAAGGATTTTACACACAATTTCCTGCCTCTATATTTGCTTCGCTTTTACTGCACATTGGCTTCCAGTTTATGTGTGCTGCCATTTAAACACGATTTTTCGCCTCTATATTTACTTCGATAGTACGCTACATTGGCTTCTAGTTTGTGTGGTTGTCTCAACGGTATTTGTTTGACATACTGTGGCGTGTACACACGACTTCCAACCAATATATTCAACTCCATTGTACTGTACGTTGGCATCTAGTTTATGTGTGATGCCCTCATCGGCATTTGTAAATAAAGCGTTTACATGCGATTCCTGCCTCTAAATTTTCTTCGATTGTACCGTACATTGATTTATGTATCGGTATTAAAAAAAATAGAAACGTTTACACACGATTTCCCCTCTCTATAATCACTTCGATTGTACAAGACATTGACATCAAGCTTACGTCTGACGCCATCATCGGTATTTGTTTCACATATTGAAGCGATTACACACAATGTTCCGCTTCGATATTCACTTCGACTGTACCGTACATTGGCGTCCAATTTATTTGCGCTGCCCTCACCGGTATTTGTTTAACATATTGCAGTGTTTACCCACGATTTCACGCCTCTAAATTTGCTTCGATAGTACGTACATTGGCTTTCAGTTTGTGTGTGCTGCCCCCCAAATGATTTACGGTTAACATACTAGTAATGGAGCGTACTTTGGATTATGTATGGTAATCAACCGGTATTTGTTTACATATTGAAGAGTTTCCACTCGATTTCCCGCCTCTATATTCACTTCGATTGTACCATACATTGGCATGCCGTTTATATATTCTGCCCTCAGCGGTAATATTTAACATATAGGAACGTTTACACACGATTTCCCGCGTCTATATTCACGTCGATTCTACAATCATTGGCATCCAGTTTACGTGTAGTTCCTTTATCTGTATGTGTTTAAAGCGGGAGAGTCGTCACCTGCGCATGTGTCAGATGGCCATAGCGTGACAATGTTTACAAACAAGCGTCTAACCATGAGCCTTTGCGTTTTTAGCGCGTGTTGTTATCGTCGCTTGGGCCTCAATTACTATGCGTGCGCAGGTGACGACCCTCCCGCTTTAAAATATTGAAGCGAACATTGCTTATGTGTGATGCCCTCACCGGTATATCTTCAACAAATAGAAGCATTCACCCACGATTTCCAGCCTCTATATTCATTTCGATTTTACCGTAGTTTGGCTCCCAGTTTATGTGGGCTGCCTTCATCGGTTTTTGTTTCACATACTCAGGCGTTTGAACACAATTTCCCGCTTCTGTATTCCTTTTGACTGTACCGTACATTGGCATCCAATTCGTATTGTCCCCCATAGGTATTTGTTTAACATAAGTGAGTGTACATTGGCTTATGTGTGGCGCTCTCAGTGGTATTTTTCAACATAATAAAGCGTCTACATACGATTTCCCGCCTGTATATTCACTTCGTGTGTACCATACATTTGCACCCAGTTTACCGATGCTGCTCTCACCGGTATTGTTTACATATTGAAGCGTTTGCACACGATTTCTCAACTCTTAATTCACTTCGAGTGTAAATGTTGAAAATGACGCAGCTAATAAATTGTGCAATATGTGTGAGTTTGAATGTTTCAATTTTGCAAGAATCATGACTGACACAATGAATCGCAAGATTCTTACTCCTAATCGACCATTTTCCGTACACTGCGAGAATCACGCGTTATGCGTGAAATCGAACGTAAAAACAGGACAAACAAAGGTCATAGCGTCGTAGTCGCGTCAATCATCGCGTGGGATTCGACAAACGCGAAAGTATTTCGGGGACATTTCCATGCTTAATAATGTGCTGTCCACATTTGATGATAGGCAATTTCGATTAAGTGAGGGTATTCGGAAGCAATATTCCTCTGTCGAAGATCGGCCGGTCAATGTAAGCTGCGAAATAAAGAAATTCGAGTTCAAAATCAAATCGTTCGATTTTTGCGGCGGACGTTCAACGCGCGTCTTTCATGCATCTCGCGAGATCTCGCAATTGTTCGGAAAATCACCTATTTGCGGTCATGAGTCATCATGCGTCTTGTAAAGTATTTACAATAATGGCTGGCATCGCGTCTTAAATGTTTCGTCAGTAACTTTAACAACATAGCGGTTATTTGATGAAACTGAGTTATTCGCTCAGCTACACTAGAATACCGTGTTTGAAAATCAGCAATGAATTCAAAACGCGTTTGAATACGTCACGTTTGGGCAATATTGAATAGAAGCGCTCGCGCAGATTACCTTCCCCCATTTGGACCAAACACATAATATATGTATTATCATCAATAATACTAGTGAAGTATGCAGAATTCATCCTTACCTAACAATAATTGCAAGAAACATAAATACTATCTGGGTTATAATTTACATGGCAGGTGGTTCAAATTAGCCATTGCGTTATGAATGAGGGGTAGAGATGTTTTTTTTTTGTTAAGCTGCGAATTTACTTATTTGTAAACTTTGTCAGAAATGTATCTAAACCCTCCATTCAAAACCTCGATGAAAATGATACCGTGACCGTTTTTCTCTAGGATATCTACTTACCTAACTCAAGACACGTCTCAAAAGCAGCATACATACAGATTATGATTATCTAAGTACCGATGGACATCTTGAAACAAAGTGACCTGCTGTAATAGCATGTCTCACATTTTTATCCAAAACATAATACTACCACCCAAAATACAATACTTAAATATGATTTGCTTTTGTATCTACCTTGCAAATAATCGATCAATGCCTAAGACACAACTCTGGATTGACCTCAAAAATCGACCTTATTAAAACATAACAAATCAAAATGCATACTGGTTCAAAAACGTATAATCTTCGCAACCAAGTTTGATAAAATCAGTTAATGAATTTGGAAAAACAGATAATGCCCTTTTTAATATACAAATAGCTGTACAGTTGTTAACCACTGAAACTTATTTGCAACGCTATCTGAAAAAAAACAAGTTCAATATACAGCTCCTATAGAACCAATAGCAAAGTGCCATTGATCAAAAATAGTAATCGAGATTTTTAGAGCATGTCTGGGTTTGTATAGCGTTTTAGATTATTGATTATTGTATGATCTGAATCTAAGCTTGGTTAAAATCAGCCGATACCCTTGATTAAAGATTCTCGTTAATTAGAAAATATTTCAGTCTACTTTGAATTATCTCAAGACGACATAGCTACCCCTAGTTGAGCGACAAGTATTCGGGTTTTGCATTCGTCATATTGAGAGTAATCAAGTAATTTTGATTGTCAGTGTACTAATAATATGCATTGGTAACTTTTATGTTACTAATTATATGCCATGGTGACATCAAGAGGAAGTAATTGTATAGCATGGTGACAACCAGGTTAGTAATTAAATGCCGTGCTGACTTTCAGGGTATTAATTGTAAGCCATGGTGACCTCCTGTGGTATTATTTTTTATCCTGGTGACTTTCAGGTTACTTATATGGCATGCTAACTTCCAGGGATACTAATTATATAAATGGTGACTTCTAGGTGCAGTTATTTATGTATGGTGACCTCCAAGGGTACTAATTGTATGCCACGACGACTTCCATGTTACAAATTATATGCCATGTTTACTTTCAGACGTCACTTGCAGGGGTACTAATTATAAGCCATGTTGACTCCCAGGGGTACTAACTATATGCAATGGTGATCTTTAGCGGGACTTATTATATGCCATGGTGACTTCCGGCGATGCTAATTATAAGCCATGATGACTCCCAGGGGTGTTTGAGGGGAGTATTGAATTTTATTGGGATGTGAGATATCGGAATAAAGTGGAGGAAATAACAGGGACTGGCGCGGGGGGGGGGGAAGACGATGTTGTTGTTGTTGTTGTTGTGGTCGGCGGCAACAACATGGGGAGGGCGGGGGAGCCAGTGTGTAAAGAATAATTTTAGAACGCTTATCATTTTTCCGTGATTGGTGGGAGGTTTTGTTGGGTTGGTTGGTGGAGCGCCGAGCTGAAATGTTTGGTTTCAATTGTGGTATAAAATGCATTGATTGGGGAACTACACAGTGTGTTTGGAGTATGTGTATGTGTTGTTGTCGGGGCGTAGAGGATGTGAGAGTGGTGGGTTGCTAGACGGGATTTCGAAATGGCGCTGAAAAATTTGTACTATTTGAAAAATATTAGAGGGGAGAGTTGCGACAATGGTAGGGCATGAGTGATTATAACGGCTACGGGAGGGCGGTAAAAAACTATGTTGGAGGGGGGTGTTTGGGCGGTTTTCTGGGGAGTAGACACAAAGGCGGTTTGTTGTTTGTTTGTTGGGTTGCAATCAAATGACCGGGCGTGTTGGGGCTTTTTGTTCAGTTTGAAGAGTGAGGTCGACCGGTTTCGTTTCTACAACTCGTCAGGATCTCGAGGGGAGAGTCGAGATTAAAAAGAAAGGTTTCTTTTTTCTTTTTTTCTTTTGATTGAGGTTTGGGGGAGGGGTGGTGGATATTGTGTATTGAGTGTTGTGAATGAGTGCGGCGGGGTGGATATTTTGGTTGTTTTTTTCGGAGGAGGGGCTGGGGTTTGGGGGTTGGTTGTTTGGGTGGGCGGGCCCGGTTGTTTTTTGATTGTTGCTTGAGTAGGAGAGTGGGGTCTGTGTTACTTTTACTGAGCTTGGCGGGGTTCCAAGCGGATGGGCAGAGGCGGTCGGTTAGGTCGAGGAGGCCATCAGAATTGAGCTTAGAGATGTGAGAAAATGCGTCATATGCGATTTGGGTGATGACGTTTAGGTGTGAGAGTTTGGGGTGGATGTCGAAAAACTGCCTAATGCTTAGGAATGCGTCGGTGAGGCGGGTTTTCACTATTTTTTTGGCGAAGGAGTAGGTAAATTCTCTAAGCTCTAGGGCGAATGACATGGACTGATTTTGCCATCCCTGGATAAATGAGCGGGGTAGTGGGGTAGAGGGGGGTGTTTTTTTTTTGGGGGGGGGGTCCTCGAAAATCGGTAGGAAGTCATCAACTTTTTCTTCTATACCAGTCATCTCATCATATACAGTAGTTCTCTTGGATTCTGCAGAACGAATCTTATCGAGTGAATAATAAATAACTTCTTCAAAATGTTGAACATTTTCTATAGTTTTTGGACTAAGAATATATTGATCCACGTCACAGCCTGGATATATTCTGTTACGAACACTGTAGAAACACCCTTGAATCATGTTCGTCAGCTGGTGGCACTCACAATTGCATTCACCATTTTAACTTCTCACAAATATATATATTGCTGACTTACCATTGGTAAAATAAACCAGGCCTTCAGCACCATGGGAAGCCTTTATACCATTCCTCCAATTACCACTAGGTGCATTGCCAAGCTCAGTGAATATGTGGCGAATTCGTGTAAAAACTTGGGGAAAGAGTCCTGGTAAAAGCATGTCGTTGTCACTGTGGCATTGAATCCTACGGCCATAGTTTCGTCTATTCGACACCTTCAACCACTGATCTTCAGTTACATCTTCTGACAAAAGAGTTGGTATGATGAAGAAATCCTTTTTGAGGCACCATTAGGATCACGTTTTAAGAGAAGCAACAAGTTAAGTTCTTCTAAGAGCTGAAAATGTAGGAAAACTGTTTCAATCTCCCATCTTTCAAAATACATTTTCTCTGGCAAAATATTGCTGAACTAGATAAATTCCTCAGATGCTAGAATGGGCCAATGACTCAATGAAACACAGCCAGCTTGGTTCAAGAACAACAACATCCTCTTCATTTAGAGTAACACATTTGAAATAAACAACCTGGAATAAAACGTTAAGATACACAATGATTTTAACATACAGTTACTTACTTGCATTACAAATTAATATTTGTACTGTAACCACTGTAGTACAATGTGTGATTGTCAGGAAATATAAAAAAATCAACACACCTCACCACAAAGATGTAGAAACTTGGTTGCTAGTGTTAACACATCTTCTTCCACTTTTGAATCCACTGTCTCATTTATAAACTTGTTGTAGATTTTCCATCTCAAAACGGGAAAGCTGTGATTGGCAAGCCATTTTATTTTCGTCTCCAGGATTAGGGCACATATATTTGGCATGGGTTTGTCATGCTATAAAATTCCTATACACACTAATAAATGGTGTATATATGAGTTCCGCTATCAACCAAGGAATGGTGAATATATGGATTCTGGTCAATTAATGATGTATATACAAGTTCCGATATTGACTAATGAATGGTGTATATATGAATTCCGATGCTAAAAATGAATGGTGTATATATGAATTCTGATACTGGCAAAGAATGATGTATATATGAATTCTCCGATATCAACCAATAAATGGTGTATATATGAATTCTGATACTGGCAATGATATCGATGTATATATGAATTCCGATGCTAGCCAATTATTGGTGTCTACATAAATTCCAACATTGACCAATTAATTGTGTGTATATGAAGTTCAATATTGTCCAATGAATGGTGTGTATATGTATTCCGATATTGACTAATGAATGGTGTATGTATGAATTCTGATATCAACCAATGAATGGTGTATATATGAATTTTGATACTGGCAATGAATGATGTATGTATAAATTCCGAAATTGACTAATAAATTGTGTGTATATGAATTCTGACACTCACAAATGAATGGTGCATATATGAAGTTCGATATTGACCAATGAATGTTGTGTATATGAATTCTGGTGCTAATCAATCAAAGGTGTGTATATGAATGTCGATATTGACCAATGGATGTATATGATTTGTATTTGAAGTTCGATATTGACCAATGAATGGCTTGTATATGAATTTCGCTATTAACCAATGACTGGTATATAAATGAATTCCGATACTGACCAATACATTGTGTGATATGTAATACGATATTGACCAATGAATGATGTAGATATGAATTCCTATACTGAGCAATGAATGGTGTCTAGATGAATTCCGATATTGACCAATGAATGGTGTGTATATGAAGTTCGATATTGACCAATGAATGGTGTGTACATGAATTCCGACATTGACCAATGAATGGTGTATATATTATGTTCGATATTAACCAATGAATATGTGTCTATGAATTCCGGTATTGACCAATGAATGGTGTGTATATGTATTCCGCTATTGACCACTGAATGGTGTGTATATGAATTATGATACTGAACAATGAATGGCGTGTATATGAATTCCGATGCTGACCAATCAAATCTGTGTACATTAATTCCGACAGTGACAAAGGAATGGCGTGTATATGAATTCTCATATTGACCAATGAATGGTGTATATAATGAGCAATGAATGGTGTGTATATAATTTCCGATATTGACCAATGATTGGTGGATATATGAATTCCTATACCGAACAATGAATGGTGTGTATATGAATACCGATATTGACCAATGATTGGTGTATATGAATTCCGATATTGCCCAATGAATGGTGTATAATTGAATTCCTATATTGACCAGTGAATGGTGTGTATATGAATTCCTATACTGAACAATGAATGGTGTGTATATGAATTCCGATATTGACCAGTGTATGGTGTGTATATGAATTCCGATGCTGACCTATCAAATGTGTTTATATGAATTTCGATATTGACTAATGAATGGTGTGTGTATGAATTCCGATATTGACCAATGAATGGTGTATATATGAATTCCTTTGCTGACCAATGAATTGTGTGTATATGTATTTCGATATTGACCAATGAATGGTGTATATATGAATTCCTATACTGACCAGTGAATGGTGTGTATATGAATTCTGATAATTAACAATGATTGGTGTATATATTAATTCCGATATCAACCAACGAACGGTGTGTATATGAATTCCGATATTGACCAATGAATGGTGTATATATGAATTCTCATATTGACCAATGAATGGTGTATATAATGAACAATGAATAGTGTGTATATAATTTCCGATATTGACCAATGATTGGTGTATATATGAATTCCTATACCGAACAATGAATGGTGTGTATATGAATACCGATATTGACCAATGAATGATGTGTATATGAATTCCGATATTGCCCAATGAATGGTGTATAAATGAATTCCGATGCTGAGCAATGGATGGTGTGTATATGAATTCCGACATTGACCAATGAATGGTGTATATATGAATTCCGATGCTGACCAATGAATGGTGTGTATATGAATTCCGACATTGACCAATGAATGGTGTGTATATGAATTCCGATATTGACCAGTGTATGGTGTGTATATGAATTCCGATGCTGACCTATCAAATGTGTTTATATGAAGTTCGATATTGACCAATGGATGGCGTGTACATAAATTCCGATATTGACCAATGAATGGTGTATATATGATGTTCGATACTCACCAGTGAATGGTGTGGATATGAACTCTGATACTGGTAATGAATGATGTATATATTAATTCCGATATCAACCAAAGGATGGTGTGTATATGAATTCCTATATTGACCAATCAGTGGTGTATATATGAATTCCGATACTGACCAACAAATACTGTAAATATGAAGTTCGATATTGACCAATGAATGGCGTGTTTATGTATTCTGATATTGATCAATGAATGGTGTATATATGGATTCCGATACGGACCAATGTATTATGTGTATATGTATTCCGATATTGCCCAATGAATGATGTATATATGAATTCCTATACTAACCAGTGAATGGTGTGTATATTAATTCTAATACTGAACAATGAATGGTGTGTATATGAATTCCGATATTGGCCAATGAATGGTGTATATATGAATTCCGATACTGACCAACAAATGGTGTGAATATGAAGTTCGATAATGGCCAATGAATGATGCATATATAAATTCCTACACTGACCAGTGAATGGTGTTTATATGAATTCTGATACTGGCAATGAATGATGTATATATGAATTCCTGTATCAACCAATGAATGGTGTTGTATATAAATTCCTGTGTCAACCAATGAATGGTGTTGTATATAAATTCCGATATTGACCAATGAATGATGTAGATATGAATTCCTATACTGAGCAATGAATGGTGTGCATATGAATTCCGATATTGACCAATGAATGGTGTATATATGAATTCCGTTGCTGACCAATGAATTGTGTGGATATGTATTTCGATATTTACCAATGAATGGTGTATATATGAATTCCTATACTGACCAGTGAATGGTGTGTATATGAATTCTGATACTTAACAATGATTGGTTGATATCGGAATTAATATATACACCAATCATTGTTAAGTATCAGAATTCATATACACACCATTCACTGGTCAGTATAGGAATTCATATACACACCGTTCATTGGTTGATATCGGAATTAATATATACACCAATGAACGGTGTGTATATGAATTCCGATATTGACCAATGAATGGTGTATATATGAATTCCGATACTGACCAACAAATGGTGTAAATATGAAGTTCGATATTGACCAATGAATGGCGTGTATATGTATTCCTATATTGACCAATGAATGATGTATATATGAATTCCTATACTTACCAGTGAATGGTGTTTATATGAATTCTGATACTGGAAATGAATGGTGTATGTATGAATTCCGATATCAACCAATGAATCGTGTGTATATGAATTTCGATATTGACCAATGAATGATGTAGATATGAATGCCTATACTGAGCAATGAATGGTTTTTGTATGAATTCCGATATTGACCAATGAATGGTGTGTACATGAATTCCGACATTGACCAATGAATGGTGTATATATTATGTTCGATATTGACCAATGAATGTGTGTCTATGATTTCCGGTATTGACCAATGAAAGGTGCATAAACGAATTCCGATACTCACCAATGAATGGTGTGTATACGAGTTCTGATATTAACCAATGAACGGTGTATATATGAATTCCGATACTGATTAATGAATAAATGGTGTGTATATGAATAGCGATATTGACCAATGAATGATGTGTATATGAATTCCGATACTTATCACTGAATGGTGTATATATGAATTCCGATACTGATCAATGAATAATGTATATATGAATTCTGATACTGACCAACAAATGGTGTATATATGAAGTTTGATATTGACCAACGAATGGTGTATATATGAAGTTTGATATTGACTATTCTTGGCAGGTGAAAGATAAAAGTACAGTACTTTTTTTCAAACTGTTTTTGAAAAAGGGGTAATAATTTACCTCAAGTAATTCATCTCTTCTCGTAGATAATATCGCCCTCAATTGGTTCATTTGAGGAAAACTGCCATCATGACAATTAACTAAAAAGGATTCGTTTATTATAATAATTTCTTCTTTCATCATATCTGTACAAGCCTCCAGGATCTGTCTACTGACAAGCTCAGCTGTGAAAAAATACGTATTTGTCAATTATATCTGAAAGGTCAGGCAGCAGTGAAAAGACCACTAGAAACTCGACCAACATAAACATGCCGCATTATAAATTGTAAAAATAAAGCAATGTTATATCTGTCATATTGCCATATGACAAGTTGAAGGACATGTTAATCTTTTCTATTTTAATCTTTATCAAATCCCAAATATAGCGTGCATATTATCGTATTATTCAAGGCGAGGGTATAGTTTATTTAATTGAACTAGGTGTATTGAATATGTATGACACGATTGTAACACAGTTATTTTTACGAGGACATCCCGAGTCCAAATTATGGTTATACAGTTAGACCTAGTCTTATTATATGCAATGCGGAATTGTTGACTCAGTACCTTCACGTTTGTTCTATCCTATCCAGTCAGCTCTGCCTGCCACAAGCACAACGGTTGGTTTGGTGGTTGAATTAAGTTTTGAACGTATGTAAGAATTTCGTATTGTCTTCAATTAAACTAACAACTAAAGAGTGCAAAACAAATGAAAAGTGAAAATCAATAACTGTGAACGACTGTTTTGCAAATATTCTCAACTGATCGCTGCATTAACTTACATATTTTGACGGAGTACAATATTATTAAAATATAGCTGCAAGTAGCAATGGTCGGCTTGGACCAATAGGGCAGTGAAAACATGTTGTAGTGAATACATCCGTGTTTGCTAGTAACACATTCAGTAATAAACTCTCAACAATATGGAAATTATAATCAAAATATAAAATCTATTGGTCCAATGGATAATGGGGGTATTTGTCATTTTAATGTGCAATATGTTTTTCACTTGTTTGGTCTGGTGGCCTTGGTCACGCCCGCTTCATTTCTATGATGGATATTGCCTATACCAATATGGTAGCATGCCTGTTTTTCTAATGATTTGTTTCCAATAACTTGATATTAATGTGGTCAAATGAGCATACTATAAGGTCCAATTTATATACTATTTATTCTTAGCTTAACATTCAAAATAATTTAATAACTTACCTCCTTCATGATTTGTCTCTTGAGGTCTTTTGGCCTTTTCAATTTGTAAACTTTTTGTTTGTCATACTCAATTATTTGACAGAGCAGTACAAAGGTCGCTCTGATGGTGATGCCAAACATAATATAAAAATTAACAAACTATCACTAGGAGTGGGATGTTCATTTCTGTGGTCTCGAGAAAATGTTAATCATATTTGTATTTGACGCTTAATAAATTGGTGCAAGAATGTTCAAAATGATGTCGCGCTATATGTTTAATCAGTTATGAATAGACCACTTTCCCAGAAGTAGTGAGAATGGAGTGTACAAATACTCCAGCTTTGTCATGGTAGTTCATACCAATTTTGGATACAAAAGGTGGTCAGTCATTGATTCAGATGTTCAAGTGTTAAATCTATTAGTTTCAGTGTGAGTTTGTAATAGGCCATTATTTTCTGCAACAGACTTTTTCACCAATATTTTTCTGCACATTTGTCATATTCTTAAATATTTCGGGAAATGAACCCTAAATACAATTTGAAGTTATAATTTTCAGTTGTTACTTAATAACTATATTTTGTCACAATCTTCTGAAGGGTAAATTGTAAAATAGGCTATGTGAAATAACTTAACAACGTAACACAAAGTAAGCAAATTTAATTTAAAACTGAGAATATAAAATGTCTGTAACAGAGCTCTAAGATACCAAAGAATTCACTCTTATTCTTTTTAAGAAATAAAAAAATGCACGTTTCACGTCAAATATATTATTCTTGTTTTCGAACCCCCTATTCAATTTTGTGAAACTGTGAAGAAGGGAAGATGCTGGTTATGAAAGGCCTGTGAGATAATAGGCAAACCAACTCATTGATGTCAAGAGGATGTGATTTAAATATTTTTTTTTTATTTTTATCTTAGTTTTCCATCAAGTTTTTTAAACCACAATGCATCATATTTCCCATAATGTCTGACTATTTTATCTTATTTTATTGTTTAAACATGCACAATATACTACACTACTCATATACTTTATGTTCAAATTAGAGTTTATAAATGTCCATCCCCGAAATTGAATATGGCTTAATTTACTGTCTTGTTTAGTTAATTTTGGTTAACAGGTTCGTTCTTAGAAAGTTATAATTATTTCAAAACGTCTTTCAAACAACTTGATCGAAGTATATTTGTGTTCACGTTACCCAAACCAGTTAGTAATGTGTTGTAGAATATTGACACTTAAGGTCACATATCTCCAAATTATAAGTTGATGTAAGTAACTGCGTATCCTGTTTTTTTTATAATACATGATTGTTTTACTCAAAATCATGTTTAATGATTCGGCCATTTATTTCACTATGATTTCCATTATCTAAAAAGTCACCAAACATATTGTTCATATGCCGGATTATCCTAATTTAAAGGTATCTTACTACAGTATGTAAGATTCGACCATTTCCACACATTTTAAATACCTTTCTTCATTTTTTCAAACCTTACTCCTTTATTAGTCAAAATTACTTTCTCAGACCAGGTAATACATATTGACAGAGAATATCACTTTACACTTAATATTGCATGGCAGTTATGCTCAAAAACCTCACCCGAAGTTAAAAAAAATAATTTGAATATTTTTTCCTGATATTTTTTGTAATATATGTGGCTTTGCTGTCATTTTAGGCTATTGGGAAGTATTTGATGTTTTTCTTACTACCGACATTTCAATGTTAATTATACTGTTATATTATAATTGTTCCCTTGTGATTAGTTTCAAATATCTGAAATTTTCAGCACCTCTAAAGATATTGTGTTCTGATACCCAACATTTCTTTAAATTCAATAAAAGATTGTAAAAGAATCCTTCTGTAGCGCCCTGAACTGCTTTTGGTTGGGTTTAATAACAACAATTAACTTTTCACCATTTTTCATTGTAAATTAACAAAATATATCATTTATAGACTGCATTTTCCTTCTGAAGAAAGGGGGAAAATAGCCAAATTTTTGAGTGAGGACTAAAAATCGACTCAAAATTAGGATTCATTTTCAGAAATATTGAAGAAAAATAGGAAACAGTACAGAATAATTTGGGCGAGAAAGTCTGGTGGTGAAAAGGTTATAGTACACCATAAGTGTGCATGACAGTGTTATCAAAGGGTGATATGATATAATGGCTTAATTTGGGAATATAACCGACTATTACATTTTACGAACCTTGTTTTGATGGTGTATATCGGCACCATGTTTCAATAATAATGTTATTGCATCACAGCTGTTATATTCTGCAGCATGCAATGCTGTCTTCTGATTCTATGAAAGTCATATAATGATTTCATTATTGACAGGTGCTTCATTTTTTGATAATAACGTATAACTCGGTACAAAAGACAAAAATCTTCAGGGAAGAAACCGTGTAAGATGCGTCGTCAACAATAGACGAGACCAATCTTGTATTTTCCAGGAGTACCGTTAATGTATAATTCAAAATGGATTAGTGGCTAATGTACATTCTATTTTAAATATAAGAACAGCTCATTCCCAACTTTCCCAACACTTCAAATAAGCTACAAAATCAGAATGATGGTAATGTTTTCTGTAAATTCTTGAAATGCCACAGAAACCTTATTTTGGTTTGCACATGACATAAGATTTGGATGTTGATTGATATAATTGTTATTTTCAAATTGATATATGGCGGGTGTCACATGTGGAGCAGGATGTGCTCACCCTTTTCGGAACACCTGACATCACTTCGTGGCTGCCAGCTTTGGGATCCATATGTCATTCAAATCACTGACTTGTCTGTGTATATGTTGTGTTTTGTTTGTGTCTCATGTACAGTGTTAATTAAATTAACTTTGGCAGCAAATAATCGCCAAAAGATAAGAAGATTATATCCATTTTATAATATTGAATGTGACGGATATCAAATATCATTGTACATCATATGATTGTTATGTTAATCATCAGTCATTAAAATACATTGATCACCACTGTACAAAATCACTTTAACGCCCCATTGCACTCACCAATTTTTCCTGGTTGACATCAGTACCACGTGAAAGTAAACGTTCAACTACCGGACCATGATTGTACGCTGCAGCCCTAATCAATGCAGTCCAAGAAAACTGCAAAACAGTGAATAAGAAAGTCAATTCGCGTGAAATTTACGTGTAGATTGACAAGGAAAGAAACAATATAGCCGTTGTAAAATTGAAATATTTTTAGAACAACAGCAAATATTATGTATTTGTCTATCATTAGCAGAACACTTATTCAATCGCCAACTACCACCAACATTTATATTGTCGTATTTGTACAATGCTGTTTAAATTGTCAAAGAGCCAGAGAGAATGGTAAACTTGTATGTACCCCGCTGAATGTAAATTCGACAAAGGAGAACAGCTTCTATGATAAGCCAAACAAATCATCTATGAGGGAAACATATACAATCGAGTAAACTATACTGACAAAGGTTTACGTAATTGTAGTGTTTTAAAGTATTTTATTTCTAATTTTTGCTAATATATGTATAATATCAATACAAATATAAAAAGACTAATATTTGGAATTGGATTTTATTTTATCTCAACTTATATAATTTGGGTTTTAGGTGTTCATTATTATATTCATATTAAAGATATTCCATGATGAGTTTTTTTCATAATATGACTACGCAAATTTCATTCCCCTTAATCTCTCATTTTTCTTCACAATCAATTACAAATGAAAGTATGACCATGTCAGGCCCGGTTTCTAATAAGTGGTTTTCCATTCAACTGCGAGATCTCGCGTATTGCGTGCAGGACGCGTACCGAACGTCTATTGTAAAAATCGAACAATTTGATTTTGAACTCGAATTTTGCTTTTTCATAGCCTAAAGACGAAAGGCTTACCTTTGACAGAGGACTGTTGTGTTTCAATACCCTTACTTCATCGTAACTTCATCACATAGTATTTTCGCTTTTGTCGAATTCCAAGCGATATCTCTACGACGCTATGAAATATGTTTGTTTTTTTTTACTTTCAATTCCACGCATAATGCCGAATTATATAATGTGAACTCACCCCAGATACTAAATATTATGTATTGACATCATGGCCTTTATCAATCCAAATCTGTAAAGTCTCACAATCTCCCTTCTGAGCAGCTCTGAAAAATTCTTGATACAGAAATACTGTGAATTATATATTTGTCCTGTATTATTGACATATTAATCTTGAAATTACGTGAACAAAGTATTAATGATTAAAAAACTGTAATGTGCATTTAGAAATACAAATAAAATCGTTGGAGAGAATCAAAAACAAAATATAATGCTGTCTTTATCGATCATTAAAATAAACCACTGGATGGCACTTGTAAAGAAAGTCGAACTTCGAATAGAGTATTTTCCAGTATTCAAACTGACTTGCACTAAACGTTTAAGACTTAAGCTTTTTTTGTGGCAGCTGCTTAGCATGTAGAGTAAGTCTGATTATTTATACGCATCGATAAACTTGAATGTTCGGGGTGCTTATACAGCAAAAAAAAATCAGTCGTCGTATTGCGTTATAATTTGCAAAAAGGGAATTTTCCGGGTCGGATGTGATTTCAGACCTCTGTCCCTCTCCTGACAGCCAAAATGCTAAGTAGATTTTCAGACATTATTCGTTTTCGACATTATGAATTACACAAGCCCGTTTTCGTTACGAATTAATAATAGTTATAGCTTGAACGCTTTTTGAGCTTTATAATGTCAGTAGTAAAATAGTTATTCATAAACCCTTACCGCTCACTTTTTTCTCATGAAAAATAAAGTGAGCAATCGAAAAAAAAATGACGTATACATCAGAATTTGGTTGACGGTATCAACCACTTGAGCAAAATGTCAGTATTTTGCATCGGTATTTGGCTAAAATGCTAAAATTCAGAAAGTGGCGTAATGAAACTTCTACCCTGAACAAAAATGCAGAACACTGCTTCTCCATTTCGTTCTCAGTTACATTATGTTTTGACCTCCGTGTGTCCGTGCGTGCGTGCGTCTGTGCATGCGTCCGGACCTGTATCTTAGAAATGCCTGGATCAATCAATCACAATCAAACTTCACACATACGTCATACATGATAGTATACATATGCACGTCAATTTGTTTCACGATCTGATTCAAGATGGCCGAATGGCGGCCATTGTTGCGCTAAAAATCATCAAAATCAAGCATTTCTCGGCTGTTTACGGATGGATTTTGTTCAAACTTGGTATATACATTATACATTGTAGGACCTTGATGCACATCATTTTGTTTTACCATCTGATCCAAGATGGCCGAATGGCGGCTATTTTTGTGCTAAAAAATCCTAAAAACCAACCAATTCTTGGCTGTTTACAGATGGATTTTGTTAAAACTTGGTATATACATTAGACATTGTAGGACCTTGATGCACATCATTTTGTTTTAGAATCTGATCCAAGATGGCCGAATGGCGGCTATTTTTGTGCTAAAAAATCCTAAAAACCAACCATTTCTTGGCTGTTTACAGATGGATTTTGTTCAAACTTGGTATATACATTAGACATTATGAGACCTTGATGCAAATAATTTTGTTTTTCAGATAAGATTCAAAATGGCCGACTGGCGGCCATTTTGTATTAATGAATGTGGTTATCGTGCCATATTTCTGACTGGCTTTCACTTATTATGTTAAAATTTTAAATATCCATTATACATCATGTCATAGATAAACAAATGTATTGGTTTGACGATCCTATTCAAAATGGCCAAATGGTGGCCTTTTTGTGCCAAACAATCATCAAATATCAAGCATTTATGGCATTTATGGGTGGATTTCGTTCAAACTTGGTACATATATTAGACATTACAGTTTCCTGATGCACATCATTTATTTTTCAGATCGGATTCAAAATGACTGACTGGCGGCCATTTTGTTTTAATGATTGGGCTTCTCGAGCCATATCTCTTAAATGCTTTGACTTATTATATTTAAATTTTATATATTCGTTATACATCATGTTATATATATATACATGTATTCAAAATGGTTGATTTTGAATGCTGTTCCAGAGCAATATCTCTCAATATAGACAAGTACTTGTTTGACGACCAGATACAAATCAATCATTTTAATGTTAACAAATCATCCAGTATCACGCCACGCCAAGCCCAGCCCAGCCCAGCGTTCCCGGTTTTCACAAATTGATACGAAACGTGTCATTTTAAATTACGTCGTGTATTTAAGGTCATATCATGGTAACATTGCAATTACACCTATAAGGCATACGATAAAACCTTTTGGACCGGATACAAGTTTTACTACCCTCGGCCATATGGCTTTCACATCCTTGCAAACTCGGGCGCATCTGCTGCTGTAGCAAAAGATGCATCCAGTCTATTATAAAGTATGTATATAGTATGGAGATAGATTCTGGCTTACAAAATGTTAAACTGTTCTGATAAGCAGGGCTTTTCATATCAATTCAAGGGCTATTTTAATTAATAAGTGGCTAAATGCTTCATTGCACAACTTTTACACGATACGACCTGACCAGCTTGACAAAAAGTTTATTCAAGCTTTTTATACGAACAATAGATTTTGTAATCAGTAATCATATTGTTCGATCAGTTTATTTTTAAAAACAAGGGGCCGCCAGGAAACAGAATTAACAATATTCACATAATCCCCCGTAACCCCACACAAATGAACTACATAAACATACACTATTTGTACATTTGTATTACACTTACTAATTTATAGTGCTGGTACAAGCTGAATAGACCAGACTTATATACAGACTATAATAGCTTGTGAGTTTTTAAGAGGTATCAACACAATCCAGCAATTAAGTTAAACAAAATATATAAAAAGTATGATCAATACCAAAAATTAACTAGTACATATTACAAACAAATAAACATTGAACCAATCCGGCTGGTGGTTGATGGTTTACACTTATTTTATGTCACAGGCTGCCATAAATATTACAATAACTTGTAAGAGCTATTCAAAATTGTCCCCTATTTTTTGGCATGTGCACTTAAACTCGTTACAGACTTATAGGAAGTGAGAGGCTAATGTATTTATTCTATTTGAAGCACATTATATACATGTATTACCACTTAGTTTGCTATATAATAGGTCTATGAAGTATTAAACGAATAAAAATTTTTGTACACAGAGTCATTCAAATAAAACTTGTTTTAACTATATGAATCACCTGTCATTTACATAAACAAATGCAATACTAATAGAACAGATATGGTGGGAGTACATGTTCCCATTACTGTAAAATACATTATTTTCACTTGGAATTAATTTTCGCTATTATTCGCTGAAGGAATGATTCAATGAAAATTAAATCCAGCGAATATACCTTTTTTTTCCTATATTTTACATTCAAGTTGTCAAAAATCAAAAAAAAAATTCCATACAAAACACCCAAAATGTCTTTTCAGTGAAAATTAATTTCAGCTAAAATAAAGTACATCTATATCCCTATAACATAATGTTAAAAGAATATATAAAATTATAGTCAGTCAAAGCAAATCAGAGGTATGACTCGAGAAGTGAATTAATTAAAACAAAATGGCCGCCAGCCAGCCATTTTAAATTGTACCTGAAAACTAAAATGATGTGCATCAAGGTTCCATAATATACAATGTATGTAGCAACTTTGAATAAAATCCATCCATAAACCCCAAAATCAAGTTCTGGAATGCCAAAAATGACTCACTTACAGGTAGTTGGACGGCCTTCAAAAATTTTATTGTGTTTTGCCAACAGTTTTGAAGTAAAAGTACTAATGTTTTATTGCATCGTTTTACAGAAATCATTTACAATAACAAGTTTTTCGCCTAAAAATTAGTGTGGTTGTCAAACCATTGATTAAGCCATCATTATTATTATGTATGCTGATTCAATATAGTGATAATTGTGGATGAACCCACATTCCAATGGATTGTTAAACGTGTACTGTAAATGTGAATTATTCATTGGTTATTTTTAATGACAACATTTTTTTTACATTGTTGGCAATATTTTCACTGGTGGACTACTGTTAAATACTTTATTTTTGCTTGGAATTAATTTTCGCTATTTGCGCTGAAGGAATGATTCAGTGAAAATAAAATTCAACGGATATACCTTTTTTTCTATATTTTACATTCAACTCATCAGAAATCAGTGAAAATAAATTGATACAAAACACCCAAAAATATATTTTCAGCAAAATTTAATTCCAGCTAAAATAAAGTATTTTACATAATACTGATGAAAAGTTGAGTATCTTGAGAATGAAATATTATATTGAAGAATATTGCATTCTCCTACATTTGTGGAACTCTAGGGAAGCAGTATGTTGTTTTGCTTGACTTTCCCTTTACATGTCAGTGAAAATAAATGGTTTTGCAGTATTGTGAAATACTTTATTTTTATTTGGTATTAATTTTCGCTATTTTTGCTGAAAATTCGGTGAAAATAAAATCCAGTGAATAAACTCGCCAAAAACCAGTGAAAACAAATTCCATGCAAACATGAAAAAGGATCTTTTCAGCGAAAATTAATTTTTGCTAAAATAAAGTGTTTTATACATTTGGGATCTGACCTGTTAATTTAATTGTTTGTGGTCTCAAAATGACAATGATCACCATGGGACATTTCTAATTATTTGTCTATTATTTTACATATAAAAAACAATAGATTTAACAGAAAATACTGAACATCTGAAGTGACTATCATGTTTGTAAAGTTAAACACTCATAATTTTTAAAATGGCAGATTTGTTTGGAAACTGCTGCCGCCATGATGCTATGAGCTTGATACAGGATGTGTTTCATACTGCATCTCGTTTATACAATTTACAAAGCTCTTGCTTATTTAAATATATTTCCAGTGTACTAGTTTGTTCTAACCATGTAAATAAAGTCTACTGTTATTTTTACGAGTTAAACTGCACACAATTTTTACTTGTGGATCTCCAATCTCCAAGGCAGAGTTCTATTTCTACGAATATATCTCTGCCACCATGCGATCTTATGCTTGTCATTGATTGGTCGATGTGTCACAGTGGCACTACTTTCAAAGACGCGCAACGAAACATTGCCATGTGGGTGTTCGATTTTAGAAACAAACTAAAGTGTACGCGTTGTTTTGTAAATTATGGTTGTTTTCAAAGTGAGAATCTATTTTTTTACTCTCTGTAACACAAATGGTGTGACAGTAGGATGATTTAGCCGACAATACCCGACAATAAGTGCTTTCGTTTCTTTATATCTCTTCATCTGGCAATCGACAACACGGTTAGTTTGATGAACCAAGTAACACCTTAGTAACCGTTATTCTGCGATGAAATTATTTTCTATTGTAAATTATAACCATTTCACCCTTGACAGTGCACTTACGGAAAAATCATTTTCAGCTATCGATAAAATATTTTAAAACTTGTTTATCAGTAGGAATAAATCAACACTAGATCTCTTTAATAACAAAAATACACAAATAATACGCTCAGTAAAAGTCTTGTGGTGTTTCACTACAAAATGGCGGTGTGCAACAGAGCCGTAAGGATTTCTGGGAAGGAGATGGTGGTGCATCTCTTGTTAAAATAACTTTGTGCTACAATGACCAGTTCCACAGTATAATGTCTATAGAGGGACTGTGTTGGGACCCACTCGGCTTGTGCCGAAATCCTGCTCTCATTCTTCAATCTGACATTCATAGGACTGTGATTTACTGGAATGTGGGAGAACGACGACAGTGACATCGATTAGAATGAATATTGGAAGAGGGGCAGATTGTGTTACTGCTGATATAAATCAACGGTTCTTCGAAAATTTAGTCATCAATATTAAAAAAAATCTGTACAGTAGTTTTCTTTGAGCGTAGCCCTGCGTACAGTGCTTCGTATACAGGGACGCGTTCGGTTGATAGATCTATGAACCGAACGCGTCCCCATACACAGAGCATTGTACGCAGGGTAACTTTGAGCGATACACCACGGGGCAACCGAAATGAATCCCTTAATTCTGCTTCTACAAATGATATAGTTTGGGAAACAACTTAAATATCAAACTACAAACATATTATGACCGTGATCGTTTCAGATATTGGATAGCGTTTACACAGGGCATGGTTTACCTCCATGCACAGAGTGAAAACTTGTTTGTACAGCGCAGTGAACAGGGCTGGATGTGACAGTCTGAAATTAAAATTACGATTTTGTATGTCAGTTCAATAAATATATCTTTAAAATGACATGTGCATTATCAGGGAGCTTTTACGAACACAAATACACACGCAACTCAAAATGATTTAGAAATAAGCTGTATACAATTCACAGGCGCAGAACCACGGTTACTAAACAGGCAGAACGAAAGCCAGTTTAAATCGGCACCCTAGAACAAAGTTGACTGTGGTTAACTACAATCAATGCACATATACGAGACGTTCGTACTTGAGCAAGCTGACACCTCATTGGCACGAGATAACCCATAACAATGATACAATGCAACCGACGCCTCTACCGGTACCTAGTACGTCCAGTTTCCTTAGCTGAGTGTTTTCCGGTTTATTGTCTGTGGCATGCGCATGCGCCACCTTCGACGAATGGTTGGATTATATAATTGTAGCTTTATATAATAGATGCTTTAATCGAAAACCAACAAAAAATGATGTTGTGTCAGAAGCAACTCAGGCAGCGGCGACTACTGACAATATATTATATTGTAGGCTGAAGTTCGAAATGTTTACAAAGAACTGGAGAAGAATGGCTTTAGTTGGAGATTGAGGAGTTGTGGGTAAGTCATAGACGCCACTGTGTGTATTGTGAATATGAGCTAGTTCAGTATTAAAGGGTCCGTATTAAAGCACGGTTGGACTAGGACGATTTTTAATAGAGTACACCTGCAGTGTAGAGATGAATTACATGTTGTTGTTTTTTAACTGTCATAATGTACTGTTTTAACTATTACGTAATCATTTGAAACTTAGCAGCAGACAAAACACTTCCTCATAACGTCTTATTAACACAAAATCCGTAAGCTAGCAATTATATTTATGGGTACCTAGAAGTAGATTTGATTAAACTAAAATGAAATACAAGGCATACACTTGATAATGCTTATTGGGTAAAACTTAGTCCAGGCACGGTTACTACTTTTAGTAACCGTGGTCCAGGCCAGCAGTAATTCTTTGTTTGACTAAAATTTCCAGCATTATAATAACATGAATAAACAAGTCATTCTCTTGATGTGCACCAACCCTCAAAAATGCTCATCAACGGGCATTTCATACATGTACAGACAATGTGATATAGGGATGTGTAACATCTGAAAAAGCTGCATAAAATAACAAGCAAAATGTGACTTTTTTTCTGTCACTATTAAAATGGGAATTTTGTTTATGTTTAAGCTTAACCCTATACAAATACACCCAAAGATTGAAATACTTAATCCGAATTGTGAATGAAAGTATGAACGTTGCATAATGTGTTTGGAATGAGTTTGGAGAATACCAATGATGCCTCTCATTTTATATATTGCTATTTTCTGTGCACTATAATGCGAATAGATTGTTGTTCATTTCATGCATTCGTGCATGGAGATTGTAATTCCTAGCAGTGGAAATTGAACAATATACAGTAAATGAGCCACCAATTCATTGTGTGTGGTAGTTCTGGAGTGCATAAGACAAATCATGATGACGTCTCTGCATGAGAATCAAATATACATAATACAAAATATTTTACATAATTACTGTAAAACACATTTTATTTTAGCAGGAATTAATTTGTGTTTGTATTGAAATTATTTTCACTGATTTTTGTCGAGTTTAATGTAAAATATAGAAAGCAATTATTTATTCAGTGAAAATAGGGAAAATTAATTGAAAATGAAGCATTTTACAGTATTAGTTTATTATTTTGGTACAATAGCCTTTTTGTGAGTGGAAAAAAGGCCTTGGGACAACAGTAATCATAGTCATTATTGTCGTTTTTTAAATGTTATACAGGTTTTTTTTCTTTTTTCAGCAACCGCTTAACTTGTTCTTTGTTTATTGCCTCCACAGAAGCTGAACAGACGGAAACTGGAACTAGATCCATCACGGATGGTGATAAAGCCTTATATTCATCAGCCATGACATGACGGTGGATTACATGTCAAGCGCGATATCTGGATCAGATGATGATGAAAGTGAGGACGAAAATGGTCAAAAAAAACTTTTGTTTATTAATCCCCATGAAAATCAGAAATTTTAAATAAACTCTTCAAACAGTTGGATAATAAACATATAGACAGGATAAGAAATAAGGGAGTGATGGTAAGATGCAGGAGGAGATGTGGTTCAAACTCCAAGCGAGATTATCCTGCAAATGCACCAGAATTTGCAGTTGTACACCTCACTAGTGATGAGGAAGAGGGAGCCCTGCTGAGTAAATTTCAGAATTTTGTATTTTTTTCTATTTTTATGTTATTTTAATAAACATTTTAACTATAAAACAGTATATTACCACTGTTTGTGTACAGAGATCCGTGTGAATGAATACAGCATAATTTAGTGTTTTGACAAAATAATTTTCCTGGAATTATGCCCCATAATCTAGTGTTTGAACGGTATTATCCGTGGGGATGAATACAGTGTAATTTAGTGTTTTGACCAAATAATTTTCCTGGAATTATGCCCCATAATCTAGTATTTGAACGGTATTATACGTAGGGATGCATACAGTGCAATTTAGTGCTTGGACCAAATATTTTTTTTTGAAATAATGCTCCATAATCTAGTGTTTGAACTGTATAATCTGTGGGGATGAATACAGCGTAATTTACTGTTTTAACCGAACAATTTTTCTGGAATAACGACAGTAAACCAGCAAATTGGTTAGTATTTATTTCTGGCCCAATAGTGAAAAATACAGTCATTCTATATTTGTTAACACTTGAGTATAATTTGATTGAAGTTGTGGACAAATCCAAACTAATACTACATGTGAATATGAGGTTAAGGACAAACATGATCTAATGACAAAGAATGGAAAAGCAAGCACAAGTTTGTATCTTCACCTATGTTATAACCTAATTCATCCCATGGTGAATACAACATTTAGCGCTGTGGACAAAGGCTAACAACATGTCGGATTGTCGTAAAATGTCGCAAAACGTAATTTTTCGCTACTGTTTACCCTCCACTGACATAGCAATCAAATTTCCCAATGTTGGTGCAACTGTTATCATCGATTTTGCTCATCGCGTGCACTGCTCCCATTAAAAACAATAATGGCTACATAATGATCATAACAAAAATAGCATGAAGACTAAAATTGCACTGAGCCACATTTTCTTGAATATACATACAATACGCATGCGCATATGACGTAAACATAATGTGTTCATTTGCAGTGCAAATAAAGACTTCCATCGAGGGTTGTCATGAACAGCGACTACTGTGGATAATTACGTAGTTGCCATAACAGTGTAGTTTCAGAAGACATTACTGGGTGACCTAGTCAAACGTATAATATGGGGTGCATGTTTCAGACACGAAACTTGGTTCCAGTCTATTGCCGCTGCGCTCCTAGATCAGCTTCGAGCGTCCAAAGGAGAAAGCAAGAGTTTAGGTCCACACTAAGTAATTGTATAACGTGAAAAAAAACTTATCAAATAGCAAGCATATATATCAATAATTATTAGCCGATGGTTTGGACATACATGTCATATGGGGCCGGAGAGACTGTCTAGGGCAGTGGTAGATTGGAATCCAGCGAACGTAGATGGCCGGCAAGGTGGAAGGAGGTAGTTGAGGGGGATGCGAGGTCAGCTGGAGTTACTGGTGACATCTGCCCCCTTGCTGCAGACCGACGAGAATGACGAAACGTGGTCACACTAGTGGCGATGAAAGGTTTATGTGGTTTAACAGATTTGTATACAACAAACACATAAATATTTTCTTTGTGTATTATATCTGTGATTAACCTGTGTTGATTTGTTCTAACTAAAAATAGTTAATATATTCCATTCCAGTAACATTCTTTTACATCATGTCACGCAATCATCAACCAATCACATGCTTCCATTACAGGACTTTATATGCTCATAAAGTTTTGTGTTATGCGTTGCAATGTAAAATTACCAAGAGACTTTATGTTAAATCAATGGGCATAACAAGTGTCTTATGGATTTATAAGGACACTACGTGGAGAGATTTGGCGAAGTTGAAAAGGGGTATACCGGGATCAATCTCTGAAAGAATTTGATAGTGTGTCTGTTTTCTAATGGGATGTATAGTTGTCCCAACAATAAAATATCTCAGCTTGATGCTGCATCATCTCATCTTCAGTAGGACTTTATAGCCCAACAGATTCCATGTACTCTGGCTTTATCATATACTTGTGTGTTGGAAATACATGTTTACCCCCCCCCCCTCTCGTATATATGTATATGGATTGACATCTACAGGTTGTACATGAAGTAATATACACAATGTATTTTCATACAAATACAAAAAAACGCATTTAAAATCATAATGCAATAATATTTCAAAACCGTGAAACATAATAAAAACTCCCTGTTATTCATAACATACTGCATTAGCTTAAAATAAGATGAATGTATCAAAATGAACAAGAAATATTTAATTTATGTACTAGACACCCAGTGCATCAAAACTCCGTGAACATCAACTACAATTTCCTTTCTATCTGTTAAAAACAAGAGAGAATTTTCTTATTTGTAAAATATAAATTATATAAAAATGGGCAGTCGTATAAGATTCAATTCTCAATGATAATAAAGAGAGTTTTACCATTATTCTGAAAGAAGACAATGGTGAGTATCTTATTAATTAGAATTTGTTTTCATTGTACTCAACTCTCTAAACCAATATTGCATCATGGGCTTTTATAGGCTTGAGACTAAAGATGACAGCCATTTCACGTAAAACTCATAAATGAAGTGTTTGTATGGTCAAAATACAATATTAGTCTGTTCTTATAACAGAAATAAATAATATTTTGGGTGAACATGCGCTTCTATTGCACTTCTAATAGAATAAATATGGTAATTGTAAAAATTCTAAAAATATACATATGTACTTGTAAAAATAAAAACACTGTATTTCCTCTATTAGAAGCTGATGCACTTTGACAAACGTGTTTGTATGATCAAAATACAATATTATTTTCACAATAAAAATAAACAACATTTTGGCTTTATACAAACTCATTTAATAGAGGAAATACAATACATGTACTTAACAATATTATATTGTTCCTTCAATTGCAGATATAAACAGATAATGATGGAACAACAATGTTCATCTGCTCATCAGTAGAATGTCAATAAGGAAACTTGACCTTATAACACGTACACACACATAAACCATGAATTCGCTGAATAGGTATAAATACTGCTCCACTAACTCAATTTTTGTTGCCCATACCTCAGTATGCCCACTATAGTAATTATACATATGATGTCGCTTGAACAAGTAAACACTTGCCAAAATGTGAACTATTTTCTGGCCATCTACTATTACCTCATTGTTAAAAATGTCCATTATTATTCCAGCCCTACAATCAGCGGAGGGGTCAATTTGTTTACTATTTTTATTACTCTGTTCACCAACCCATTTAGCATTAATGCATGATGATGTTTCACTCCTCCACTTGTTTGTAGTGTACACATTGCCCAGATAGCATACTCCATTATATCTCTCAGAGATAGTTTGGACTTTCAGTGCCTTAACTGAATACATTTCTTCTAGTGAAAGAACATCCTCCTCATCAAAATAAAGCTGGTACTGAGGCTTTAAAAACTGAATATGACTGCATTTTGCGAAAGAAAATCTTACGGAGGTATCTAATAAACTGGCTGATTTACCTGAATTCACATTTGAAGTGGTTTCTGCCAATGTTCCTCTGGAATCAGGCTCATTTAAATACAATATATCCTTACCTTGAAGAAAAGCTTCGGGCCATAAAATGTCATCAAGCTGTTGGCTCTACAAAAAACGTGCGCATTAGCTGTACTGTTATTGAATGATTGTTGTTTTTGTAAGAACCTAGTATTCCGTTATAACGTTCAAAGGAAAATAGCCAAAATGAGTAAACTGGTCCATAATACAATATGCAATCTTATAAGTGCATATTAATTGTGCATTTGCTACTTCCACATATTTTTTGCAATCGTTTTACAAAACTGTGCTAAAAATACACGAGATTGTAAAAGTTCCTGCATTGTAATCTTTATAACACAGATTAACTTGCATGCATGAACAAATAATTTCCAGCATTTATAATGTTTTTCAGGTATTACGATTTTCAGGGCAAAGAGCAAGAATACCACAACCCAGTTTTTTCAACAGAAAAACCTGGAGCTATTTTGGAAGGTGATCTCTCACTGCTATGTGGAATTTTCATTTTGTCAACGCGTTCTTGAATAATAATGGTGAACTAAAATACCTAATTTAATCCATGTCTTTGTAATAAACTTTGTAGTGCCACGAAGCACATTGTGCATTAGATCAATAACATGGAATCATACTGGCAAATAATATGTAAGCTGAATTAAAACTGTCCACCGTGCATCATACTCTTTCGAATTTAGACTGTTCAGTTGGGGTGGCAGCTTGTGATGCTCTATATCCATTGATTTTGTGTTCCTCATCTGATCGACGTTCATAATTGGCATAGCCATATCCACTGAAATCGGGTTTCTCTCCAAAATTACTTCTGGAGAATTCTTTACAACATTTACTGCATCCTGCAAACACAAATAGCATACAAATGTAACAGAGTCAGATTGTAAAAACTTCTGCAATGGAAATATTAATGATGTGCAAGCATTTCCAGTCTGGAAGTTCAAATCAAATCAAATCAGAATAGCTAATATGGATATTTTAAACATAGTTAACTATTGGAACCTTGTGAAACTGTGAAAGTATAACCGAAATCACTTCGAAAATTACCCATCTTGTGTTGAATGGAGTGTCTCTCAATGATATATTGTTAACTAAAACATTTATGCCTATTATGTAGAAATGCCTCAACTTACTGATCCAATTGTAAATTATATAGAATAACACAGAAACCCTCATGAATATTGGTCCATCTCTAATGCACATGCATTTAAGTTCAGATGGACTACCCATACTTCCACATGCAATATAGTTTGTGTTCTTCAAGAGTGACACAAACTACATGGTTACACATACAATATTGACACCCCTCAAAGCAGAATAGGTCATCCAAATTATCCCCCAGTCCATTCTTGCTCACTACTTCTAAAATAATACACCATTAGGCCGTTTTAACATTTCATTTTAACAAGATACTCCTCACACGCAACCCACATCTACAATGTTTTAATAAAACATATGCACTTTTACCCCCAGGTCGCCCACTATTCCAACTCACAAATTAGACACTACCTCAGTCTCAAATCCTCAGTCGCATAAAAAGTCCAGCCCAAACGAAAACATGCCTAGGCCACACACGACAGTCTCCAAGATTTCCTTCCAGATATTTTCATTTACGCCAATCTCCATTCCAATCTCCCCCACCGTTATGCCCTCTGCCCAGATTGTCAAGTTATAGATAAAGATTTTCATATGACACAATCAATGATAAATTAAGAGTACAAACATTGCCAGCTACATCAATCAGAGGAATACTACCACAATCTGATTAAAATAAGATCTTATTGGGCTTATTTATTCTTATTATTTTGAAATTTTATTTGTTTTAGTCTGATTGCCAAAGGCCATAGATCTGACAAACCTCTGTAACAACCAATCAGAAAGAGCGTTAGATATGGCATACACACATTAGTTACTGTAAAATACTTTATTTTAGCTGGAATTAATTTTTGCTGAAAAAGACTTTTTTTGGTGTTTCGTATGGAATTCATTTTCACTGATTTTCAATGAGATGAATGTAAAATTTGGGCAAAAAATAATCACTGGAATTTATTTTCACTGAATCATTCCTTCAGGGAATATAACGAAAATTAGTTCGAAGCGAAAATATAGTATTTAACAGCATTTGAGATCTCGTTGAACGAGACATCCAACTGAGCTTTGTCAGATGTAAAGGCTTTGACGATCAGACTAATAGAATAATTATATGTGCATACAAATTACAAAAATGAAAACTCAAATAATAATAAATAAATTGAAAAAAACCAATAAGATCTTATTTAAATCAGATTAAGCCTATCACAACTATGCAATTATTTATATTAATTCTGGAAAAATTTATATCCTTTTTTTAAATAATGTACTGTTATGCTATTTAGGTACATTCTTGTGAAAAATCTGTCCTCTCATATTTAATTATTCCACTATATTTGCCAGTTTACCTGATAGCTGATTGCAACAATGGAGCGTCAATCTGCAAATACCAGTAACCTTTGACTTTTAAAACAGACACGCGACTCCCAAGTATAGTTTCGATCAGAGAGTTTCCATCCAGATAAAGTATTTACTTTCATAAGATCAATAAATATATACTTTACAATAAAATTATAATTGTCCATTTGCAAACATAGTATGGTATTTTTGACATTGATGTCGTTGTTATGCTGAACAAGTTGTCGGTGAAACCTGGTTATTACCGATAACCTAGGAGGTCACAGTACAGGTGGTGCCCTCTGTAAGAGTTCACACAAACCTTCTAGTTCTGCACTGTTTACTTTTTTTAACGATTTTTCATCAAAATATGAGTTACGATCAAGATCGTTGAATAGATTAACAGCTGACCAGGTTACCAATAATGTAATGCGATCTTCGTCTCCACTGAGAGATACAGAAAACATAGATTTCAACAACAGTCCATTCCAACCATGTCAACCTGGATCATCTCGAAGTATGAATTGTTATGACCGATAAACATCCCCACAGTATGGGCACGGTTCTAGAAGCCACACGAATTGGTGACGTCACAAAATACATGACCTTCAATTGGGGTCGTTTCCTCGGTATATACTATTTGGTATATATAAATTGCAATAAAGATAATTAAGACATTGCATATAAGGTAAAACAAATCACGTAACAATTTAATGATAATAACGGTAATAAATCCTAGCTTAACAGTTCATATAGTCATTCGGGTCACGCCAAGAGTCACGCACTTTGTCGCAAAATGGCCGTGTGGTTGAAACTGGGTCATGGAGTGACGGGTGAGGAAGACATAATTAAACACTCTCAAAATCACAGTAAAACGGGGAATAGAAATGACACGGGTTCGAATAACACTAGATACACACTCACCAGAACCGAAGCAATCGTTTTTTTGGCTTTCCCGTTCAACAACACTGGAGTAGTTAGAAAAATAAACACCACTCAACGACCAACGTCGTGGCGTGGTACACAAGCTTGCCATCGACAAAAAACAACATTAGCTCACAGCTACCGTAAAAACATAAATCAAATAAACTGAAATCCCTCAAACCGTAACAAGTAAACAAAGAACGTCGCGAAAATATAATAAACCTCACAAAACTCCACCATGCAAAACTGAATGAATATATAATAAAATAACTTACGTCTTAAACTGGACGACGCGCAATTTGTTCAACAGTTTCATATATTTGTCCACACATTTATTGTCACAATTTAACCACAATTCAACTGTATATCAAGAACTCAAATCAGAAAAACAGAACACAAGAATACTACCTCACATGAAAGCCAGTTGAAGCCGACAACCCGGCAAAGTACGAACACAGTTTACAGCTGCAGGCCAGAAACAACAACAGAAACAAGAAGCAGTGCTTCTCTCCAAATGGAGTCAATTTAGTATTGACCCCCTAAGCATCGCTACTCCCCTTTCTAACTCTTTCCACCAAAATAATATATCGCCTCTTTAAGAATGTATTGACCCACAAACTAATGAATATTCATGAGCACAGAAACTGCTACGTCATGAATAAATTAGCATAATTTTAAAAAAATGCATAAAGTGTAGGTACGTCTTCTGGAGTCCTGCCCAGATATGTCTTCCTACTTTGACAGAACACCACCAAATTCCGTTTCCGGATACTTTGGTCAAGGTAATAAACTAATGTCAAATAGTGTGTGGATTATTAATTCAAATACAGGAAGTAGCCCAGGCATTTCCACGATTTTGTGTATGGTATTTTTTACGATGTTTTTTTTAGATGAAAGTGCTTGCAAAATAGCCTTTTTCAACTTATCATGTGCCATATTTTACAGTAAGGTAGTCGTTTTCAATGTGTCACTGTTGTTTTCATTATTTTCAAATCAACTATTGTTTGCATCTCATTATGAATAGACACATTTAATCTATCCTATTCCAACACACCTATTTATGAACTGCCTGTAAAAATAGAATGCAGCAAATAGCCCAACTAGGAAATAGATATGACCATGGATGAGAATTAGTCAAAAAAATACCTAAAATTTAGTCTTCTGCACTAAAAAAAGTAATTTTACGAAATATTTTAGTGTGTGTGTTTGTCAGGTCCTGTTCATGGGGTACAGGTTAATCCCAAACATCAACAGTTGAACTGTGACATAAACTCAAGAATATAATTAAAAAAAAATACCCACACATTTGCAGCCCAATACTTTTTTAATTCTACATTGCTGTTGGTATATGATGTTGATGTTTTTTTTTTAAAGTTGAGATGATTTAGATTTCATTAAAATGCTGGACAAACAAAAAACAACATCACTGTGTATTTGGAGAAGTACGAACAATGCGTTGCAGTTGTAAGTACATTCTTTCTATCGTACAACGATTTCAAGTATCAAGAAAGTTCTTTAGAGGCCCTCCTGTCTGATAGCATTATTAATTGAAATATACTTGATTGTAGGATAATATTACTATGTATCAAGATTTGAGGTTAGAATGGGAAAAGGGGAGGGATTATTAAATGCAATATATGTATGCCTTGAATGGGTGAGGAGCAATAGGAAAACTTTATATGCTGGAAATAATTTGCGTTCATGAAAATAAATAATACCTGCAATACTTGTTTTTATAATGATTTTGTCTTCTTTTTCTAAACAACCACAGATCACCGTGAAATGATGGCTGGACTAAATTCTCTGAATGAAGTAGTTGAAAACGAAAGACATAATGGTAATTAATTTCGTATAGAAGTGCGAAAAAAATGGACTCAATGTTTCAGGAAATAAATCAATTTGAAAAAAAAAACTACAATAAAAATAATTCTGATAAGATACAACTACAAACCTCGAAAAAAGAAACTCCCACAGAATTATCGGTACGTATGTATGTATTATTATTTTAAATAAAACTTCCATTTGTTATATTCACATGCAGACTGTTCATTGTCAAGCGTAGATAACTTTGTTTAACTTGTTGTAAGCATAGAGTATTTTATCTGTAGCATAATAAAATTAAAGGCTTAAGTTCTTCAATAGTGTGATTCTTCATTTGATTTTAACACACAAGGCATGTTTTGGATTCATGTTTCTGTTTCCATCCAAAATATATGATTCAGAGTCAAGTTATATAGCTGTTATTCACCAAGCAGATATTTAATTATCTCACGTGTTTTCTTTTTTGTCACATGAAATTAAGACGTCTTCATTCAGATGAGTTTAGGTTCAGGGTTCCAGATGGGCAAGTACCTGATTAAATGCATATGACGCTTGGCCACATTATAATTTTAATTTTTAATGTATTATTAGTAATTTTATATCATCAGGGATGAAACTACCAACCTATCAACAATCTGGGTTTTTATTAAAGGGTGACTAAAAATAGCTGTCTACAATGTATTTGTTTTGCCAACTGACTGATTAACACAAGTGACATAATAAAAAGAACTGAAGCTCCACAAAGTATTGTACATACCAGTTTATTATTCTTTTCAAAACATGTTATTTTGCAGGTAAAATACATGTCACAGTATATCTATGAGAGAAATCAGATTAGAAGAAGTAGTGCTGATAACAAAGAATATAGGAGTTATTCTGTTACAAATTAAACCTGAGTGATGAAAATGGTTAATTCAGTTCTTTAAAGATGAGAGAATAGGCTTTTGTTTAGAGTGAATTTTTTTTGAACCACTGGTTCCTACAGGGTTTGTAGGTACTTTTCCCATAATTCTGCAAATTGGGTCAAAAATGTTATTTGACTAACAACTAATTCTTCATAACCGTAAGCATGATTTATTTCCATTCACTATGCACTTTGCAGGTATTTAGGATGATTATTTCTGACGCTTGTTCATTTGTTGACGTTATCTTCAAATTTATTTGTCATTATTTTTTTTTTACTTTTTCAAAACTGTTGCCTGGACTTATTTTATATTTACGTCATGTAAGTGTGTAGGATGAACCTCTCTCAGGATTATTCATTCGCAATTTTGTGCAATATATAATGCCATGACATGACATGAGCCCAAGATAATACACAGGCCAACTTGTATTACACACTGACTATTAGCTTTTTTGCTGAGAGGATTTGTTCATGTTAATTAGATCTGACCAAAATCCTGCAAATAGGGTCAAAAATTATTTTATTATTTTCTCCTCATTGCTCACAACTGTTGGCTGATTTTCCACTTTTCATAGAAAAAGCATGTTTTTTATGTCTATCATCCAGGCTCTGGAAAAAGGTTTGCCTTGCACCTGCTTGCTCGTATAAATATAAAGATCTTATTCTCTTAACTGATAGGCATATACATATACATGTCATAATCGTTCTTGAGATTTGTTCATATTGTCATGCGATCTTCAATTTCCTGTTGCTATTTAAATAACCATTTTTGGGCATTGGTGACAATGAGTTCTTATTATCAATATTTAGCTTAGATGTCTAAAAAAACACAATATGGGAACACAGTTATTGTGGGTGAACAACAGTCCTATTTTTCATCATAAGTGAAAATCTTCCAAAAAAGATTTATTTAACACCTTAACACATTACATTCCTTCATAGATATATCACAGTTGGAATATTGAGCTATGCGTCATCGTATAAGACGAACATTTTACCTCATTAGGTTATATACATCAGTTTTTGAAAAAAATGATAGTCAACAGAACATATAAATTGCATTAAACGTCTAGATGGCTGCCTGCTTATTCTTAGAATATGTACATTTATATGCTTACTCGAAAATTACGGAAACCCATATCATAATCAAAAAAACACTGGTGAGGTAAATTGTAATTTTGTATACTTAATTTACAGTGGTTATTCTAAAAAAATTGACGAATACGACAGAGAGAAAGTGTGAATGAAGAGTTGCAAGACAAAAAAAACTGAGAAGGAAATCTCATTCAAGTAGATGGCATGTAAGAAAATATTATTAATTTTATTGAATCTTCTTAACAGGAAAAAGCACATGTAAAATGGAGCAATTATTGGAAACAAATAACAACTAAACAATTATAATAACTAAGTTGTCAACAAAATTCTTAACTAATGTATTAAAACACAAAATCTACGTGTATTTACTGCAAACCCAGTTCGTATTTCTTTGCTTGAATTTTTGCATGCACTGGTTTTAAACACTTATTGTCACAGATATAAATAGTAATTTTGTAAGTCTTGACATGAATTTCTCTCAGATTTTGTTCTCGTGGTCATGAAACAAATGATTTGGCATTTCATTGGCAATTGCTGACCTTGCTTGACCTGTTTGATAAAAGTGGTTATAAAAACCTCTAATAATTTGGGCACCTAGAAAAATGATTAGTTTTTGCTAGTCAAATCGATGGAATGATTACAGTTGTCATAAAAACAGATTTAAAAAGTTGCAGATACCCCCTTTGAAGTTTCGATATATCAAAATCAGCTGTGGACGTTTCAATGAATTGCACAAATACAAGAGAGGTCATTTCCAGGTGTCAAAGCAGCAAACATGAAAGAAATCCAGCTAACAGTATTTTAAGAAGTGAACTACAAAAAGAATTACCAAAAAGTAACAATGCAAACCTACCAAAATATTATCTGTATATAATACCATATTCTTTTCCTCATAATTACAGACAATGAAAAGACAAGAGAGAGAGTTCTCGGAACAAAGAAAGAAAAAAAATGTATGGAAATATGTAAGAAATGAGCTGATGTCGGATGAAGAGGAAAGAGCTGAGGATGAGATTATCATTAAAAACCAGCATGGAGTGCGCCAGAATTAAATGAACTGATCAAAATTCTAGATAACCGGTTAAAAGAGACGGGTTTGACTAAAAGGTTGTACAAACAAAAGGAGTAGATCGGATGTATATACTGACAGACCACGTCCTGTGAACACATATCCAATTTATATAGTAACTTTCCCACAATACAACAATGACAGGCTGATCTACATTTCAATATTTACTTACATTTTTAATTTTAAAAGTACATTTTAACATTTACACAGTTGCAATGTTATTTTTACAAGTAAGTTTTCACATTTCCATTTTTCACTTAAATTGTTTCACATTATTTTTACAAGTGTCTTTCGTATTATCTATTACTTCTATTACTACTTTAATAGACTGCACCATCATTATGGTGAACCTCCTGATGTCGGCCTAATGTTAGGTGCAATTCATTATATTAAAATGTTGGTATAACAAAACAATTTTGACACGCCATCCCCATGAAGTTACTCTCCCTTTAACCAACTATTGACAATTACATGCTGAGTTCATTCCATGAATGTAAAATTGAGAAGGCAAGGATTTAAAATTTAAACTCTTAATATGATTTTATATCAAAAGCCAGTACAATTCCCCTGGAGAAAATACTAGTATATGAAATAAATACAGATAAATTCTGCTCAAATACAGGAAAACAAATTTTAGGCAGAAAGATTAACTTACAAATACAGGTAAATACTGATATTTATTGTTGATGAATGCATGTAAAAATATGAAATGTATTTATCTGTGTTAAATGAGTGCATATACTTACTGTATTAAGCCTGTATTGTTGATTTATTCAGCAAAAATACTTTCTGTATTGAATATTTATTATTATGTATTGGGCTTTAATACAGGCATTATTACAATTTAATACAATCTGTTTTTTGGTGGGTTTTCATGCAGTATTCATGCCAACAGTCAAATCCGTCAAAATTGCATGCAGCTATTTGAACGTGTTCTACAGTATTATTGGGAGGCAGAATACTTCCCAAGTATTTACAAACATTGTACCCTAATGAACTCTTTTATTATACTTCCTATATTATGCCATAGCACATTGATTTTGTTTCTATATTTTATCATTTGTATATTGCCAAAACTTTCGGAGGAATGCTCAGTGGAAATATCGACTATGATTAAGATTGATTGTTTATTACTAAACTATTACGATTCAGATATCAACTCGCCCTCCAATTTATTTAAAAAAAAGAATATAAACATGCATTTGTTTTTGTATCATGATTTGTTTTGTCTTATACTATTTTTCAGCTACAGATAAGTAACATGAAAAATCTTTTCTAGACATGTCACGCTGAAAATGACACACGTTACAGTTTTTTGATATTTAATTATAGTTACAATTAGTTATTAGTGGAAATATATCTGCCTATCTCATTGTTGATTGTTGAAATACAGAACGGAATGTTGTTTCGTTTCTACAGAAATGTCATCATACCAATATATTGACTCTTCTGTCGAGCTAAAAAAATCAATTATAATAGAATCTCAGCATTAAATACATTTTTTTATTATAGGTTTTTGGATGTCATCAGCGACTTGCTGGTACACTGCTGTGATGAACTACTGGGTGAACTGCTGAGATGCAATTAACTAACTACACCACCAAAGAAAGATTCAGCAATTAGTTGCATTGCTAATTTACATAGATACAAAAGATGTATTGTAGGCTTTGTCGCTTGCTTATAAATAATTCAATACATAACATTTGACATAGATATGCATGGCCTTTCTATTTAATAACATATGACACCAATCACAATATACGTCAATTTATGCAAATCACCCCATATACCATAGTTGTGTCTGAACTATCCACGCAAACACGTGGCTGGCTGTCGAACTTGAAGCGAATTTGTATGTTGAAAATCAAGGTCTTGTCAGGTTCGTCAAACTTGACAATGCGACAATACAGCTAAAAACCCTCGGCGAAATTTCAGTTGTTCGCCGCGATCAGCTAACAAGAAATTTCGGTGGATGACTATATATCATCCAACATATTTTTGTCACATTTAATATTGGCTAAATGATTCAGGAAAAAAAATTCTATATAGTTCAAAGTGTTTTTATTTACATACATTCCCGTTCGGGTAAAAGAAATTGAACCTCTGGTCGAATTCATTATTTAAATAATCCTAGCATTAAACATTTGTTTTTCGATATGATCGGATTCATTGTTTATGAGCCAGAGGGGTTAATGGTGGCATTTGTTTTTGGGAAAATTAGAATGTAGAGCACACAATGGCGTGTTTTTAACTTATTTGTACTAAATGTGTTGTCGTAGCTCTGCTGTCGACAACGCCGAGTTTAGTTAGTCGTATAAATTATTTTCTTCATTTTTAATTTCTTTATCATTTTGTTCTAATACCTTGTAACAAAATGGTGTATTGTACTGGATATTTATACAGTACCCCAAACAATGTTTAGGGAACTGGAGAGCAGGTCGTGGAATCTATTTGGAATAAATTATAGTCGAGTGGTGATTCCAATCAATCCGTCTCCTTTATTACCTAGGTTCTGCTTCGCTAATGATAAAGTGGAGACTTAAATGTGACTGCATTGTAATAAACGGGTACAAGAAAAAAGATGCAAAAGTTATCTCCTTGTATCAAAATAAAAATACACCAAAAAATACAAAAGACATAGCAATGGCACCATTTAAATACTTAGCTCGTCTCTCAGTCAGAGATTCCAGCTAAAGTATCTGTGATGGGGCCTAAACACTACCAAATCCAGTTAAAGTACATTCCGAAACAGTGCTGCTTAACGTGGTAACAGTCGGACATATACTTTAGATAGGTTCAAGACTGAATTTATAATGAGCTAGTGGTGATTGTTTTTGGCGTCTATCTCCTGGAATACACGTACACCTGCCCGGCTCATAATGAAATGTGCCATCATCCGTTCTCACTACACAGAAGGATGGTTTATGATGACTTAGCGCATATCAAAACATTATCTCTAGCGGGATGCCATTGATTACCAAGGGTCGAAAATGATATGTCAAACAAGGATTAGACACCCATAACATTGTGACTAAAACAATTTCTCACGGCGAAATCAACTAAACCTCTACATGTGTAACAACAATCCAATCTACTTGCTTATGGGGTCGCAATGCATACAAGTATCGGGGCACTAGGACACACGCCATCAACAATCTCTTTTCAATAAATTAGGGGAATTATCTCCCCAACACGAAACTATTCTGGTATATTAATACCACACCTAGGTCTCGTCACCGCTACTGATACCACTTAAAGTATAGCATGTTTTTAAAACTGGACTGTTTCATCCCGGTTTTTTAAAGTTCAAATGAAGAAGGCAAAGTTTATATCTATCACAAGGGCTATACAAATATCACGATTCAATTAAAGTGAGCTTACCAAATTCGTGTGATTTTTACCAATCCCAAACTCATAGTCAAACAATTCTGAACAAAGCCTTGACTAGTTTCAGTGAGTTCAGTTCGCAATCAGGCAAGGACTCTGCTTTCCTTTTCCCAGCTTCAAACGACACGATTGGGGGCTGCCAAATACGCCCTCTACGGTGTTTGTGCTCTATTTCCTATATCGCCAACATTCTTTAGGTCGCACCGCATCTATATACATTGATTCTGTTTGTTTACAAACATGGTCATTGTTGCGTGTTTTGGGTGTATACAGCGTGACTTGTTATTTCTAAACAAGCTCATTAACCCTCAATAATCATGATCTGATGGGAAGACCAGAAAAAGATGTAGATATGGTCCTTGTTGTTGTTTATTTTTTGTTGATGTTGTTAATAGTTGTTGCCGTTGTCATTTATTTAGACACCCACTCCAGGAAAGACAACATCGGTGACTCATGGAACTAATTAGGTCGCGACCCCCAAACTACTCACGCATGCAAGGTACCTTGCAATTGCTTTGAAGTTCAGAACTGGAGTGATTTATTTACTTGTCAACACATTCAGTTCAATGGCTCATTGTACGATTTCACGGGACGTATTTCTATTGATGTACATAATTTGTGAAGGGGCCTGCTATTATTCTAAATGGTTGCATTGATATTTTTTGAGCTCTCGCATTTGTCGATTTTCATAATGATTATATAAGTTTTCTAATTTTGGTAAAATATTATTGACAACCAATCCGATTGTTTTATATGTTGGTGTGAACAATGTCAGATGGATTTTGATTCATTTAATCTCCACCAGACTAATTTATTTAGTGTTTATTTAGTGAATATTTTTGTTATATGAAAATAGAATCGAATTGACATATCCTTCTCTGAAACAGTGGACCTCTTTTAGCCTAAAAAGCTGCTTGTTCAAGAATGTCACAGTGTAAGGCCTGCTTATCGCAATTGAGAGGGCACCCACATAACTCACACTGGACAGGGGGTTCTTTCACCTCTAAAATTGGGTAGACAAGAAATGGAAATGAAATACACATACACCAACATATTGAGTTTAATACCTCTCAAAATAATTAACAGAAATAAAGTACAGAACAATACAATGAATAAAGTCAGTAAAATAGAGGATTGCTTAGGGAAGTGTGCATAGGACTCACCAATCAAGGATATAGAAATGAACGACAGTCAATGGCTTCTGCAACACATTAACTAAGAAATACATGAGTCTTGCTTGCAGAGGAACACTGTTATTCTGGAGGGCACCGCTGAAAGCAGGAGATCGCAGAGCAGTTCATACTAGTCTCGCAGAATGATGGTTGTAGCCTGTATTACTTGTCTCACAACACGAAGCAGCAACACACAATGTACTTGAAATGATGGACCTCAGTCTGTCCAATTTATAGACATAAATAGCCGAGATTCAGTGACACATGAACTTTGGGTTTCCACATGAGCCAACCAGAATGTGATCTTGCTAGCAGCTGTGTCACGTAATCAACTCAGTAGATCCTAAACACCCTTTGTTATGTAAATCACAAGCACACCTGGTAGATTCCAACTGTCCTACAGTTGAAAACAAGTATGACAGTTATCACACAGCAATGCACACAGTTTCTTCCCATGATTCCATGCATACTTCTATTTGCAGGGTTTGAGGTAGCATGACAAAAACATAAAATAAAGGATGCTTTCATTACTCCCTCTTCAAAACTGAACATGGCGTATTTTCAGTCCAATAATCACCATCAACTGCTAATAAATTTACATTTCTCAAAATCCAAAAAATATCGTTACAGTAATTCTAAGCATTCTCAATCCTGCTTAAATAGTCTGCACTTATATTTTCTTTAACTTTAATTGCTATAATGTGGTAGCTAAATGGGACCCACCGCATTAATCTACTGTTTACATCTTGTGCATTGTTTAAATAAATTAATGGTTCGTGTTCAGTCTTCCCAAAATAAATTCTTTACCATTTAAATATTGGTGAATTTAATGCAATGCCCAAAACACTGCCAAACACTCTTTTCCAATTAAAGGCAGGCCTTACACTGTGACAATGAAACATGATCACATCTTATCTCAAATGAAGATGTCTCATGACGTTTGGCTCTCCCTCCGTTAATTGAATGTTGTCCTCAGTATTGTGATTGGCTGTTCGGCATTAGCATTATTTTTACTCTATAGCGTTATTATTTCGAGAGAGTAGTTGGGTGCAAAGTAACCTCATCCATATATCAAATTGGCAATCAATTCTAACATTTTGGATAGTTTTTTGTAGCCACTACATTTTTTTGGAACCATACATAAAGAAAGTTGATCATTAAAAGTAGCAAATATTATATTTTACTTTCTTTACACAACTTTCATACTATTCAATTCTGAGTATGCACATATCTGTCTTTCATATGATGCAAAACACTGATTTTTGCCCTACTTTGACAAAAATTAGTGTAATATACGCAATGAAATAATGCATTAGAAAAAATGGTGAGAGAGACATTCTGAACAGTAAAATATTATCCAGTGTAAAAGAAACAAAGTTAGCTGTCACAAAATTGTTAGGACAGGTTAAAGAGGAAACTGCTTCTATTGTCATAATCATGTTGCCTTCAACACCTGGGGACAGTAAACCTCTAGATAACAGTAAAAGAGAAGGAATATTTGCAAAATTTCATTGAGTGAGATTATCATCGGAGTTAAAGCAGCACATGAAAAAAAAATACTGGCAAAAACAGATGTCCCAGTTTCACCTGTGGTAATGATGAGAACTTTTTAAACTTTACTTCTGCAACGAGAAAGAGTTGAACTTAGCGACAACAATAGCAGCTCTATCAAAATTGTACGAGGGAATGTACTGTGTTGCGCCTCGGCCAGCATACTCTCCCTTGATTCAGACTTTGTCTACATTGAAAAGAACTGAAAACGAGTTGCCGACATTTATGGCATACACAACTATACGGGATGACAAAGAAAATTGTGGTGAACTATTCCCTGTCTGACAAAACATACCTGTTTTTTGCTGAGTGGTATATTTTATTCGACTACATTATGCACCCATTGCACAAAATAAGCTTGTTTTGCCAAGTTTCGCTGTGTTATTATACATTTGTTGTTGTTTTGCTTTATCTCATGTAACACAATTTTTTATGTTTGCGCCTGCTATCTATATTTTAAAATCGTCTTTTGAGTATTCACAATTTTAAAAAATTTTAACAGTCAAGAGCCAAGTGCAAAACAAAAAAATTACTCCCAAGTGCCCATAAACCTGCATCTCTACCTTAAGCTTCAATTCATTAGCATTGTAACATTGTTGCTTTTCATCTGCCTTTCATCTGACGTTGGTCACCAAAATATGGTTCAAGAAGGTCTAGGTTAAACATCTTGGAAAGGACACACTGCATACCAGGCTGACTCAGCAAGAATCGTGTGACCTCAACAAAGGAGTTAACTATAACAATAAGAAAAGAAAAGAAAAACTTAACCTGTGTAGGTATTTATAACATGAAATAAATGTAAGGAACAATTTTCTCTAAGCAGCATTCATGCATTTAATGCGAGTAAAATCATCCTTTCATGTATATATTGACCTCTTTCCTATGCTTTTGTTTTGCCTAATTATTTAGTTGAATTGAAAACCATACAGTATCTTTTCAAAATTTAAATTCGCTGCTTCATATACACCAAACAAATGCTATAATTTATTTACTATACGCAGAAACTGCAGTAGTATAACTACAGATATACATAGTAGACTGTTGGCTGTAGTGTGTTGTGTTTTACAGAATAACTTAGTAAATTAAAATTAAAAGTGATTTTGTTTCTGGAGGGCGGCGGCCGTGTATGATAAAGTGTCGACAAGCTATGGACACGATGCACCATGTACGGTGAACGATAGTCTTATTCTCGAATTTGAAGGTGCCAACGTTTCTATCAATAATGCTTATTAATCCCACTAAATTGTAGGTTATACGTAAACAGACTTCACAGATTATATACATCAAGGAAGTAAACAATATGTTCTGAATGGCTTTATAATGTGTAAAAAAGATACAATGGTCGTAAGATATCCACAGAGGAAATGTGTACAATGAGCAATCTTCCTTATGCTTATATAATGTAAAACAAGGATTCTCTCATTCTTCCAACAAATACAGTTAATTGTTAATATTTGTTCCAATATTTTGTTTTCAATGTTTATCTGAACGGGTCTGCCCATGCTGGCTTCACATCTAATAATTACAGTATTGTATCAGCAACGCATAGGCTCATAATGCACAAGTTGGTTCATGAAATGTATAAATAAAAAAAATATTATTGATTATGAGTAAGCTACATAAGTGGATTTGCTGACATACTCAAACAAAAAATAACTTGGCAGTTAAACAAATTATCAATATATGAGCATGCACCTCTCCTGTGCCCTTTCATAGACTTGCCATATGCTGTGCATTTTGGGTGCCATTTGTTTGCTTTTTAATATTGTACCATGACTATCAAATGCCCCAGACTGTTAAGGTTATTTATCCTGAATAAACGACTTATCAAGTTTGCATAGTCTTTTTCGCTTTATTTTTTTTTATTTGCAATTTCTCTTTTTTAGAGTGATGGTTTATGCTGTCGCTAAATCTCAAATAATCTAGGTCCTCCAGGTTTCATGGCTAGTCTGACTGGGGTTAAATCAGCTTCTTTATAAATCAAATTATTTATGACGTGTTGTCCCTTGTTGAACAACATCACTGCCATGTTTATTCCTGAACTAATTTTCTTATGACCATGACTTTGGTACTTTAGAAGGATGTTCCATCTCACATGATGTAATCTTTCATTCTGCTTTTGAGTGAGTCCATGCAACACCTTCCAACAACTTCCCATTCTTCAGCTTGGAGAACACTAGTTGCAATAAATTAACAGCAGGAGCAATTGATGTCTGTTTGTCTTTCTTCCTGTAACTTTATCAGACTACCATTTGCACCAACTGTCTTTCCAATCTTGACGACTATCATGGTTTGAGATATCAAAAATACTTGTGTAGTGGTCCAGAATGGCCTTGGTCTGCCTGCTCGTAGCTGCTCATAATAAAAAAAACATTTAATCTCTGGGTGATTTTTAATTTTCTTTTGTAATACAAATTCAACATACAATATACATGACACCTTGGTTTGGAGCCTAATATGGGTTATCCATCATTTGTGAACTGGAGAATTTTTAGTTTGAGAAAGAGAGTAGATAGAAATTTGTAAATGACCACACATTTATAGTATTAAATAAAATAACCATGCACGGTGCAGATCTGAACAAAATAATTGCACAATATTTCCCAAGCCATACAAATCTATAATGAGAAACCTCTTATGTTTGTAACAAATTCTTTCAACACCCACTTTTTGTTTTGTCGAATGACAACACCGTAAAACAGCTCAAAGGCATTTATCATACTGTTGGTCAATTGGGAACGACCTGTCAATCCTTTGACATCTTCCAACATTTTACCTGATTGGCAATTAGAAACAACAATAAATAAAATGTTAATATGTACTGGTAGTCTATATTTCAAATGAACAAACATATCTACAGGACACACTGCAAACAAAGGAAATGTGCACACTGCAACCAAAATCATAATAAAATTAAAATAATTTAATTTGTGAATAAGCAAGCATTATTTTTGGAAATTAGTGTGGCTGATTAAGCAGCTAAACATAAAGTGCCACACATCTGGTATGGACAATGGTTACAAGTGATGTTATATAGTCACAATAACAGACCACAAATAAATTATAATAAAACTGCAATATATAATTATTCAAATTATATATATTAAATAACAATGAATATATCGACCTGAAGTTATGCCACTCCTTAGACCTTTCGAATAAAACACAAGCATCGCCTTCTTCCATGCTTTTGGTGAAACCATCATGATTTAGAGGAAAATTCGGTTCATGTTCTAAAAACATTCTGTGTAGTTCAAGTCCTTCTCATTTTCTACAATGAGCGCAACTATTGGACATGATATGGGCTTCAACAACTTTGCCTAAAACGACAAATGACGAGAAGAAAATCCTCTCGAATTCAATGAACCATCCACAAATTCTGTCACATTTGCTGTGCAATTTTCTCAACCTGAATTGCAACTCTCTCAATTCACGTGCAGCTCAATCAAATTCGGTAGCAATAACGCGTTCAGTCGCTTTCGCGAATGTCGAACAATTGTCAGCGTACAGATAGTCAGACAACAGAGTGGGGAGGCCAATATAACTTGCAAACTCCATGAGTGCTCTTCTTTTTTTTCCCCGATTCCTCGCATACCCAATTTTTTTGGTCTTCGTTGAGGATGTGATCTCCGCAGTTTCGCGACAGCGATCATTGTTGCTTGTAAATTCGAAATGGCTGCCCATTCCTAGCGCGTGTTTGCAGACAGCTTCAAAGTTCCGAGTTTGCATACGGCAAACCTGCTTATTTTCTAAAGATTTTCGTTCAAAGAAATGACTTCCATCAATATGAGTTGTTCTTCAGACTTTTCAAATACGTTTTCTGCAACATCAGACTGCAGTTTCTTGGCTGAGACGGGAGGCGTAACAATCATCAGATTCCCTTTCAGATCCAGTAGACTCAGATTCAGGAAAAGTACTGTTCGTATTAAGAACCTCGATCGCTGTCACGCAATTTTGCTTATGTACTCTTCGGCATTTTGTCCGATGTCGTCTACTTTTTCCTGCTTCTGCATCTTTTCACTCCCTATGGCATGTTGGAAGCGTCTACGTTTTGTATGTCGGTCTAGTTGATCACGTTCGACGTATATAAACAGGAAGCCAGGACAGAAAGTCACACACCGCGTATGTGCGTAGGCCAGTAACTTATTTGCATATACATGTATCAAAGGTGACCTGTCAATCAAGGAGCAGCGTAAATATTCTTTTCGGATTTTTGATCACATACGCGTGCCTTGGTTCCCTTTATTTAAAAATCGTTTTTTGATAAGTTCCACTGATGATCGAGCTCTATAATTTTAAATGTCTCTGGCTAAGACTGTCTTAGTACAAAAAAGGGAAAAAAATCACTCCGAATGCACATGAACATGCATCGATATCTAAAGCTGATTTCACATAATATGAAAGAATCGTCGTGGACTCAATCAAATCATCAAAATCCAGATGCCCAGCCCCTACTGCTGGAACTAGTGCAGCGACGTGTTGATGCAGTGGGTTTAAACTCATAAACTTGTCTAGAGGCTTCCCACCTGGTGGATAATGCAGACATGGAGACAGGCATTATCCCCAAAATCCAACAAAGGCACTTTTTTAAGATAGGATCGCCAGAAATAGGTGAACAAGATGGATGACTTCCGCCCGTCGTCAGTGCTTCCCAGTCAAATAAACATCACAAGTGCCATAAACATTGCATACAAATATAAATTATATTTTTCAATTTTTCCGTTGTAATAGACAGTTGTTAAATTAAATCAATACCCAACTTGTCGTAAAAGCTGATGATAAATCTTACACTGTTCCAGAGTATTACCAATGGACGATGTGTATTTGTGTGGCAGTGGAATAATACCGGTTTTAATATTTTAACCACTAGACTTTCCTGCTCATATTTGTGTGCATTTTTTTTATATTCTTCAATATTTCAAACAATGTGTTACTACTTTATTGACTTTCAAATGATACTTGTATATGTTTTCTATTGCATTTACCATAATACAAAAACATAATATTTACCAAATCTTGACACAATGAGAATAGACCATTTGCTGTATTTTAATACTATAATATACATCTATATCTAAATAATGTTTCAAGATAGTTATTATTGATGGATTAACAGGAATTTATTACTACAATTCCGAAAACAAACCTTTAGATTAGCAGAGTATTTTCAAATTGAATATTAGAGATAATAGGATTCCAGTCTATTACGTACAATTTCAAATCCTTTTTGTTTAAACATTTACATAATTCAGAAGCTGTATATAAATACAATAGAGGCTAAAATTATGTGCAATGGTAGACAACTGTGTGATTTCAAAGAGAAACAGAAGAAAAGAAAATTTAAAACACTGAATTCTAAACTAGAAGTTTCACTCTGGTTCATGAAGAGTTTTTAGCTTACAGTAAAAAACCTCACAGCAACGCAAGATGCAAATTCAGATTGGTTTTAATTTTGTGTCAGACAACATTGTGGAGGAAAAGATATAACCTGAAAAAATAAGAAACAATACAGTTCTGACATTGCTGCCAGTGAGAAATTTATGAGTTTGTTTTATTTGAGTTATTTGAACTGCAACATTTTTTAGATAAATTCAGATGCCACAGACTCAATGGGAAGGTCAATCCACTGGCCGAGATTCATTCACTAACGAATGCGACTTTGGGGGAACCTTGGTTAAGGTCCGCAGGTGCTTGTGTTCGATCGAGCCTGGTTCACACCAGGATAGCACATTAAATTTCCATTTGATATGTAGATGGTCGCACAGCTATGTCATGTAGTCCCAAACAGGAAATGATTTCTGTGGCAAAATGCACAGCACTAGCACTTGCGATTTTCACATACAAAAAAAAGTTAGGAGAGACAACAGTGACATTCAATGTCCGAAACTGTCGCCTGGCACAAAAATATTTCAAGCAGACGTTTTGTGGCTGTACCTGGTTGGAATGAAGCAGTTAAAGAGGCACATGACACAGCTCGCAATTATTTTCGTTCTTGGTGTGATTCCGGTAAACCTAGATATGGTTTTGTGTACCAGATGATGCGCAAATCGAGGTCACAATTCAAACTTGCGTTACGCTACTGCAGGAATAATAAGATCCAATTCGAGTCTGATAATCTGGCCAAGTTGTTGATGAACAAAGATCGGCGGATATTTTGGAAAAAGGCGACAACGGCATATAACGCGCCACTTTCATGTACTGTTGACGGTTGCTCCGGTGAATCTAATATTGCGAACATGTGGGCAAACCATTTTAATACGATTTTAAATTCTGTTAATAAAGTTAAAGTGCAGCAATATATTTCAGTTAATACGTTAGATGTTCCAATTGTGTCTGTAAAAGAAGTCGCTACGTTTGTGCAGAGTATCGAGCTAGAGAAATCATGTGGAGCAGACAGTCTATGTGCTGAGCATCTTAAATTCGCTAGCCCAGTTATCTCATTGCATCTGTCAATGTGTCTGTCTGCAATGCTTGTACACGGAACTGTTCCAAGACGGTTGATTGAAGTTGAACTGCTTCCAATAGCTAAGAATAAATGTGGAAATATGACCAGCAAAGATAATTATCGACCCATTGCCATAACTACAGTTTTATCCAAAATTTTTGAACACATTCTTCTAAACAGATGTCAGAATTATCTTGATGTTTCAGACAATCAATTTAGTTTTAAAAAGAAACACTCGACTGACTTATGTATTTTTAGTCTGAAAGAAATTATTAAGCACTACAATTCCCGTGAATGTCATGTATTTGTTTGCTTTCTCGATGCATCTATGGCCTTTGACAGGGTTAATCATTGGGCCTTGTTTAATAAGCTCACAGAACGCATGGTGCCGGGTTACATTATTCGGTTTCTTATCAACTGGTATGAAAATCAAATGTACTGCGTAAGATGGGGAAGTTCTATTTCCCGCTCATTAAGTGTATCCAATGGAGTTAGACAAGGTGGTGTTTTGTCATCTTCGCTGTTCAATGTGTATATAGATGACCTAAATGTGAAGTTAAATAAACTTTCATGTGGCTGTCTTGTTGGCAACAAAGTAATTAATAATATCAGTTATGCGGATAACATGTGTCTAATAAGCCCTCTATAAAAGGGCTATGAAAACTGCTGAAAACTTGTGAATTGTTTGCTACTGATCATGATATGCTCTATAACGTGTTGAAAACGAAGTGTATGTACTTTTCATCCAAGCTTAAACTGAACATTATGCCACAGATTAGACTGATGGGCCAGAACATAGAATTTGTCTCGCAGATTACGTATCTGGGTCACAGGGTCACGTGTGACATGAAGGATAATGCAGACATTGACCACCAACGTCGCTTGTTTTGTGTGAGAGCAAACCTACTTCTTAGGAAATTCGTTAAATGCAGCTATGATGTTAAATGTATCTTGTTCAAAACGTATTGTTATAATATTTATTGTTCACAGTTGTGGTGCTTTTTTAACAAAGCGACCCTTAATTCTTTTAAGGTTTTTTATAACAACCTATTCCGTAGACTTTTTGACTATCCATATGACCACAGTGCCAGATCTATGTTTGTGTCAAATCATTTTATGAAACTTACAGGAATATAGTATATAAATTTAGAGAGCGTGCATGCTCGTCCAACAACAGTATATTAACTAATTTATGGAACAGTGATTTGAGATGGAAGTCAGCCTTGTTGCAGCGTTGGAATGAAATGCTGTACTGAGATGCTATGTGCAATTATGTAATAGCAAGCGAACTATCATTTCCTGTTTATGTTTCTTGTTCTTTCTAGTATTTATTTATTATTATTATTATTATTATTATTATTATTATTGTGTGTATATGGACTTGTTTGTCTGAAATACATAGTATATAGTATATAAATAGTGTTAGCCATATTGAATTGACTATTCATAGCGGACTGTATCTTCGTATTGTTGTGCTTTTAAGTCTACTATGATGTGGTGACGTGGAATCAAATCCAGAACTATCATCTTGTGCAACTGCAAATAGTGCTAAGGCTAGTAAAGAACCCGAGTCCATTGATGATCATGTTATAGTTACGCAACTGAAGAGTTTCAATAACACCAAATTGGACGATGTTATTCAGTCCATGAATGAGCGTTTTGAGCAGCTGGAGCAAAAGACAGATAAATTTATGGGTCAAATGCGTTCTGAACTAGAAAATGTTTCATCAGGATTCCAACAGGTGAATACTCGGATTAGTGAACTGGAAGCAGAAAACCGCATACTACATCGTAAAATGGATGGTTATGAAGCAGCTTTGGGTCGACAAAAGGGCAATATATGCGTGAATTTCTTACTAACGTGCTTGATGTAGTTACTGAGTTAATTGAAATAGATCGCGCCCGTCGGCTACCATTCACATCGAAACCGCAGCCAATCGTCTTCTAGCCTTGGTTAGAAATTAAAAGATTACAGCGTTCGTGTTACTTAAAATTGTACGCCTATGATTCGTGAAAAACGACATAAGCTGGGTGTGTTTTTTAGGAGAGCTCTAGATGAAGGTGGATAATTGATGGTACGTTTATGACAAATCAACTGATGATATTATGATTATTAATGGATAATGGGATGGCCACGGCCTGACAGCAGTTCTTGTATATCTTGTAATTAAAATAATGTAATAATTCCCAACATACCTTGTAACGTAATATGTAATAATGTTATTAATATAGTTGTATGGAATGTTAAAGGTTTGATATTAAAATGGAATAACCCGGATTTTTAGCATATTAGAGGAACTTTGATTTTTTTTTACAGAAACTATGTGTTCTGCTCTCAGACTGACTAATTTCAATCTTAATGACTATATATGCAAACATTTCTGTCGTAAGAAACGTTGTGTAATGGGACGTCCATCAGGTGGAATTAGTGTTTTGTATAAATCAAGTCTAAATAATAATGTACCTATATTTTCAAAATCGCTGGTAGATGTTATATGGGTAACGTGTGACTTTGGTATTCCAATCTGTTTTGGAGTTGTGTATTTTTCACCAAACATGTTCAAATTATGCAAATGAGGCCTTTCCTGTATTTTGGAAAATGAGTTAGCCAATATTTTGGCTACATATCCAAATCATAAAGTGTTCATCTGTGGGGATTGCAATGCCCGGACGGCATCAGAACCTGATTTTGTCAGTTTAGATTCTGTACATCCGTTAGATAATAATATACTTGACACCCGAGATATCCTCCCAACAAGAAATTCTCAAGACTCGTGTGTAAATCATTTTGGTATTTTACATTTGGATTTTTGTAAACATACTGGGATTAGAATAGTACTTCTGTTAAAGATATGAAATGTAAGGTTCATAAAGTTACTTGATGTACAGGTCCTTGGTTTAAGTTTAAATGTATTAATATGAGTAAATATGTTCAAAAAAGTTTGAGATTGTATAGAAATTGTAAAACGCAAACCAATCTTACCCAGTATCACGGAGCAAGAAATGATTATCATTCATTGTAAATATAGAAAAAAATATGTTTTATGACTCAGAAAAAATGAAATTATCACTTGCTGCTAAAGATGAAACATTTTCCCTGTTTTGGTCCCTTTTGAAGTCAAGCACAACAAGTTGCTCGCCTGATATCGGTATTCAACATTGGTTTAATTAAAAATAGTTCATACGGTAATGTAAACAATTATAGAGGTATAACTATGTTGCCTGTCAGAGCTAAAGTTTTCAGTAATATTATTTTTGGCAGGGAACTCGTGGGTGGAGTCAAATAATCCTTTAGTCGATGCCCAAGCTGGTTTTCACAAGAATTATTCAACAACTGATAACATTTATATTTAACAATCAATTATTAATAGGTAGTTACATATTAAGGGTAGAATGTATTGTGTATTCGTTGATTATGAAAAAGCATTCGACAAGATTAACCATTGTAAGTTATTTTATAAGTTAGCCAATATGGGAATTAATTAGATGCTTTTTAGTTCAGTGTATTCAATGTATTGTAAAGTGAAAGCATGTGTTCGCACACCTGTTGGTATAACCGAGTTCTTTGACTGTCACGTGGGTGCACAGCAGGGTAGTGTGTTATCGCCCTTGCTTTTTAGTCTTTTTATAAATGATTTTGGAGGTTCAGTCGAGCACGAGTACATTAATTAACTTTAAAGTTGTTTTATTTATTGTACGCCGATGATGTGGCCATGTTTAGCAGTACAGTTGTTGGTTTTCAACGTTTTCTAAATAATTAATCTAACTATACAGGAAATAGAGACCAAAAGTAAAATCATGGTATTTGAAAACGGTGGGCGTTTTCTGTCTATGTTCCATGCTCCATATTTTACAGACTTATTCATACCTTATTTTTTCAAGTAAAAATAAGTGGTGATGGTGCACAAATTTCCCAAAGTGTCAACTATAATTTGTTTGTCATTTAGTATACTTAAAATAGGAACTACTGTTAAGAGTGCCCAAGATATGGTTGAAATAAATCTGGTTTTAATGCATTTGTTGTTGCTTACTTGTATATTTCATTCAATTTTGTTGGGATTGTTAATTGTAGAACCATGGATGACAATATCGGGAATTTATTTCGAGGAAACCATGCAATAGCTTGTGTAAAAGGAAAGGAATGATATGAAACAATAAGGGATTATGACTTCTAAGACGTTATTACATCAGTCAACCATTACAATTGACAGGAAGTCTGTAGAGTTTTATCTTGGTGGTGATTATAAGGTACATTTACCCTTCCCATGAAAACACATTTTAAATGGAAATGAGTAATATAGCTTTGTTGTAATTATACACATTACACAATTTGATGATAATTTCAATTTTATACTAAATATTATTTTCTCTAGTTTATATTGATGGTGTTAGGTTTGAAAGTATCAACCAGTAACTATGCCTGTTCCTGGTGTTATTGTTCAAAAGATGAGAGGTAAGAGTCGAACATCATTTTATGTTAGCTTATCAAATTCAAATCTGTATTCTGGATCTGATCAGAAAATAGTTTTGTGACAGAATTCAGATTTCAGGGGTGTTGTTCGTGATTTTCGTGAATTAAGTCTGGATTTTTAGTTCTTGTTTGGCTACTAAATTGCTAGATACAAATGTCAAGTGGTCGCATGGCAAGTTATACCTATTCAGATATCAAGATGGACACTAGTGTATCGTAAGGGAAAGATTTGCCACAATTTATGGAATACACAAATAACTTACAAACAGACTAAATAGGGTTTTTACACAGTGAGTCAGTTTTACGCAATAAAAGTACAGTAAAAATATGTTACTGTATATAAATAATAAGAAAATAATAATGTTAATCTAAATACTAGACTGATTGCAAAGGTAGACAAATTAGGTATTTAGCAATTTAGTTTTTCTAGACATGGTGGGATCTAAACAGGGACTTGTTTGAAATATAAAAGAAATTATACTCACCTCATCACAGTGCGTTATTATGAATGACAGCTAAACGTCATGATTCATGTCACTATTTTATTGAGCGATGCACAGCATTGAGCTTGTTGTTCCTGTATATACATTTTAACTTTGCGTCTCATCGCGGTATGGCATTTTCTTTCATAATTCAACATTCCGACATATTATAACAACAAATATCTTGTTTTTATGAATATTACTAATTATTGACGTAAAGCTTATAATTATTTATTTCATTTTATTGTTTGTATACTTTTTAAGTATCTCTAGTTAAACTTCAAGTTGTTAATTTATGGTTTTGCCACAATTTATTAGGCATCAACATCTATGGATATATATACAAGTAACTACGATCAATCTCTTATTTCAGACACAATATGAGTAAACACAATGAATACTGGGAGGAGAAACCACATTGCAAAGATTTGGACGGTTAAATCCGCTTGAAATCTGATTTCTTCATCCATCGAGACCCATTATTCAATATTTTGCCACATCTTTTGCTATGAATAAAATATATTATTATACATCTGTCACCGTAACGCCATAGGTTACAGCGTGCCGTAATTTTGCGGTATTTTATGGGGTATTTTCATCCTACCATATTAGGAAATGCGAATTCCAAATATGGAATTATTACGCGAGTAAGCGTCCTCTAATAATAAAAACAAACGTGGCTGCCACCAGAATTCAACCCCCGGACTCCATACAAAGAAGTTCGCTGAATCTGTTCTAAACTTTTTAGATTTCGGCATTCCTATGATGTATCCTTGGTAGAAAAAGATGTATAATAATAAGGTTATTACGAAGATACCTCAAAGTTTGCACTCAGACAGTACCTGTCGCATTGACCTCCGCTGCGCGTCGGTCAGTACTGTCTTCGTGCATACTTTGAGCTATCTTCGTAATAACCTCATATTCTGATTAGAGCAGAGGTAATAGATTGTCATGAACTGAAAGGTAAGTTATTTTAAGCCTTTTTTTATAAATCTTTCAAGGTATGCATTCAGGAGATACAAGCTAGATCTACTTGTTACCGTAAATACACTATTTTACTGTAGAGGTGATTTGCAAAACGCTGTTACGACGGTTGAACACGAAACACTAATAATACAATGGATTTAATGACATTGTTCATACGATTATGTTGCCTGATGTCTCTTTTTTTGTTTTGTTTTTTGCCAGAGAAGAACAAATAATTGAAGGTGGCAATAATAAGGTGCATGTAACATTTTCAATATTGCAGAAAAAGGATCTGCTGATGCACAAGTCTGACAGGTGATGGGAAGGAAAAACTATTAAAGGCAGAGTATTTTGAAAGGTTTCTAAGACCAAAAACATCAGTTACAGTTCAGATTATATGGCAGGTCATTACTTAATAATTCATTTATTTCAGTGTTTGAAATGGGCACTCGCCCACACGAGCGGGACATGCAACTCGAGCCTTGACGTGCTTGGTTTTTGAAACATTAGTGTATGCTCATCGTCCTATTCATCATGTGACAATGATTTAACAAGTAGGTAAATACAATGAAATCAAAGAAATCGCGCATGAATAACTATTTATCAAACTTTATTGGTGCATGTGAGTGGATAGTCAGTCCGTTATCTTTACGGTCAGCGACATGCATATTACAGTTTGTTGTTTATTCAATAAATATTTCCTGACAAAATTGCACTAAAACCTATAAAACACTGACTTCTTCTATCTGTCCCATGAAGCACTGCTTATAATAATCCATGACATAGAAGGATATTTTCACTGGAATATATGTGACTGTGGTACAAGAAGGTAACATTTTGTATACAATCGTGACTTGGTTTTGTTTTCTTTTTAGGAATTCGGTAGGCTATATGGGCTAAAGAAACCAACACCTGATTAAAGAAAAGACTAAAGAATAGACCAAGCTGTTCTAGTCTTTATTGACATTATTCACGGGTCACCAGAAGAAAAGTATTACTCCTTACATGCATATTCTGGAATAATGATGATATCACACTGAATTTACTGGGCAAGGTACATTATTTTTTGTATTTTAGACAATGTTACGTTGTTTTTATCCTCCCTACTAAATCAGTCTGAAATATGTCGAGATCAGCCCTATTATTTATTATTTCTTGGTAATGTTCGCTACTATTGGTTGATATACTTATATCATAGTCTACTAGCCAAATAGGTGTAACTAGAAATGCCGAGTACAGTAAGGTTTTATGATGTAAATGCAATGTATAGGTCCTCAGAATTCGGAAATAGACAGATGCTAGTTTGCATATGTGTAGCATTTTGCATAATTGACATAATTAACATATTATATCTTCCTTAGTAAATCACATAGAGTCCTCACTTTTGTGTCTCCATCTATGCCTGTGACCCTAATAAACTATTTCAGAAACCCATTTCACTTCCAATCACTTGAAATCAAAAAGGCCAATATGCATATGAGGAAATTAGTAAAACAACCATAACCCAGTAATCTTTAAACATTAAAATTTGGGATTGAGATTTCAACCACTGTTTTTGGTCTCATAAATTTCATTTAGCATGACCCCATAATTCAAACCACTCTTTGAAATACCTAAATTAGTTTGGTCATAGATAATTCATCAAATGCTTCAGAGAGATATTTAGGTTTGACTAATGTTCTCAATCCACTAATTCTGTGTGGGAATGTATCTCATTAATATATTTATAAACACACGATTTTGCTGAAGGTGAAATGCGCAAAAAACTGCACTTCGACCCTTCCTTACGCATGTATCCAGAAGAGTATAAGAAAAGTGTCTTTAATGTATATTTACCGATTCTCAATGTTCTAATTAAATGAATTCTCTTTAACACATTGTTGTAATACTAAATATTACATGAAACGATTTATCACAGTATTGTTCAACATACAGCTCGTATTGTACTAATTAACAAATTTCTCTCTAAAATATTTATCTTTACAGAAATCGATTCAAAGTATTATTTAACAAATAACCCTCATTGTACTAATTATATAAGGTGTGTCTAAAATATATATTTACATCTTGCAGTTTTATCAAAGCACTAAATAGTAAACGAATGTTATTGTAGTATTTCTTAATGTCAAAGTAGTGCCATATTTGCATCATGTTTTGGAAGAAAGAAGGTACGGAAAAGTGGTGGTGTTGCTGCTATACAGAATTCTCATCTTTAGGAGTCTGGAACGTGATGATGCTATTCATGTACAGCTTGAATATATACTTCAGTGTTATGTCACAAGTCATGTTATAGCTTACATACTTCTGTGTCAAGAAATGTTTCTAAGAAGAGGAAATCAAATGGATTGGCACATGGGGATGAACCACATGAATAAATATGTCTCTCTCAAGTGCCTGAGTTCAAAGTTGCAAGACATTGGTACACAGACCTTGCTACAAAACAAACAAACAATCCGAAAAATGGGGACCTGTAACTCAATGTCAGACTGACAAATGATCTGATCGACCTATATTTAAGCAAGTGCAGGTGCAGCAGATTCTCAGTATCAGTCAATGTTACAATGAATTGAGAGACGATTCCATTGATTCAATGAAGTCTGTAAGCCATGTGTTGATGATGCCTTGAAATCAGTGATTGTCTATGAGATATAATATTCCTGGACAGTAACTGAACTGCACAATCGTTACATACAAAACAGTGGTCATCCAACAAAAAACAGATGCTTGTACACTTAACTGAATATTTTAGTACACTTAGAAGGTTGTTCGTCCATTGTTGGTTTCCGAAAGTTTGTTGGGAAGACTGGTCAATCAGTCTTCTGATGTTGTTAATGAAATTGTTTGGTAAGAAGTCTGAGGTCAGTATTATTCCATTACCTGGGAATTATGATTTGAAGTTGTTTCTGTATGAGAAAATGCTTAATGACACAAGTCCAATTCTCTTAAGTTTTTTTTTCCAGGCTCGTATCTAATGGTAAGACATCTAAAATATCAGTAACTCTATCTCAGTGTATCCAGCAGCATATTAGCAAAAGTACCAATCAAACCAGATAAGGATTAGCCGTAAAACTCCACCATGGAAGCTCAGATCTTATCACAACTGGTATGAACATGTAATGTGTCTTCATATGACGAGGCTCTGCATTTCCTGAAGTAGCTATCTATGATTACCACACAGCACTAGGTCTTGATCGTCGTAATGGTCCAATATTGAGTTGGTGTGACAAATGGACGATGTGCTACTCATATTATGGCAATGGAAATCACACAGCAACCAGCTGGCATCATCAACTCTGGTAGTGCTTCTCCAGGTGTGAAGAGCTTGAAGATACCTTGTCTCAGAAAAGGAGAAGCAGCCAAAAGGTTTCTCTATCACAAACTAACAGCCAACAACTTTTAAGCAGCAAGGCCAATGCCCAGCACAAGGATACAGCATATTTCTCCAAAATGGACTTTGGTCCACTCATTGACTCCCTCCTCCATCCCATCTCGACACTGCCTGGACTACAATGATCAGAGGCTCAAGGTTCAGGTTCATCTGATATTAGACATACAACTCTGCATATTCTCCTGTCTTATTAAGTGCAATGATCCTTTACAATGGAAGAGTATAGTTTTAAGACCAGGATTGATGTACACGTTAATGTCTTTCATTGACACCATTGAACACACTATGAAAGGTACTGGTACTGAGGAGCTTGTCATTGCTACATATGGTGGCATTACCAATATATTCAATTGAAAAGCATGTCCGAAGGCGGTGCGATCCTTTTGGATGGCTGTTGCTGCGCTTCTACATGATTTCTAACAGGAGGGAGAGAAAAATCAAACATATTGATACCTACCTGAACAAGCCACGAAACCATTCCACAGGCAAACTCAATTGCTTCATTACTCCAACCATGCTTGCAAACCGGTTCGTTAGGGTTAGCAAGAGGGTGGCTTCTACAGCAGTAGTGCCTGGAAATAATGTTACGATATGTTTTGCTGTGGGATATCATCACGATGCAAGGTACATCAGCTGGCACTTGCAGGACATGTAGCTTCTATTTCTTCTACTTGATTGAGCTCATTTTTGTCGTCACTCAGGAGCTGCTGCTGCTTCTGCACATTAATTTGGAGAACAGACATTCATAGAACAAAACAAGCAGGCAGGGGATATGCCCACCAATATTGAACAAGTCACAGTCTGGATTGATTCTTTTGGTGTTTGCTCGCACCTTTCCATGGTTATGGATGATATGTACAGCCATGATGGGGAATCTGATTCTGCTCCTGTGAAACACAAAGAAGAAGAGGAAAAGTAGCTGGAGTTGGATAAAAAGGGACGACAAAAGATCTTGGTTAAACTTCAGAGGCATTCTCAACCACAAACTGACCAAGCAATGTCTCTGTACAATATTACTAATTGTCAAGTGGTATTTGAAAACAATGTGAGTGTACAGAATGTGATTGAAATCGGCCAAAGGATGCAAACATCTTTTGCTGCATCCTTCCGTGGTGGCTTCCGCAATCCGATACAGAAGAATGCAGGTGTTGAAACATTTGTCTTTGGTCAAAAAGGGAACCTTGATTAATTTGCTCTCTTCCAACATGAACTGTGTTCAGTACCCCCATTACTTATTGGTGACTATGGCGGCAACTGGAAGGAAAACAAATTGGTCCAAAGAAAATAAAAAAAACCTCCTCTTCACTGTATTTTCCTGTGAATGCATTTCATCTGCAGAACCATATTGCCTTCAAGTACTATCGGTGATGTTCCAAATAGAATGAGTACATGAGACAGTATTGTGCGACATGATGCATCAACTATGAGGAGCTCAGACTGTGTGCATTTTTAGTGATGATACAGATGTGTTTGTTCTGCTTGTATACTGGTGCTGGAAAGCATGTATATCATGTTGTGTTGTTGTGAAAAGTTGGATGGATCACAGCTTGACATCAACGCTGCATTTCTCTCCAAGCTGGGAGACAGCTAAGGTATTTTTGCAATGCCTGTGCTCTCCGGGTGTGACACAGTGTCTTTTTTGTTGGAAAGGGAAAGTGTCTGCCAGGAAAGTGTTCAATAATGCTGAAATAGCTGGGTTAGTTTCAGTTCTGGGTGAGAAAGAAGCAGCTCATAATGATTTGATGGCACGTGGTACTGCATTATTTCGTTCTCTCTATGGCCAGAAAAATAGTAAATCAATGAATGCAGCAAAGTACGATATTTTCCACAAGCAAATCTCTTCCTCCAACAGACCCTAACCTAGCATTCCAAATCCAGCGGGCACATCTTCAAATGATGTTGCGGAAGGCAGCAGACTGACACATTCTGTGTAAATCACTGACTATGTATGGGAAGTTTGCAATAATGACCAAAAGACGCATTGCACCAGATCTTCTCATGAAAGAAATTAGTTGTAGCTGCAAAGCCAAGAGAAAATCATGTAGCCGGAAGTGTAGTTGTGCAGGAAATGGTTTATCATGTAGCAGTTATTGCATATGTGAGGGAGGAATGAGTGGTATACATTTCTGACACAATGAGAAGACAATGAAAGCTATGATGAGCAGGAGCAAGAAGAAGAAGATGCAGAGAAAAGGGAGAATGACTACGAAGATGATGAAAGGTCAGGGTTGTACCTCAGTTTTGCTCAGACAAAATGCATTATGCCGTCTTTTTACAGACAGGTGATAGTGCACTCTGTCAATGCAGGGACTAGGTGCATCCTGAAATTTGAATGTACATTTAAGTTTTAGTACTAACTACTGGGTTATTCAGTGTCATAGACTAGTAAATATATATTTATTGTCTGTAACAAATGGGCTGTAGATGTATGAAAAAAAGTAGTTAATCATATAGTATAGTTTAGTACTTTGAACACTCTCCTATAATAATAATAATTATTACTAAAAAGTGAAGTTACATGTTATTACAATATGCATTATCTTATTCCATTTTGAAACCAGATGGATCCGTTGATGAGATTCTACATCATAACCTATTTGAGATGTGCTGGTAATAGAACAAATATAACACAATTGGAACTATTTCAGGATAGTTGTAAGTATGAACGATTTGGCAAATTACTACCGTTAACATATATTGCACAGTAATTATTGTTGCAAGTGTGTGTAATAACAGTTATATTTATAAACTGGAATGCCAATTTTCTATCTGATTGTATAAAACTTAAGGATTTAAGACTGAGCAGGATTTTTGTTATTTTGAATAATTTCGATCTGATGTTTTTCTTAATTATGAGACATGTTTGGTTGATTTTATATATTCTATGTATATGCTATGTGCAAAACATCAAAATATTTCCTATAATTAATTTACGCATTTGTTATTTTTTATACTACCCCTCTTTTATTCACATACAAATAAGTTTATTTCTGATATCAAAATCTTGTCAAGACTATTTGCTGTCACCAAATGTTCAACTAGGAAATATGTTATGCACATGTTTATAATTCCAGTTCATTACAAAGTTGCCCAAGAAATAATCTCAACTTAGGGCTATTCATAATGTGACCATCCCCTTCATCAGTTATCAACCACGCGACCCAAAACAATTCAGCGCCACTCAGCAGAGAACTTCAGGTTTTAAACTCGGGACCATTCACCAAGTGAACCAAGGTTTTTAACTCGAGGCAATTCGCCAAGTGATACCACATTTTCAAATCTGAACAATTCACCTAGTGATCCCAGAATTCTTTATCTCGGGGTCGTTCAATAGATGATCTCAGAGGTCATTTACAAAATGACATTAGATTTCTAACTCCGGGATATTCATCAACTGGCTCGTGGTATTTAATTCCGGGTGAATTCATAAAGTTGCTATTAGTTTTCATCTCTAAATAAGCAAAGGTGCCCATGTTTTAACTGGCAGATTTTCTGCATCAGATGTTCAGCTAGATTCTTAATTAAGTCGTTCAAACTATGTCGTCTTATGTCGCCTTTTGTAAATTGTCACTCCCACATCAATACAAATTATACACGTGCAACATTCACTGTTCACAAATGTATTCATTCATCAATAGCTCCCATGTGAATATAGAATATTGTTGATTTATATAAAACGATATCAGATTAAAATCATTTGCCAAAAAAAGAACTACCTCGGAACATAGGCACTAATTTGATTGACATTTTTTGGAAGGCCCCTTTATATAATTGAATAACTGAAGGTTGTTTAATTACTCCACAAAATATAAAATACAGTCATGTCTTGTTTAGAAGAAACGAATCAACGGCTAGATATACACTAACGATACATGCTTGATCTTAAACAAATGTTGCTAAATGTAGTGTACAATAAATAAATACACTCTACATTAAAGAGGGAGCAATCGGGTCATTAATTACATAAAATATGTTTCCTACAAATCAATGCTACTTTTTTGATTCATATGACAGAAAAATAAATAAAAACGAACATCTGGTTCTCAATATCAGCAGCATATATGTCTTTGTTCTGTGTTCAAGTGTTCTATTTGTAGAACATTTGAACCCGTACTATACATGCTTGACACGGTTTGGACACATTTGGTCGGCATTTTTCAGTGATTGGACTTGATCAAGGTTACATAATAATAAATTAAATGGATAAACAATTTAAAATGTTTCAGGACAGACAAAAAGAGAATAAACACCTATTCCTTTATCAACGAAAGGTTAAGGTAATTATTAATTAATGTGATTCGATTGCTAGACTGATAATGTGAATTATACAGTTTTAGCGAAATGTTGAACAGGAGGTTTGAGGATACAAATGAAACAGGTATACAATAATCAATCTATACATTATCCTATAGTACACATGTACTAAGTTTCATCAAAGTACAATAAGTGGTTATTGATACTGAAAATGTATTAAATATGCAAATATATTCATATGGACATACTTCAATCCAAACATAACAAAACTACACATTGGCCCATGGCATCTATGTACCAAGTTTCATCAAAATTCATGGAGTTTTCCTTAAAATATATGGCTAAATATGCGAATTAGGTCATTAATATGCATATATATAAACCTGGTTCTAATGCAATGCAGTGTCGACCTGTTATGGTATACCAGTATAGAAGACAAACATATGTTGTATGAGAATCGCAAGAAGTTAAAACTTCTTACAGAGGTTTGATTCGAATTGAAAATACTTACAATAATTGTAGTCATTATTATTGGGTAATACCATCTGAATCATGAAAATGAAAATAAAATGAGGTCTTCAAACAATTGTTTCAAGATACAGAAAGTTGTAATACAACATAAACAAAATTTACATTTTTTACACACGTTTCTATGGTGCAATTATTTCTGCACGATTTTGACTGATGACACAATATTCAAAAAAATATATATTGTTGATGCATATCATAAAGATTTTCCTAATAGCTTTATAGCCCATTATTAATATTGCAAAGCACTACAGTTGCAACTGTACATGCACGATTTATTGGCACATCCTACAAATTAGTGCGACAGTGAAACAAATGGCAACCCATGCCCAGTGCCAGTGCTGAGATCCACGTCCATATAACATGGAACTGCACAATGTTCGATAATATAGCAGAATCCATCTCACTCAGGTTGATACTTGATAGTTACCATTGTTTATTGAAGAATACTCAAATTTGTCATGCATATTTGTGACGACTGAAGCATTTTTTGGCTCAAAGAATCACTAAACCATCTGTCATCATTTTAAAGTATTTATACCTTGTGTGGCTTCTGTAGGTGGCAAAATCTGGGCAGAAATATTCAGAAATTTCTGTGCGTTATAGCGATTACATTATGTCAGAAATAGATTTAATCATTTATATGAAACTTCGAATGAAACCAGGTTTACATGACTAAATTTATAGTATTGTTGTCACCGTGACCGCGATCGTTTTTATCACATGTGAGCCCGACTGGAAGTGGCCGCTCCTTCAAATAAAGAAACTGTACGAGAGCTCACAAAAAAATTAGGCGCTAAAGTGTGAAGTGACATTTTTGAGAAAGGAAGGTGTGAAGACTCGAAATGAAACCACTGATATTCAAAGATATTCTCGTGAAACAGATTTAGACTGTACAGGAAAAGTTTAGTATTGACGCCACAACGCACACCGCATACCATACAAAATAAATCAAAGAAGACCAAGGCCAATTCTGGTCAAATTTTTCTACAGGCCTGACATAAAACGTGTATTATCTACTGCTGGAAAAATACTAAACAACACATCAATGTACGTGAAGGAAGATGTGTACAAATATGATTTCGAAAAAAGGAAGAGACTGCTACCAATCATGAACACAGCTTACAGCAAGGGCAAGAAACCTATTTACACAATGGGCCTTGGTGTCAACATGGTTGCTGACGGGATGTATTAATCAGTTAGATTTATCTAGTCTTGGCTGATGTGGTTGGGTTGTTTTGGCTAAACTATAGGTTTAGTTTTATTGTGTCTAATTTTGCGCTTTGTCAATGAGTTGGGTTCCTTTGCAGCTATTTGTTCAGTTTGTATGTGTTGTGTTAAAATGACGTCAAATCGTAGTACAGTGAGAGATATTGTTTGGAAAAAAATATTGAGAAGATACTGTTTGGTCTCTTATGGCTCTATCTAATATAAACATATTGTCATTGAATGCAAGAGGCATGGGACAAATCGAACAAAACAGACCGAGACACTAACGTTTTATAGGGTGGTGATCAAAATATGGTTTTAGACCAAGACAGACATATATCCACATCAACGGTTAAGATCTTCCCAAGTCCTTAGTTCAAGGGCCTCATATACACACTGATATTTGGAGAGTACTGCATGAAACCCAAAAATGTTTTACTTGGAAAGGGTTTAACCCCAGAAGAATTGGTTATTTTGTGCTCGATGCCAACCTTCAAGTGTTGCTTCAAGATGCTTCAATGGTTACCTGCATATGGTCCGATCATTCTGCTATTACAGTGCATGTACAATACGAGGAAAAAATAAGTAGTCCATTTTACTATAAAAATGACCTCAATCCAATATAGTAAAAAGAAAGCTAAAACACGTAGAAAAAAAATTGAAAAACAAAATTGAATTTTGTTTAGGTAGAGACCCTACTGATGACAATGTACAGCAGTATGATTATAATCAGATTGTGACCAGAAGATAAAGTTTACACCAGCAAAAAAATCATATCATTATTGTAGTACGAAATCTTTCTGTAGTGTATATTACAAAGCTATACCAGGTCAATTTGGCGGTATTTTACTATTTTTCGCAAATGTAGAATTTAAAAAAACGTAGTACTCTCGACCCATTACCCTCCGCTTTTTTGAAAGAAATTATTTATCCATAGCCGAAATATAACTATACTCCAATTGACAAAATAGATAACATTTTGCAGGAAATAATTTGGAACAATTCCAATGTGCGCATCATTTGTGTAAATTTATGAAATATGATGAATTTATTGTAAAGTTTGGTAAGTTATGTACACATCACGAGTATAATCAGTTGGTTTCAGCCATTACATCTACTTGAAATAAACAAAGCCGAATAATGAAAAGATTTGGGTATGTATGCCAAATATGCGCAAAAAAACATGGTTAACAGGTGACAAATTGACACGTATTGAATTTTATTGAATTTGCATATTAAACACTATTGGCATGATATTCTTGACTGCAGCATTCCGTGGAAAATAGTGTTTTTGCTTCCTAACAATGGATCCAAAATTAAGATATTTTCAATACAAGCTTATTATGAATTTGTAGCCATCAAATCGTCTTCGTCACTCATGGAATATGATTAATGATCCTGTATGTATGTTTTCATCTTTTCTGGGATTGCGTTTTTATTTCAAAATTCTGGTCATGCGCATTTCAGTGGTATCGTACTATAAAAAATTCCAACGTATCATTAAATACAATGAAATCATGGAGACGGACTTTTACTCTTTATATATCTTTCCCTTTGTCTAACAATCGAGCATTGTGAAAAAAAAATGCTCCCGACAGTGGTTTTGAGAAATACAGCATTTTATTTTCAAACTCTTTTCTGTACTTTGAACATTGATAGACTAAATGATTGTCTAGAATTCATTTATCTCCAGCTAAAATCTTAATTTAGAGCTCAATTCAAAATAAAAATAATACTTACCGAATTATCATTCAAAAAATTAATTTTCTTTTGAAAGCAATTGTTTAATAGTAACAGTCTACTCATGGTGACAAACTGATAGTTCGTCGTACAGGCCCATACAGAATACATTCTGTAAGAGTCTTTACAGAATAGAAAATTTGGAAACTTGGTGAAACAATGGTGAATGTGCAAGAGCCAATTGTGAAGAAACTAAATATACCATCTAAAACATGTAGGAACCAAAACAAAAAAGCCAACAAACATGGGTTCCTAATTTACATCTAAGTGAATTAGGCACAAACATTCTGAACTCCAAAAACACAGCTGACTGACGAACACATCAGTGCAGCCATGCAATTGTTGAGGAACCAGTTCCCTCTGCTGAAAGGAATGCAGGACAGTATGATGTCAGTAACCCACGACTTCCAGAGAGAGAGCAAGAAAAGGCGGTCCAAATTTTACATATTGGAAGTGCTCACTGGGTTACTTTCTCTACTATTAGATGAAGATGTCGATTGTATGACTGTGCCCCATCACGAGAACTGTCAACTAGTCTAACATTGGATTTAAAACAAATTACCAATATTAAATACTTACTTTTGTGAACTTCTCTCGTTTAATTATTTCCCACTATCAAAACTTGTTAAATTTAGAGAGTAAATGTGTCGCCAAATATTTGATACTTATTTAGGGGTAAATAACTCGTGTTTGATCATCTTCATAAGACATTCATCTGTTGCCTGCATTGTTTTTGTAATTTAAGGAACGCCATAGTGACACTTTAATATCTAAAAGAACTTACCTTGACTTGGGTCTTCTGTTTATCTCTTGTCACGTTCAGGTAACTGATGAACAAATTGCGCGTTGTCCAATTTAAGCTATTTTCTTATTTATTTATTCACTTTTGCATGGTGGAAAATCGTATGTTGTAAACGAAAATATGAAAAAAAACACTGCGGATGTATTATTTTTAAGGTAGATAACAAATTTCCATCGTAAATACATATTTTTATGTTTAGACTTTTCTTTTTCTGAATTCGTACCACACAAGGTGATCAAATGTTACCAGCGATATCCTCAAAACTCATTTCCTCAATCCTGTTTAGAGGTACTCCTTTCATGGAAAAATGTTGGTAGAGATGACAGCAGCATTACAACTTTTTAGTTACTCTAGAGAGTGGTTATAACATTTGAATGAAGAGGTTCATTTATTTAAGACATTTAGGGAATGCTTTTTACAAGCAAGAAATGTTTGCGTGTACAAATATCAGAGTTTGAAGGAGGATCTGTTAACCAACTTGCAGTAATCATCGTCAGTTGTAAGTGATTGGTAATACTTTCCCAGTTAATTGAAAAATCATTGGCATCATCTCTTTTTATTTATTTTAGAGTGTTATGTAGATGTACGTTGTAGATCTCTCGTCAATGTGTTTGAGAATGAAAAGGGAAAATAAAATGAAGCTGTCCAAGAAGTTGATAAATCCCTAAGAAAGCAACGCAAGGGTGGCTGAAGACCCTCGCAGGAAACATGTGCAAGGTTTCAAATGTAAAAAAACCTTGCTTATAAGTTGAAATCACTATTCTAATCTTGAAGCAGTTATTTAATAACAATTTTATACCCAACAAGCTTTTGTAATTATTGACATGTCCACTCAATTTCGTGCAGATGGAGTCCAAGTATACATCTAATGGTTGGCCATAGGGGCAACAGTATGTTCCTTTCCCAATGGGCTACAAGTTCTCCAATAAAAACATATTTTTTTGGAGGGGAAATAGGTCTGTTTAGGATGATTAGCCTGTCAATTTGTTACAGAGTAATATCCAGCAACTGTTTAGTTGTTATCTGGACAAAGTTCAAAATTATGTAATCCCATAATACCTCACATTGACCAACCACAACAGAGAATGCGGACATGACATGTGTTATAATGTCCACTTTCACTTGTTTGTTTTTTTGCCCGCATTGTAAATTCCAAACTGGGGATGACAGTATATTAAAAGGGAAAAAAATAACATTGCAGCCATAAAAATTGTAAATGGCAGACTGATAATGGAAACTGTATGACAGCATATCATAAAATAAAATTAAAAAATGTCATGGCAGCCCATTAATTTGTAAATGTCAAATTGGGGATGGCACAGCACATGGCAGCTTATAAAGGCGCAAATAGAAACATTTTTAAACAAAGCAGTTCATGACAGTCATTTGTTTCTACTGCGCCTATCTAGTTGTATTCAGGCAGTTTTCCTGGTTGGGGTGTGTGTACTGGCTGGCTCTTACTGCTGCTGACCCAGCAACATAGAGGGACAAGGCATTGTTGGCAAACTCTGCAACTGTTGTGTTTTCATTTCTGTCTACACAAAATCTTTGTTTACTGAAGTACTCTTCAATGGAGTCTTGGCATATTTTTTCACTGAGAAGAAATTCTACATCATCCAACTGTAACAAACTGGCACCGGTTCCACAAGAGAGTTGACTAAAACATTTAAAATAGAGTATGACAATCATTGTATGCAGACAAAAGATAGTTAACAAAGTGATTTTCTGCTGAAGTTTAATGTTTTCCCCAGAACTATATTTCTTAAACTTTGATTCGCACTGAATATTTTTTGTGAAACTGTTTTTGGTAACATTTTTTTTTAAGTTGAGTTTTTGTTCATGTTTCCTGCGTGGCTCTTCATTCACCCTTGTAAAATTATTCACTTATTGCTTTCTGGGACAGCTGTATTTTATTTTCCCTTTTCTTTCTCAAATATATATACGCACTAACGAAACATCTACAACGTAGATCTACATAACGTTCTAAAATCCTCATAAAAAAAACAAGATGTAAATTTTGTAATTGACTGGGAAAGTATTACCAACCACTAACAACTGAAGATGATTTCTGTAAGTTGGTCAACAGAACCTCCTTCGAACCCTGATCTCCGTACATGTCAAAAACATCGAGCAACATTATCTGAAAGTCTAAAAATAAATAAGTCTCATCATTCACATAAACCACCTGTCAACTTTCCGTATTTACTCTCTAGAGTAACTGAAAAAGTTGTACTGCTGTTGTAAAATCTTCCAGTATTCTTCTATGAAAAGAGTACCTCTAAACAGGATTGAGCAATTGAATTTTATCGCTGATAAAATTTTATCAGCTTCTGAGGTACGAATCCAGCAATGTATCAACGTATATGGGATTTTGCAAAACAAAACTCACAGCTGCACCAACAATATTGCAACACTCCTTCTCTGCATCAGCCTCTTTGAAACTTGATTGACAAACCACTGCATTAAATGAATCATCTATGTTAAAAAAAGTCTAAACATAAAATATCTATTAAGGATGGTCAAATTATCTACCTGAATAATAATACATCCGCAGCTTCTCTTCCATTTGTTCGCCGACAGTTTATAAAATACGATTTTTTGTTTACTCTCAAAATAACGACGTTCAGAGTGGAATATGTATTGCTTTGAGGTACATGTATTTCATCAAATGTGTGTAGCACACAATGCCCAAAATTACTTTCGTGTTTGTCGAATCCGAGGCCATGTTTTGACGACAGGACGATCTTTGATTTTACATATGATTTAACTATTAACACCTGTGCATCTATTTTGGGTTTTGTGCATTTTTCTATTAATATTTATATTAGACTGCCAGTACTGAAAAATATTGACTCTAAAATTGAGATTACAATGCACCCAGCATATTTTGAAATTATCTCTTGCTCATTTTTTATATACATTCATTTTTACTTATATATGTCTAGTCAGGGTTATAGCTAGACAGAGAAAGAAAACCCTCTGCTATAGGGCCAGTAGAGAATGAAATGTTTTTCGCTCGAAAACCCTCTGCTATAGGGACAGTAGAGAAAAATCACTGGCAAAAAGATTTCGATCGAAAACCCTCCAGTGCGGGGCCATGAGAATGAAATGGTTTTAATCCTCTGATGCAAGGCCGTGAATGAAACGTTATTGGTCAAAAACCCAGACATGGTTTGTAACAAAATCCTCCGGGTATGGGAGCATTAGAGTATTATCATTCTTTATGGACTGGATGCAGCTTTTGTGGCCCATTGTTGTGTGGCAGAAGCGCCCAAGCTTGCGAGAGCACGTAAGCCACATGATGGAGAGCAGCAAAAGCAGTATCTAGTCAATAAAGGTTTTACCCTATATAATTTACAATTTTATCAGGACATGACCTTCAATCACACAACGTAATTTAGAATGACAAGTTTTGTTTTGAAATATGAAAGCTGGGCATGCTGGGCCAGGCACGATTGTCTTGATGTGAGGGCTCACTTCCTTTAGCGTTACAAGGTCTGGCAATACGAGGTATATGATAGGGAATGTTTTCGATTTCTCAGGTATAAAGCTCAACTAAAGGCCACATAAAACAAGTAAATAACTGCAAGACTGTATATTAAAATAGCAAAATAGTTTATTGTAACAGATTAAAATTCGTAGCAAGGTAAAAACCATCAACTAACAAATAAAATTACCAGCAGCCTGTCAGCTGAGATAGCTCCACTGTTAGCAATGCACATTGCAATTAAAAAACAGAAGATATCATTAGAAAATGAACAATATGTATAACTTGCTGTTTTTAACAAGAATTCAAAAATATCACTTTTTACCAGAAATGACAAAAATATTCACCCAAATTAGAGAATTGAAGATATCATCATGAAATGAACAAATCTAAGATACACCAAGTATCAACACATTCAGGCTTGTAGTTTTCAAGAAGAAGTTGAAAAAGAACGACAGATGCCGACGGATAATCACTCATATGATAAGCTCTGCTCGACAAAGTCGACAAGGGAAGCTAAAAAATCACCAGCTGCATCAAACACGAACACGACACTATGAGACGTTGTCATGGATTAAGTAGACCATTTTGATGAACCTCTGTTTTGAACATACAAGTGTCATAAATAGCATATAAGTAATATGAATAGATTTAGATTTATGAATATGAATTTTGTTTTTTTCAATTAAAACAGTCGAAACAGTGAAACATTGACATGACTGCTGGAGAATCACTCACATGATAAGCTCCGCTCGACAAAGTCGATAGTGGAACTAAAAAAACATGACCATTACAACCATTTTGAATCAATGGTTCATTCCGGGTCAGTGGTGCAATTATTTTCCATTTCCTCTTTAAAACCGACATAATCATTGTCAACATGTGTTCATGCATATTATCGTTCTTCTCAATGGCAGTGGTGTTCCTTCCACATTGCAGTGCTGCAATAGATGCAGTTCCTGAAATGTATAAATTAACAGATTTGGTTTAGCCACATTAGATAGATGGATAGATAGATAGATATATGGCGATTAAGTTTAGTGTGTAATATTCCTGAAAATTAAACTAAAATGAAGAATAAATATACATTTTCACACAATTTTGGTACAAGCAAGATGTGCAGTCTTTGACTCCTTAGAGTTTGTTAAGTTGACAACGACAATTAGTAATATGAACAGCTTTGATGTGTCGACAGCGGAGCTAACAACGAGATGGCTGTTAGACTGTCAATTTGGATCAAATTACTAAACAATTCCATAGGTCTCCAACATAAAGTACTGAGCACATGCAACAAAAGAGAGCGAATTTTAAGTCTCTATATCAAACTATGTTTGAAAATAGAACTACCGGATTCTGCCATAAATTCGCCCTAGTCAGTTATACGGCAGTTTGGGTTTTAAAAAAATGAGACCAAGAAATTGCGAAAGGGTGATTTTCCGGCAGTTATTAGGTGCTATTTTAATCTATTCTGATGCCCAAAAAGTGTTACCACAGTCATTGATGTCTATCAAAGAGTTTGATGTCCACTAGCGTGAATGGGTAAGCTTTGTTTCGACAATGAACTGTTATCGCTATAAACAATGTTAAATTAATCTTCAAATGCTCAGTTTATCTTTTGAAAACAACAATTTTTTTTAGTTTAAAAACAAATTATGTCTTTTTCCTGTCAAAATCAAAGCCAAAAGATCGGCAAATTTCTTCCGAGCTGCGTACAATACATTAACATATTTAAATGAGCTGGTATCATCCATCGTTTTTATTGGTTAATTGACAATTTGACCTGTCAGTTCAAAGAACAACGTCCCAGGTCAAAACATGGTGGATATTTATTTCTACAGCATTGAGCATTGAAAATGCGATCGGAATCATCTGCTTACTATGAAACACTGGGGGGGGTATGTTGAAATTATTTGCCTTTCATAACAACTCAGCGAATTTATTTTTTGCATGTTAATATAAATATTACTAGGTAATAATCAACAATTGTGAAACACAGCATGACCGGATTGTGCTGCAGTGCTCATTTGCTACTACCGTAAGCAATGCAGTTGGATTCGATTTTATTTGTAAATCTATTTAGAATACACTAATACAATTTTTTTTTAAATAATTATATTTGCCACACGAGGTTTGTTAATGTGATTTTTGATTTTTGATTTTTTGAAATTGTTAACCCCAAAAAGGGCCCACCAGCCGTGAAATTGCCCAGGATGATTTTTCGGATGGGCGAATTTACAACATAATCCGGTAATAATCTGAAAGAGTTGCTTACCTGCGCCACTACAAAGATCCAAAACCATTGAATCATCTGGCGAAAATATTGAAATCAGTTGCGTCAAGATACCCAATGGCTTTTCCTCTAAGCATGCAACACGCTCATCTTCACCTCTGTATTTCGGCAAACTTGAAGATCTCCAGAAATTATGGTGGTCGTTGTTGCTGTCCATATTCAGTTGTGCAGGATTAATTTCTTCCTGGCTCCAGTATGCAACAACAACCCCATATATAGCATTACATAATGTAACAGTAGAGCCTACGAAATAATTTATTCAAAATTATTAATGTTAAAGCAGTCTGACTGATAAATGAGATCAACAATCTAACAAAATGCATAATATTCAATTCAACTTGCGTAGTCCCTGTAAAGGTGGGATAATTATAAATGAGGATATAGAACACCTTTTGAAATTACTGGTACATGTATGGGGCTTGAATAATCAGATTACATAATGTTTACATAAATATAATCTGTTTAGTAACTAAATGAACTATGTTTTGGAACTTTAGGAGGTGACATAATACTGCTCAGTGGATAAATGTCACTGTTACTGTATTTGCAGAATATGTTTCTGACACTAGTTAACAAACTGGGCAATATTTAAGGTTATAATTCTCATCTAAAATTTGACGAGAAGGCTTTTTCAAACAGAAGGCTGTTCTCTGAGTAATCTACAGGTCATTTATTATTGTTTAAATGTTGTTTATTAATAATAAAATATTAACTAACCAGTATCAACATTGTCAATATAATAATACCCGAGGTCAATTTTCAGAGTATTGCCGCTGTCATTCAGTGTCACCTTAACTTCTTCCATTTTTTCAATAGGACACAGAACAATAAAATTGTAAAAAGGAACATAATGTTCCATATTTAATGCCACAGATAATTTCTTCAATTCCTCGACAGACCAATCCTGTAATTTGAAATACAAAAATAATATTAAAATATAGAATTTCACACCGGTTTGAATAATTATTTACATATATTCATGAACCTCCATACAGATGAGTTTAAAAGTGTTAGAGGTGATGTCATAGACATCTTTATGTAGTAAATTTGCATCATGTTCACAGTAAGTAAATTATTATGCAAATCGAGTTATTATTATGATCCGTTTTAAACCATAATTAATTAGATTGCCTCATTGTTTTGAGGTATTTGTGTACTGAGATGAAATAGTGCTTAATCAATTATGTGAGTTGGCCATCTATGATTATCAAAAACCAACATATGTTTTATAAGATATCATACTGTAAAATATTTTATTTTCACTTGGAACTAATTTTTACTATTTTTGCTGAAGGAATGATATAAAAATACGCACAAAGACAGTACACCGGGAGTATCCACCGACACACAGCGAAAGTCGATGCAACAGCTTACTGTCTTACTGTCCATACTGCAAAACTACAGCACGCTGCAACTTATGGCGTTACAGGGACAGATGTATAATAGCTGATATCCAGTGAAAATAAATTTATACAAAACACCCAAAGAGTTTAGCCTGACATATAGGCGGAAGCAGACCCAACAGACCTGACAGAATATTGTCTCCCGGCAAGATCGATACTGTGAATTTCACAAAGTTAATGCCTTTTTGCAATGAGTTTCAATGACTATTCATTTTGGTAGTCATGGTAACACCATCAATCAAAGCTGTGTTTGCACTGTCGGCAAAAATCACTGTTTCAACAAGAATATAAACATTGGACGGAAATTTTCCAGCACCTTATTACACATTATGTCAACATACAAATAAATGTGATGACGTTCCTGCAATTTGATTCGTACCGACAACAAATCGTCAGAGGAAGTGAAAAATAATATCCATCTGTCAGGCATGTGCTGGGTTTGCGTAGGAAGCAGCTCACACGACCATGTCAGGTTACTAAAAGGTCTTTTCGCCAAAATATAATTCCAGCTATAATAAAGTATTTTACAGTACACCGTTTTGTTAAAGAGATGCACTTATACAGTATTGTTCACTTACCACAGGAAAATCAAGGACAGCTAACTGGAAACCCTTAAACGCAATAAGGAAAATGTGTTTGACAGGTTTAATGTGGACACCTGTGCACCATCTTGGCCAATCACATCATCAGTTCCAGTATAAACTGCAGTAGAATTTATCTTTATGTATTTGAAGAAACCTTCGAACTGCTTTCGTTTCGTTCATGTGCCAGGTAGGGTTATTAGGATTTGGTCTTATGTTTTAAGATGTGAAATATTAGACAACTGCTAAGAATAGTGTCATGACTGCACCACAGTCATTACATTTTCACTATTTTGCATATATTACTGGGATTTCGCATCAGACAGAACAGAAATATTAATTCTAGTTTTGCTATGCTGACCAGTTGTGTGTAACTTAATTAACCAGCACCGAATCATTAAACTACGATTTATAACACTGAGTGTTCTCATTCTTACCTTCTCTTGGAAAGTCGTGGGGTGACAAAATTCTCCGCTTTAATTATGCTGATTGGCTAGCCATAACATCTCTTTCATGGACAGTCCAGCATATATGACACACCACCTAGTTTTAAAAAAAATCACCATTTTCTGATTCAGATAGTTGCTTTGCTGCCAAAAATTGGTGCTGGCCACCAATGACTTGATATTTATAACCTGAAATCTGAAAACATAAGAGAAATCAGCTGTGTATACATGACAATACTGATTATAAACGACAGTTGTGATAGTCAGTTTGATGTGTTATTTGTAAATATTGTATTGTAAGTGAGAAGCATCACTCTCGCACATAACCATTGGCTGATTGATCTGTGAAAGTGTCACCGTGCTTGTGTTCAATAATTGTATTTGACATTTTAAAACATGCCGGTAAGCAAATTGGAATTATTCATAAACATTATAATCTTTAATACATCACAATTAATTGAGCTTTATTTATACTTACATTATTTTCATTGCTTACGTTGAAAGAAGTGAATTCAGTGACACAAAGAGCATTGTAGGATGCATCAGAAAAGCACTTCATCTATTCAACTAGATTATCTAAATATGTCTCGTCTATAGCTCTCATCTGTGTGCTGGGAACTTCCAAGTTGCGGATACGTAATTTTGCATGACCCTTTTAAAAAAGTAATACAAGTGTTATTGTCTCTTGATTTATGTTAAGGTTATTGCCTACCATTAAAATAAATTATAACATTTTCTAGACATTCACACTATGGTTATATTTTATGCTGTCAAACATCTATGAAAAGACTGATTTTGGGCCATTTACCATAAGTTTTTATTTGGTTACAGATGGTTAAAACAATGATATGTATCTATAAAATGAGTGCCTAATGGATGGCTTTAAAAAAATATTGGAACATTTTGATGATTACTATTCATTGTTCATGAATAATCCCTTGATATGGCTTGCTATAGAAACTGTTTCAAAAATGCATATTTGTGTATCTTTTTAAATACTTAAAATATGTTGTACTTTGGGAAAAAAACTAAGAAACGTCGTTAAAATTTATAATTGCTTTCAAACACTCTTGTAAAAATATACACATCTGATGACGTATGTAGGGAATACACTTACTACAAAATCCACGCTTTACATTTTCAATGATGACTTCTTTATCAGATTTCTTAACACTGTCCACTTTTTTTTTTTTTACTTCTTAAGGAATAGGCTCCATATTTGTTGGTATTCGCTTCCTTCTATAAATAATAAACAAATGTACAATTTGTTAAATTAACCCTAATTTTAGAAAATTCAAATCTGCGATGTTTTTAGATTTTACTTATCAGCAAAAATAGCAAAATTAAATCCCAGTGAATAATTAATACATTTACAGTACTAATTCAGCAACAGTAATGCAAGAATTTGACCACTGAACTGCAGCAATCAATAATGAACAGAAGCATCTGTTTCAGAAGAGTAGTTATGAAGGCTGTAATACTCACTTTTTAGTTGCAGACTCCAAAACATCAGCAATTTCATCTAACAGGTTTTCACTAGCATGAGTATTAACACTAGTATTTACCATTTCAGTTTCACTGACAGAGCTATCTGATGATGGGCAAGGTAATAACTCATTTGAGGTGAGATTACCAGTAAATGTACCATTAACAAGTTCATCAAACTTCTGTACAAAATCTTCTACAGCATGACATTCTTTGAAGTTCTTACAAAGGCTACTTCCACCAACATTGAATTCATCAATAGCAAGCGCCCGTAGATTGTCTTCTTTGCTTACAAATATTAACTGCAATAAAATATAGTTAAACTATTGAAACGTTGCCCGTGGAAGCGATTCCAGTTATATTTTCCCCATGTCTCTGAAATATTAGGCTCCTGTGACACTTGGCCACTAGTGTTTAGCAATATAGACGGGATTTAATAACCCCAATGTGTGAATGATACTGATAAAATTAACATCAAAAATGGGATAAAAAGTTGCCAACTTTATAGCAAAGAATTCAGAGATTCTAAAAAGTAAATTAGTTTGTTATTGTCATAAAAACCTGACTGATTAAGTGACTTATACAATTATGTTCAAGGAAATTATGTCATTAAATGCATGACAAATGATGATTTTGATGATCCTTTGAATTAGATTTATTAAATTTGTGTTGTAATATTTGTTCTCACCAATGGAATATTTGAAAATCGCTGGGCTCATTTAAAAAACTGTATACAATTGATACAACTAAACCATTCCCTTTAATTTTTACAATTCAAACAAAAACATTATGTCGCTATTGAAACTACCATTGGAATTTCGAGGTATCCTATACTGGATTAATAAATCCACCACTATATATTGTTACGATACACTTAATGTTAATGTTAACAGTATTAATTTCATTTTATAAATGGTCTAGGAAATCAAACTATTAAAGAATCATTGCTCCTTTCCTTTAGTCACTGCTCAATTTATTGTCATACATCCCCTAAATATGTTGAGATTGGTCTTGTTTTACTCAACGATACTTTGCAATTTATAAACATTAATAAACATTTCATACATTTGAATTTTCCTACTCAAAATATTCATAGAATTAATTCCTGTATGAATAATAATTAACAACCCCCCCCCCCCCCCCAAATTAACTAGATAATCTTTTGTCTTTTTCTGACTTCCTGTTCCAGACTATATTTAAGAATATATGTCTTTGCATAAATTATTAGTACAATGGAAATATCAATAGCTTTGCAACATGGCTAGCTTCCTGCATGCACACTATGCAAAGATCGTATCAGGATAGCAAGGTGGGGTGCACCTCAATGCATTGTAAAATTATAGTTTGCCTAAACATTGTTATTTTCCTGCCAACTTTTTTTTCGGAATTTGGCGAAAAATAACCTGAGCAAATTCCCAGTTTCTCTCACCAGTCATACACCCCAGCCAACAATTTTGTAGAAATAACAATACTACAAAACTGCCACACAATTATTCCTTGTACTGAAAAATATATACATGGATTAACAGGAAGGTTTGGCCAGTTCAAAATGGCATACCACTGTTACATGTTTACGTTAGTGCTAAGCAAACAAACATTTGCAGAGCACTGACGGATTACATATCAATGGAGCTTTTTTAGTTCTAGGCATACACTCATAACTAGAGCTGGTAAAGGCTAAGTTTGTTAAAGACTGGTGCATAAACCCACAATTTCTGAAAATGATTTACAGCACACGAACCAAATGTAAGCTCATTACCATAAATATACTGAAATGAAAAAAAAAGAACAGATCATAACTTTACGTGGGTGGATCGTGCAACTTTCAGACATTGCACTGTGCTATATTTTCTCCCTGTTCTGTTAACCATTCCGGGGTGACGCAGTTCCCTAGACATTTCAATGTCACCAGTACCAGTTACAACTGTAGGTTGACCGTTTGAACCTTGTCTCATAACAAACCACCATAGTCGCTTGGGAGCCATGAATGATGAACGTTTTGCGGAATGTGAAACGGCAGACTGGTAGATTCCATGGTGCGATCGACCTTAAATCATCCTGCACCCAATTCACTTTTTCAAATACACACCGGAAATACTGGACTAGACAAATTCGATAGAGATGTTTGGTTATTTCGGCGTGTTCGCGCAAATCGCGAGTTAACGTACGAAATGTAGAAAAGGTAGATTGTATACCATAGTCTATTTTCAACAACTCTTTTTTCTTCACAAGTAGTTTTGCTGTTATTATTTGTTAGAAATTTACACACCCACCCGTAAAATATTGGTACAATCGCCGGTCAGAGGTCACATGACCTAATGTTACGGATGCAACAAAAAGGTCAATACACAGGAAGCGTCTCGTGACGAGGATGTGATGCTTGCAGAAAAAAAAGGAAATTTAAAATATGGCTGGGCGCTAGTTTACGGGAAAACAAAGAAAAAGGAATTAATATTTAGGTCCGCGATCACACATTATTGCTTAGTTTAAAAGATAAACTATGAGCATGTATGTACAAGCATGCTAAGAGTAATTGATATTTGCATTCTGTCTCTGCAATGTTTTGTGTTTAATGCTTGATGCCACAACGGCATGTGTTTATTCTTATAAATATTTATAGAATTCAATGGCAGTTGAATCAAACCAATCTGACAAACGAGCACATTGAAAACGTTCCAATGTTATTCATAGTGCCAAATTTGAATTTTATGAAAACGCGCTATTTTTGAATACAAATGGGTCATTTCATTTGTTGGTGAAAATCTCCTCAATTATATGGCCAAATTTATATACTAGTATTTGAGACCAATGACATGACTGTTTTGGGCTAGATCTCTTAATATAATAGTGTATAGTTTTGTTTACAATGAAGTTACTATATTAAAATCGCTATTTCCTGTCCCCGACAAATGCATGTGCATGTGTGCGCTTTGAATACATTTAGTTCAGTTAATTTTCTCTGTAATGTGGATTTGTTTTTCAAATGTGTATCGTTGCAACCCCCTCCCCGAGTTTCGCCAACCTCCAACGCCAATTGGGACAATCAGCTCACGGCGTAGTATCCCTGCGTACAGTGCTGTGTGTGCGGGGACCCCCACCATCTATCAACCGAATGCGTCCCTGTACACACAGCACTGTACCTGGGGCTAACAGCGTACATAAAATTGTGAATCCAAGGTGTCCGCGTAGAAATTCTCTCGAGTTGCTTTCTACCCTGACGTTTGCATGGGGCAAAGTACTGAAAAACTCGTATCTTTATTTTTTCACATATGACTTATGCAAATTTAAAAGACAATCCAAAGACTTTCGTGAAGCTTTGTGGAAGTAGTTTCACATCTTTGCACACAGAGCTTAGCGTGTGTATACATTGATGGGACAAGTTACATGTCTGCCGTGAAAAAAAAAACTAACATTATGCGAGTTTGGGAAATCGAACGCGTATACAGTTGTGGAAAATGCTGAATGGTTTGAATCTCCGCTTTATTAGGTTTTCAAGACACATGTCTTGGAAACCTATTGTAATCGTTATGGCTAAGCTGCATTCGAACAACATTGCACATATCTGAAAAATGTTTTCATATGTTTGTAAAGTTTGCTGAGATTTAGTGCATATCCTAAGATTATGCATATTGATCACGTGGTACGGCGGCCATTTTGAATTTAAGGCGAAAAATTGCATGCTCATTTAAACACCTTTCTGAGGGTCTAGGAGTCTCAAACTTTCGGTAAAAAGCAGCATTGGCCCAAGAGCTAAGTATTTCATGAAAAAAAGTTTGAAATATTTTTGAAATATTGTTTTGCATATTTTTGATCGTATCAAAATTCCACGCCATAGGTTTGAAGAACATTATACATACTACCGATTAATCAAAGAATCATGAAAGTGCGACCAGTAGTTTTGGAGGAGAAGATTTTTCACATTTTATATAAAATAGTCAGCAATGATGCACTATGGGAAAGGGGAGGGCCCTAAATACGATACACATTGAATTGGCATATATTGAGAACTATTGTATATACAAACATGGAAACAACGCTATATTGAAGACATTGGACAAGAGAATTGACCACAATATTGGATGACCATTTATGGTCATACAACTCATGCATGTCTCTAATATCTCAGGCACTATTGCAAGCACAAACATGGAACCAATGCTATAATATTGAAGACATTCAACAAAAAGAATTGACCAACATATTCGGTGAAAATATATGGTCATAGAACTCATTAAATATGCATATCCATAATATCTGGAGCACTTTTTAAAGATAGAGACATGTACCCAAACCTATAATGAAAGCATTGGACAAGAGAATTGACAAACATACCCGATGACTATATATGGTCATAGAACTCATTAAATATGCATGTCTCGAATATGTCTAATCCTATCACATAGCCATGCATTGCATGTGACTCCGCTATATATTTTTATTTTATTATTGAAAGCTATGACTGACCCAGGATTGACTGATTAGTGGAACAGTCCAGCCATTTTACTCGACCGGGGTGACAAGACGCGCATTTTTTTTTAGTTCAGCGTACATCGCACCATGTACCTCCATGATCGCACCTAAACTGGTGAAACCGGATTTCATATAACATAATACGAGGTCTCGCATTTTGTCAACGTTTATTTTCCTACTCAAAATATTCACAGGACAGCGTATTTTACTTGTCGAAGATAGGAAATATATCAAGTATAATCGCATAAAGATTGTGCCTATGGTACCTCTTGCGTTGTTTTAGCTGAGATCGGATCCCTAAATTTTAATCTGAGTTCTCCTGGTTGCGCCTTTTCTTGACAACTCTTCCCACTGTAAATTAGGATGACAACTACCTGGCTAACACCCAATCAGAATAGCGGGTTTAAGCATCACGGAAAATGTGTATAATTCTCTGCGGTAGGTGAGTGCCGATAAATTGATGGAGTCTGACTGGTGTGTTGTGATGAAGTAACATTATTATTTCATTTGAGATTATTGTTTACAAGTCGAAGCTCATGACATCAATGTTGATGGCAAGACAAGGCTGAGTATGTTTATATACCATTGTCACACACATGTAAACGTGCGACTGACTGGCCTTTGTTTTGTTGCTGAACGTGCTGCAACCAATTCGTTGAACAATTCAATATGCTGCATTATATATATATATATATATATATATGTGCACGACGATTTCAAAAACAATCCAACAAAACATTACTACAAAAGTACTACACAATACTACAAACATTTCTCTTTCCTGTCTGGAGGGAGGGCATATAGGTTATTTAAGCCCAAACATAAACAAAGGGCACATTTTACTACTAGTATTTATTACAGTTTAAAAACTAGTTTAGTCATTAAATTCACCCTTAAATTGAACATTTTGCATTCTAAGAAAATATGCATACATGTATTCATTTTGCATTATCCGTGAAATGAATTTTAGACATATATTTTGGAGGCTGATTGAGCGGATAAGTCATCTATCATGAAAAAAATCAAGGTTTTTAGACATTGGCAGACATTATTGTTGAAAAACTAGTATCCAGTCTTTGAGCATAAAATATATGTCAATTTGTGACAAAACATTCACTGATGTGTAGCTTGAATTATTGGACATTGAATTCTTTAACACTCAACAGATACTAAAGTAGACAGCTGTCATGGACACTAGTAAAAGGCATTTTCAGCAATTGTCAACTATAAAGATAATAGTACTGATTGTATTTAAAATTTATTATTATCACATACACATTAACAAGTATGTCAAGATTTTCTTGAACGTCTAGCTGGATCAAAGATTGTCTTTGATTGGATTGAGGGCAGAGAATAAAAAGTAAAAATTTGTTGTGAATAAACTGTTATCAATCACTGTTACATAACAGTAAATAAACTACTTTTGTTATCTGTTTATAAGTAAAAACTAGCAATTTTTACTAAAAGAGACAAAAGAATTGACATTTATATTCACACAGTCGACCGACAGAACTAATATCATGTTTATAGTATTATAGTTTACTAAGGTTGAGTAGAAAGTCGATCAGAAAACAGATAACAATTGATGCATACAACTTTCGGTAATTCAATAAAATATTATTTTTTTCTGTGGGAGTAGATTAAGTTTTAACATTCTGGTGGCATTGGTCACGTACTCGACCGCGTTAGCGCCCAGGGGCCTCAATTCAGAAAATCACGATTTTGTAGTGTTCGGCGCTTACCCGAGCACCCCTCTCGAAAAAGAGTGAAAATGACAATTTTGATCCATCAAGTGACAGATTACGTCTTTGAGGGAAATTCAAATTCCTAAATTATTTTCGTCATCATTGATTTTCACAATGAAGAAACAGAAATGATCACAAAAAATACGCACATTTTATTACATTATTAATTACGTACCACCATAATTTACGGAATTAAAAACATTTGAGTCTGTTGGAACACAGTCGAAGTCAAAATTGACATATTATTTCCACTGACGAAGTTGTTGGATCGTACGCAAACTCTCGACGAAAATCACTTTCCGCCATGATGCAATTGCAGATTTGACCTACAGCAGCGTCCTTTGATCTAATGGGTCAAGTTGGTTATTAACTAATCAGAATGCTGTGTTGCACTGACGCAATTCTTCGGAAATTCCCGAAGACTTTCTGGTAACGCAATGCGGAAGTGAATAATCGATGTCGAAGTACGATCTGTTGGAATTGATTTCAGTGAATAAACGACATGGTTTTTCAAAAAAACTAGTAACTATCCATTTTTGAGAGGTAAACTGAATATGGCATGAAATATTTATCACATTTTACTTGTATTAACAGGTAATTGTATGATGTATCAAATCGCAACTCATTTACATGTATTCATGATTGTAAATGCTTGCTAGTGGAGGCAGTGTGTGTGTGTAAGATGCATAGTAATAATTTGTGATCGTGATATTTGTACAGCTGCATGGTTGATGTGTGTCATGTTATGGGATATTAAATGTCCCTTAATTAAAGGCCAGTTGATAATATATAACAACATTTGCATTTCAACAGACATCCCTTTGGTAACCTTGTGGTTAATATTTATTAAACTTAGTGTTTTATGACAGGCAAACAACACTGCAGTATTGTTGCAAATCTAGACCTCATAACATGTACTAAAAGGTCTAAAATTTATACTTTACATGTAACCTGTTTACATCCAGTAATGACTTGTGTAACATCTTAAACTTATAAATCCCTGGGCCGCCAAGAAATTTACTTGTATGCAATGACTGTTGCAAGACGGCTAATAACAGATAAATAAATTCCTTCACACAGTCATACTTTGCTGGCCATATTTCCTTTCATTTACACAGAGCCAAAGTATAACACCGAATATATAAATTCTTTGTGTAAAATGTTTTTCAGACTTGAAAGGGCAGGTTACCATTCAGCAAGAGAGTATGCAAGACAAGATCCAAAAGCAATAACTACACTGATCATTGATGGGATGGATCAGAACAAGACCAATGTACCCAATTTAGTTGTGAAAGGCAAAGATTCATGTAATCTACAACTTTTGACGCACATGTACAATACTTATTCCTGCAAAATTTGCAGTGACTAATTCTAGTATGTAAAGCAGTTGTGGTACATTTTATAGGTTTAAGCACGGTTACTAGAAGAACGATTAGAAAACTCTCTTAGTTCTTTTGTCTTGGTAAACATTTAAAACAAGATGGCTAACAATGCTATTTGGGAGAAAAATATCTGTAAACTTCGAGAACATTAAATATTGTTTAAACTTTCAATATCATCTGCTATAACTAAACATTATTTTTGACACAATAGTTTCTGCTTTTTTTGCAGACCTTCTGCATGCAGTCACAGATAGCTACACACCTCAGATAAAAACAAAACAGCTGACATCTGTCTTCAATATCAATGAGTGGTTGATATCACATATTTCAGGAACATTTGGAGGCCATTCAAAGTCTCATCATTTCAAATTTAGAAAAGTGGATGGCCAGGTTCGAATGCAATATAGGAAGTGGATAACACATGCATGGAAACCACATGCTGGATATGTGGATTAATTTGATATTGACAAAAGTGGTGATAACTGTGATGATCATCGAGAAATCACTCAGAAAAATAACGCATGACACTAGACACACGTGATATAGTGCCATTTAGAATCATAGCTTGACCTGTATCATGTGAAGTTTTGTATTTGATTTTTCAATTCATCATTCATTCATAATTGAATTTTATTTCTTGTATTGTTTTTGCAGTCAACTCCTGACAATAACGACATTCCTAATTGGATTGTGCCATCACTGGAGAAAGTAGACATTCCTGCTGTTCAAAGGCATGTTCCTGAACACTACAAACACAGAATGACTAAATCAGCTACTCAAGAATGGTGCATTTTTTTTTTCAAAATGTTAAAGATTATGAGAAGGTATATCTGTCTTGTGTATCTGTTTTATGTTTATTCACTTTGAGCATAAATCCACGAATCCCATTATGAAATGCCTTTTCATTCTTTGTTACTATCAGTGTCCACTTGTATATTGGATTAAAAGGTCCATGTTTGCATTAACATGATTGATTCTGAAGTGTGTTCGTAATTTGCTGTACACATTCAGATTCCTCACATCATAACATCCAGTACAACAAACCGAAAGGCTGGTTGGCAGTCCGCTCTGCTCAAAAAACAAACAACATGTTTTCAGATGTTGTCATGGTAGGACATGAACAAGAAGCTATCATTGGTATACGAAGTTCACCAAAAAAATCAGTCTTCAGAAGTCACTTCACTTTATTAGTATTTCCGACTAGATTCTTTGATTGAACGCAGCATTTACAGTTCATTCTAAGCTTCATTGGGATTGCGTTGATACAGTGTAACAATGTCGGGTCCAAAGATCTCTGATGGTTGGCAACTTAGCCAAAACAAAAAGCATGATCATTTGAACTCTACAAGACTGGGGTAGGAGATAAATATTTGGGCAATAGTATTCAAAAATCAGTTTTTTGGCTGTTGCCATGGCAGTGTTATGATATGATCTGCCTGCCAAAAAAACACAGAAGAGCTAAAAAGCTGTTCCTAGTGAAACGTTACCCCAACTTTGAAGTCAAATATCTCAGTAATGAAAAAAAAAATTCAAATAGGTGTACCTGGTGAAAAGTTACCTCAACTTTAAAATCAAATTTTTCGGTAATGAAAAAAAAAATCAAATAGTAATTATTTGGCCACACTCAGGCTGAGTAGAATGAGATAATGATTTTTTTTTAATAAAATAATAACAGTGTTTTTTTTTAATTTCAGAATATGTCCCAATATGGATTTATTCCATGACCATGGTAGTATACTACCCGTAACTGCAAATAAAATAACTAGGAGTGTCTTCATTCATATATTCATTCATTTACCAAACTTGTTTTTGCTTCTTTAGTATTTCATTCATGTATGTTCATTTATCTTTAATAGGTGCCAGCATCACCAATCACATGGCCATTAAAAGCATTGATGGAAAATGAAAACAAAGAAACTGTTGATATTGAAGAAGAGACAATAAAGCTTACTTCTTCAATACAAAAACATCACAACGAAGATGATACTCATGTATGTATTATTCTTCATCTCATCAATAGAGTTGCTTTGGAATATTACTTGAGAATATTGTCATACTGTAAAATGCTTTATTATTCACTGAGTTTGTATTCCTGTCCTGAACTATGCATTGCTTTGTTTTAAAATTGATGCAATATTGCATTATCATAATATTATCATTGAATGGTGTTGTATATTTCTATTTTTACAGATAATCATTGGTAGACAAGGTCGAAGAAGACATTCAGTTGAGATAATGGCCAACTATTCTTCACTGAAAGAGGGTAGCTTTGTTGCAGTGTATTGTCCAGAGTCAACAGACCTTCTTCTACAATTTGGTAAAGTAGTGATCGTAGTACCTTCACTATCCACTGGTACCAGGGAAAATAGAACACAGCATGGAATTCATCTTACATCACAGAAGGAAGAAAACAAGTCTCATGGGAAGATCTACAAGAACTGGAAAGTGCAATTCTATGGGACTTTGAACTAACAACAAGAAAAACAGACACTACAAAAAATACGCTGAATTACAACAGCAACAACAATAGTACACTTTTATGAGTTGATCAACTAAACGGTTTCACACTACATCTGTCATTTTTTACCTTTTCATAGAGTCAATGAAGGTCAAGGTATACAAGGGGGAAAAGTTTGTTCTTATTTTAGTCAGCTAGATAAGTGCAGTAGTTCAATAAGAACTTTTCTTTTCAAATATGCATATTATTACTGTGCTATTACTTTGGAGCCTTTATACAATTCACATCGTATTACTATACAAGTTGTAGTACATGTAGTATTATTCGTGGAACATGAATTTTAATTTTTTTATGTAATTATGATGGCTTCGTTGTTCTCTTTAGTCAGTAAGATTGTAATTAATATGCAATGTTTTGATTTAATGGTTAAATGTGTATGTGCATCCAGCATCATTTAGTGAACAATTACAAAGACATGTTTAATTACATTTTAAGATATGCCTTTTTAATAAAGACTAAGTTATCTTGCATGATATGTAGGAATCCTTTCAATGACCCATGGAAGCAACATACGGCCATTGGATTTTGTGCAGTTCAGGAGAAATCTTGTCCAACAGAATCTTAAAATTGAATTTAGGAGTACTGACTGTATTAAAATCGAAACGGCCTTGAGTGATTGCAACAATGAAAAGCATGTTTGATTTGGGTTATTAAACATTACAACCTACAATTCAGGCTGGCTTTAGTATGCCAATATTTCATGATTTGTGGCCAGACCATCTCAGGTGCATAATAGCAGAGGGTTTTCAATTGGAAACCATTTCATCCTCTAATGCCTATACCAGAGGGTTTTTTCGATCGAAAAACTTTTCGTCCTCTAATGCCCTATACCAGAAGGTTTTTGATCGAAAACCTTTTTACCCACTTCTGGCATTATACCAGAGGATTTTCGATCGAAAACTATTTTAAACTCTCATGATCCGTACCACAGGCTTTTTTTTTTAAAAAAAACAACATTTCATAGCCCATGGCCCTTCACAAATAAGATTTTTAATAACAAAAAAACACACTTAGTTAGTTTGGCAAGTGAAGGGACTGCATTTCAAATTACATCATATTATTTAATCACTCTTTCATTCCGAAATACATATTTATACTTTTGAGGAAGAAAAAAATACTTATTTCGATAGCAGAGGTACAGGAATTGCCAAAAACTATTTTATTTTAATTATTTTGCATGGCTGATAATATTAGTTCTAGTTATCTAGTCATTTTTTTTTTACTTTTTTTTTGCAAACGTACTCTGTCTATCAGCACTCTCAATGCCACCGTAATATCCATTTCCTGCTTAAAAAAATAATACACAGAAACATTTTCCCAATGAAATCAATTGCGCAGATCATAAGTAAGGTCGTTACTCATGCGCACTATTCACATTACACACCGGAAACTAAATAGTTGGACATTTAATCCCGTTTGTAGTTGAAGATGAAATATATTTTTCGCTTTTTGATCAGTCAGCTTTCAAAGCACTTTATTTATATGATACGATGCACGGAATTCCGCAAAAAACATTTAATATTTTATAGAATCTTCACGATTATTGGTGCGGTGGTATAGTTTTCGCTGTTAAACCTGTACACTCGTAAAGAAACCATTCCACTGTGCAATCGTTGTCGTCATCGTAATGTGTTTGTTTCTTTGCCACCACATATACAAAGAGACTCCTGAAAAATGGCTAGTTCATTTTCAACTACTGGCAAGTCTGTCTATTCTTCCACAGGAAGATTTTCAACTGTATCACAAATTTCTATGGCAAACGCCATTGTATCAGATTGTCGAAACACTAGAAATGTTTCCTCCAAGATGTAAACCTGATCGTTTATCATCGCTTTACATTCGGTTAAAATATCTTGGTGGTCGGGTGCAGCTGCAAAATACAAAACAATTTATATTTCAGAAAAAGGCATATCAGCCAAATATGGCATAGTACGTGTTTATTTCTCCCGAGATACTAATACATGCTGGTTCACGAGGTTTTAGGGCAAGGAAAAGGACAGGTACTAAAATACAATTCTTCACAAAACGAGCCACAAGACTTGACCAGGGCACTAGTTGATGTGCTAAATTTATTTAGGCCCTGTACGAGATGCTCTAGAATGCAGGTTCAAAGGAACTTTTTTGAGAGAATTTTCGGATATGGTTATTTGATATTTCAGTTATGTAACTTGTTTCCCTTCATTATAGTACTAGTTCCTTGTCCCTATCTGCAACAGTGCTTGAGATATTAGAGTCATGTATATTAATAAGGTCACATAACACCCTCATCCCCGCTTCCATCTCCACAATTGACTATTTGTTTCTAGAAAGAATTTTAATTCAAAACATAAATTCATGCATCGCTATTCAGTATATAAAGATCATAATGAGAACCCCTCGCCCTTTCCCATGAAAACAAATATGAAAACTCATTCTAAAATCTTCTTTTTTTGAAACAGCTCTTTTGTCTTGTGCTGCAAATTTGGAAATAAATACTATGTCAGTTCTTCTTTCAATGTTATTCAGGAATAGTGGTTTAGTTTAAAAATTATGCAAATGAATGCAAAACAAAATTTCAGAAAATCTAGAAAAAAAGGTCACATGACCACTTAAGTTATTTTTTGAGGAAACCAATTGCTGCTACCACCAAAAAATGATAGCACTAATACCATCAGAAAGATGGGCAATTAGGCATTGACACTTTTGCTTTAAGTCCAATATGGCGATTTGGTCATGTGACGTGTGTGGCTAATTTCCAAATATGCATCAAAACTCAGTCCTTCGCCAACATACCAAACTTGAATGCCATCAGTGCAACAGTTCTCAAATGAGAGTTTTTACAAAAGAAAAGCAGAATAATAATAAATATAGCTGAAAGCATCGATTATGGTGGTTCCCAGCTATAACAGTAAGATATGCATCAACTACCACCAATATACTGCTAGTCATGGGTCCCCTCTTACTTCACTAGTCAGAATACTAGACTAATGCATGTTTTGTTCAAACATCATCAAGATAATGCAGGTTTCATCTTCCAGCCACATGATCAAGCCATGTGTCATTCAGGTGAAAGAATGCATCTCAATAATATAATAGACATACACAATGTTACCACAATTGGACCAATATAACACATGTTATTGCACAATTTCGTTTGCACAAAATCCAAGATGACAGCCAAATGATCTGACTGATCAAACTTATATTATTTTTCTCATATGAAGCTAAGACCAGAAATCTTTAACAAATGAACAGCCATTTGATTGGTTGAAGACCATTGGGAAACAAATGCCTAAATATTCAATCATTTTTGCATAAAATCCAAGATGGCGGCCAAACCATAAGACTGATCTGATTTTTTTCTGGAAGAGTTTATTATAGAGGTGCAATCCACAAAATTAGAAGACATTCAATTAGTTATTCCATCAGTAAAAATGGTGGCCAAAAAAAAACCATGTGACTAATCAAAGCAAATTTTACAATCGTAAATGTGCTTCATATATAGATGCTAAATATTGTGTGTGGGAGTATTTTGCTTGGTGGTTCTGAAGAAAATGATTTTCAAGCGTTTTTTTTTACCGTTTTTTGAATAAAAAAATCATGTGATCACTAAAGCTGTTATTGCTTATATCTATTACACATCAGTTGAACTACATGTCATAAATAAATCAGATTTTCTAGGCCCTCAGAAAGTGGTAAAAATTGTCACTCACGGTTTAGGTTCAATCCTATATGGCCACAAACCCAGTTGACCAGTCAATATTCCGAGAACGATTACCTACTCTCTAGGCAGTCTCCTAATTTCTCACTAAGTTTGAAATTTCTAGCTTCCGTAAAAAAAATACCCATGATGCATCACAAAATGCACCACATTTTCATCTTCTTCTTCAGAAAGGCTGAGCTAAATGAGCTGTAATTTGGTATATAGGTAGTCATAAGACTGTACATTGAAAGTTGAACAGGGCATTTGGCGCCGGCCACTATTATGCAAATGAGAGGCAATTGAAATTTTCAAACTAACATAACATCCAGGTCACGTGAACAATCAATATAAAAATACCCATGTGCACAACTTCTCATGGGTATCTATCCACATACCTAGGTTGGTGACTATAGCATTTGAAGTTTTTGAGATACAAGAGTCACAAAAAGTGACAGTATAACAATAATAATTGGAACAGAAACAAATGATGTTTCCCCAGCCACTGCTGATTTACAATCTCACTTCTTTCAAATGTGTCTCCTTCAAGTCCATTGGCCTTACCAGCTTTTTCTCATCATAAGTGACTATTATATCTTGAAAACAAGTATGAATGTCCCTTTATATATCCAGAAAAAAGGTATGGGACACGGTAAAAATTATCTGTCCTGGAAAATCCCAAAGACTGCACTTGCCCAGCAGGGAGATCAAAATCGTGACATTGAAGCCAGATATTTTTTCATAATCATCTTTTCATAGTGGACAAGAATACACCTCTCTGTCTGAGTTCACCAAAATGTTAGCAAGGAATGTCTTATTTCAATGGGAAAGTAGCACTGTTAGAGTCTCACTTGCTGGTGATATAATATTGTCTTTCTTTTAAGCAGCATCTCAGCTGAGATAGCTCCACTGTTAGCAATGCACATTTTAATTAGAGTACTGAAGATATCATTAAAAATGAACAAATCTAAGAGAAGTCTACCTGATGTACCTATGTGTATAACATTAAAACATTTGGACTGTTGCCTTTTTTTTTAAAAAATCGAAAACAGGGAGCTGACAGTTCCACAGATTCCTCCAATAAAATCATGGCCATATAATGTTACATCGTCATCTAACAGAACTGGGAACAGACAATGCAAGCTGACTAAATGAGCTATGTTTCAATCTAATAAATCATTTGACTGACACTGCTATGTACCCTTTCCATCTGTCATGTAACATTAGTCCATCTTGTAAAACATGGGACTGACAGTGTCATGTCCCCATCTAATGAGACTGGAAATGGATAGCACTTTGTTTCTGTCATATAGTCATTAAATGGCCAAGAAATATTACAAGAGACCAAGCTCTAAAAGCCCATGTGGTATAACAAAAGACAATGATAACCACATCAAATCCAATAGAATGGGAGATTAACAATCCTGTATATTCATGCAACATGACAGAGAACTGACAGCAAAACATTCCTGTCTAGCATTTCATGGGTCTTACAGTGCTATGTCTTATCAATTAAGACAGGTATCCAACATTACTATTCCATGATACATCTGTCCAACAGGACAGAGAAATGTACTACACATCCATAAAATATAACAAAGAAATTAATAATGCTATATTCCACTTTTGAAGCACAAATGATCAGGGTACATCTCTATCTGTTAGAGCGATGGACTACATTTCCATACAATAGAATGGGTGTCGATCTTTGAAGAGACCATACTACTCACTCATTTGAAAGAACAAGTACTACATATACATCGAAAAAAGCAGTGGGGGGTTATATTACTACATCCCTCTTATGGTAGAAACAATGCTACTTTTGTAGCTCTGCTGTCGACTTTGCTGAACGGAGCTTATCATAAGAGTAATTGCCTTATCTGGCACCTGGCACACGCCAGCCATTGTCCACATCAACCTTTTACTATTTTTACTTTTGTTTGAAAAACTACAAACCTTATTGTTTTGATAGTTGTGCAAATCTATTTCAGATTGTTCACTTCGTATTGATGTCTTCTTTTCCCTAATTTTGATGAATATTTTTGTCATTTTGTTAAAAAGTGATATTTTCGATTTTTTAAAAAAAGCAAAAGTCCAATTGTTTTAATATTATACACATAGGTACCTCAGGTAGACTTCTCTTAGATTTGTTCATTTTTAATGATATCTTCAGTACTCTAATTAAAATGTGCATTGCTAACAGTGGAGCTATCTCAGCTGAGATGCTGCTTGAAAAAAGACAACATTATTTCACCAACAAGTGAGCCTCTAACAGTGCTACTTTCCCATTGAAATAAGACATTCCTTGCTAACATTTTGTTGAACTCAGACAGAGAGGTGTATTCTTGTCCACTATGAAAAGATGATTATGAAAAATATCTGGCTTCAAGGTCACGATTTTGATCTCCCAATGCTGGGCAAGTGCAGTCTTTGGGATTTTACAGGACAAGTACTATTTACCGTGTCCTATACCTTGTTTCCGGATATATAAAGGGACATTCATACTTGTTTACAAGATAGTCACTTATGCTGAGAAAAAGCTGGTAAGGCCAATGGTCTTGAAAGAGACACATTTGAAAGAAGTGAGATTGTAAATTAGCGTGGCTGGGGAAACATCATTTGTTTCTGTTCCAATTATTATCAATATTCTGTCACGTTTTGTGGCTCCTGTATCTCAAAAACTTCCAATGTTATAGTCACCAACCTTGGTATGAGAAGTTGTGCACATGAGTATTTTTATATCGATTGATCACGTGACCTGGATGGTATGTTAGTTTGAAAATTTTAATTGTCTCTCATTTGCATAATAGTGGGTGGAGCCAAACGCCCTGTTCAACTTTCAATTAACAGTCCTATGACTACCTATATACCAAATTATGCATCATGGGTAATTTCTTTTTAATTGAAGCTAAAAATTTGAAACTTAGTGAGAAGTTTGGGGACTGCCTAGAGAGTAGGAAATCATTCTCGGAATATTGACTGGTCAACTGGGTTTGTGGCCATATAGGGTTGAATCTAAACTGGAAGTGACAATTTTCACCACTTTCTGAGGGCCTAGAAAATCTCATTTATTTATGACATGTAGTTCAACTGATGTGAAATAAATATAAGCAATAAAATCTTCAGCGATCACATGACTTTTTATGCCAATTTTTTTCAAAAAATGGTAAAAAACGCTTGAAAATCATTTTCTTCAGAACCACCAAACAAAATACTCCCACACACAATATTTAGCATTTATATATGAAGCACATTTAAATTTGTAATTTTTTTTGATTAGTCACATGGTTTGGCCACCATTTTGGATTTCTTCAAAACAGGAAGTAGTTTTTTTTTACTGATGCAATAAATAATTGATTGTCTTCAACTTTTTTGCATTGCACCACTATAATGAACTCTTCCAGAAAAAAAATCTGATCAGTCAAAGCGTTTGGCCGCCATCTTGGATTTTGTGCAAAATGAAAATTGTGCAATTACATGTGTTATATTGGTCCAATTGTGGTAAAATTGTGTTTGTCATTATATTCTTTCTTTCTTTCACCTGAATGACACATGTCTAGATCATGTGGCTGAACGCTCATGGGGTGGAAATTTATAACCCAATTAATATGCATAACAGCTATATCTCAAGCACTGTTGCAGTTAGGATGATGAAACCTGCATTATCATGACGATGTTTAAACAAAACATACATTAGTCTAGTATTCTGAGAAGTGGAGTAAGAAGAGACTCACGACTAGTGGTATATTGGTGGTAGTTGACACATATTTTGCTGTAATAGCTGGGAACCACCATAATTACTGCTTGCAGCTATATTTATTATTATTCTGCCATTCTTTTGTAAACACTCTCATTTGAGAAATGTTGCACTGATGGCCTTCAAGTTTGGCATGTTGGCGAAGGACTGTGAGTTGTGATTTAGACACACACATCACATGACCAAATCGCCATCTTGGACTTAAAGCAAAAGTGTCAATGCCTAATTATCCACATTTTTGATGGTAGCAGCAATGGGTTTCCTCAAAAATAATTTAAGTGGTCATGTGACCTTTATTACTAGATTTTCTTTTTAATTTTATTTTGCTTTCATTTGAATAATTTTTTTAACTAAACAACTATTCCTGAATAACATTGAAAGAAGAAGTGACATAGTAATTATTTCCAAATTTGCAGTGCAGACACATGAGCTGTTTCAAAAAAGATTTTAGAATCATTTTTCATATTTGTTTTTTATGGGAAAGAGGGAGAGGTCCTCATTATGATCCTTATATACTGAATAGTGATGCATAAAGGTAAATGGCACACAGATTTTTTGTTTTGATTTAAAAATTCATTCTAGAAAAAAATAGTCGATTGTGGTGATGGAGGAGGAGATGAGTGTTATGTGACCTTATTGATATACATAAATATAATATCTCAACTACTGTTGTAGATAGGAACAAGGAAACAGCACTGTAACGAAGACATTGGACAACATATACGAAAATATATCGGATGACCATATATGGTCATATTACCTCATTAATATGCACAATAGTAATATTTCTTGCACTGCCGCAGATAGGGGCATGCAACCAGTGCTATAATGAAGGGAAAAAAGTGATATGACTAAAATATCAAATAACCATATCCGAAAATTCTCTCAAAAATGTTCCTATGAACCTGCATTCTACAGCATCTCGTACAGGACATAAAGAAATACATACATTTTGTGATGTACCTTTGCTCCGGAGAATGTCAAGCAAAATGACAACCAGGTTTGGGGATGTATGTCTTATCAAGTCATGTACAAAATATACATCCACAAATATTTTTTTCAATTTTCCAATTTGGTTATTTTTCAGTTGTTTGTCTGGCTGAAGATGATACGTAACTCATTCATACAAACTGATATTGATCCAGCTGATAGTATAGCTGATTGGGCGAACAATTACAAAAATAAAAGCAATTAATGCACTGTTATTGTTTTTGAAACTAAGCATATTTATCCATGAAATGAAATGAAATGTATGGTATTAGTGCCCTGGTGAAGTCTTGTGGCGCTGAAATCACCAATATCTCATTTACGTCTGGTAGTTCAGTCACAGATAATGATTGTCCACTTAGGAAAATTATCGATTCAGCTTTATCTTAAAAATTTGATTTAATACTCTATTGGAAAATATAGATGCACTAAAGACGAATGACGAAATCAAGTAGGATACTGGTCTGTACATCGTTTTGTGAAAAAATGTATTTAGTACCTGTTCTTTTCCTCGCCCTAAAACCTCGTGAACCAGCATGAAATATCAATTGTTTTATATTTTGCAGCTGCACTCGTCCACCAAGAGATTTAAACTGAATGTAAAGCGATAATAAACGACCAGAATTCTAGTAAATTGTAATGTTGGTAACACTTCTGAAATGCAACAATTAAAGGAAGTACTCCACAAAAGAAGAGATGAAACAGTGTATATTTTAATTCAATATGTACTTAGCAATTGCAGATAAAGAATATTATGGTTTGACATAACACCAATATTTTCATAGTATCGGGTGTTATTCTGTGATGATTTACAATAACGATATGTACGTTTATCAAACAATGCAGTTTCAATATTGTAATTTTTACAACTATAATGAAATTATACTTGAATATATATGACTAAACAAAACAAAGTATAGTGCATTTGATTATTATTTTAATGTTCTCCTATCATGAAAAGCATTTATATTTGACTGAATATTTAGCATCACACCAATTACTACCACTAGTTGGACACGTTTGTCTATTAAAGTTGACAATATTTAAATACGATAGTCTTTCTCACCATTGCATGGTACATCCGGAGATTATGGGTAATACATGTAGAAATGTTGGTTTCTCACTTTTTCCGGCAGAAGGGCTGGAATTTTGTAACCTGCTAATTCGTGTATTTAACACTTTCATTAGTGTGCCATTAATTTAGCTGTGCAGCTCTGCCCACATTATATGTGACATGCCTGTGGTCGTGAGTTTTCACTCTTTTCTGAAAGTAGTGTTAAATAGGATTGCGATGCATAAAATCTTAATATTCTTTCAGAGAACGCCTGCTGTCATTCTCGTGTTGATTGGCAATAGAATGAAAAGTTTCATCACTATCAAAGTGGCTTAAATTAGTTATGATGATTAATACTTGTCATTGTCGCTAAATCAGTGGCAAGTCATTGCCAGAAATAAACAATAGAATTTGTATGTAGGGATTTCCTGTCTATCCCAGTGCGGTGACTATAAGTACATGCAAAATTATTCAAGGCAACAGAAGATGTCATAGACTTTAAAGGGCTATTGTTCAGTCTAATGTTTTCTATGTTAAGGTAGAGATGCAGGTTCGTGGGTACTTGGGAGTGATTTTTTTTTGTTTTTGCTTTTTATTATCCAAACACTTTTGGCTATAGAGTGTTAACATTTTGTAGAATTGTGAATAGTGGAACATACTAAAAAAAAACTATTTTAAAATATAGATAACAGGTGCAAACATTATCTCTTTTGAATGCTGAGCAAGATTTAGTAAGGCTGTACATAAATAATAAAAAGAAACATGGTGACAAAAAGAAATTACGAGATCTCCATATTATGCACTATATTTAACTTTTAACAAAACGATAATACATTTAAATTTGGAACTGTTACAGCCATTTTAATTATGAGCATTAGCAAACTTCTTACTGAGTGAATTGTTATGCAAATTAGGAATTATCTCAGCTTATTTTTAGTGCAAATCCCAGAACTTTAAAAAAAAGCTTCTAGACGCTTTGACCTTTTGTTTTGAAATTTTCACAAATGACTGATAAACAGTTTTCAAGACGGCACTTTATTCATAGTAAACAGATGTACCCATAAATCAATTTTGACAGGAAAAAGAAGCATGGTTTAGAAGCTATTTTTTAAATAATTTTTGAGCATATTTCAAACTACAGTGTCCATAAAAAAAATACTAACAAAATTATAATATTCATACAATACAGCTTTCCGAAAATATATAGTTTTGTGAACAAGGGAGGTCATCTTGGTTTCCTAATTAACTAATTAAAATATCTGTCAGGTAAACTGCACAGCTTGGGGTTGGGAATAAAAGTAAGCCAGGTAATGTTCTGTGCTCACCTGATCTCTTATCAGATATGTTGAACACTGAAACTATCATCATGTCACACTTGCACGAAATGCAAAGGGAGCACCATAGAGATGCATGTTACGCTAAAGGAGCAAATCCCACATTTATGTGACTGCAAAAGAAAGCTGGCGTACAAAGAAAGTGTACAAAATGAAATGCGTAACAGTGTAAATATGCAAATACTGGTGCTACTGTTGTTGGTGTTGTTGTTTTTATGTAATCAATTAATACAATAAAACATACTTCAACCATTTAAACACTAAAAAATCAAGTGCACAGTTTGTGTTTCGAAGGGTGAATTTATGTGGGAATGTTGGCCCACTTTACGACGAAGGGCTCAAAAAGAGGTTTATTGAATTCAGTAGTGCAGGACTCGCTTGACGCGAGTAAAACTGTGGGAAGGAAGTATTGAAAGGTATAATAGTAGGACTATGGAGCTAAAAAAGGAGCAGTGACGCCTATTGTTCTTTTGTGCACTATATCAGCTGGCGATTGTTAGCTGTTTAATCCATTTGTGGATTACGCGATTCAGGGTATTTCGACAAACTGATTCGATGGCGTTTCCGTAAAAATTTGCGATACAGTTGAAGATTTTCCATCGGAAGAATTGACTAACTTGCCAGTAGTTGAAAATGAACTAGCCATTTTTCTGGAGTTCCTTTGTATGTGACTTTTGCGGACTATTTGGTCAACAGATGACAGATGACATCAGGAAATCACTGATCAGAGTTCGGTCGTTTTCGTAAAACAACAATTCTAAAAATCGCGGACGACGTTGTTTCAACTGTTTCTTCAGATGGACGGCAGTATTTTTTGGGAAAAACGAAACTTTGTTAACAGCATTAGGACTATTATAATCGCAGTTTCAGAAGACGATGAATATTGTTACTGCAATGACAATGAAATGATGAAAATGTTAGCTTGCAAATATTGTGGAATTGTGTGTTATCATTACAGATGTGTTGCGTTAGCAATCGAAACAGTGCCTGAAGGGGAATGAATAATCAAAATTTGTTTGGGTAAATTTGACCGTATAATCATCTCAACCCGAAGTTATGCAAACTGCTCGTTTTTATTTACGGTTTTCGATTTGTTAATGTAAGTTTTTATTTTTTTAAACAGGAAATGGAAATTACGGTGGCAGGTTTTATTTTTCAGGTAGATAATTTTTCCATCCTAAAAAGATATTTTATGTTTTTAACTTGGATGATTCATTTTTTGAAGTGGTTTGTCAATCAAGTTACAAAGAGGCTGAAGCACCGAAGAAGTGTTGCAATATTTTTGGTGCAGCTGTGAGTTCTGTTTTGCAAAATACCATATACATTGATACGTTGCTGGATTCGTACCTCAGAAGCTGATCAAATTTTATCCTCAAAATTCATTTGCTCAAACCTATTTAGAGGTACTCCTTTCATAGAATGCTGGAAGATATGACAGCAGTAGTACAACTTGTTTAGTTACTCTAGAGAGTGGATACAGAAAGTTGTCAGAGGTGGTTTATGTTATGATGAGGTTTATTTATTTTTTAAATATTTAGAGAATGTTGCTCAAAGTTTCTTACATACAAAAATGTTCGATTGTACAGAGATCAGGGTTTGAAAGAGGTTCTACTGACCAACTTGGAGAAATCATCTTCAGTTGTTAGTGGTTGGTAATACTTTCCAAGTCAACTGAAAAAGCATAGGCATCATCTCTTTTTATGAGAATTTTCGAATGTTATGTAGATGTACGTTGAAGATCTTTTGTTAGTGCGTATATGTATTTGAGAAAGAAAAGGGAAAATAAAATGAAGCTGTCCCAGAAGGGTGAGGAATCCCTAAGAAAGCAACACAAGATGTGAATCATTTTAGAAGGGTAGCTGAACGGCCACGAAGGAAACATGAGCAAAAAATCACAAAAAAGTCACAAAAAGTATTCATTTCGGATCAAAGTTTAAGAGATATAGTTAATGTGAAAACATTAAACTTCAGCAGAAATTCACTTGGTATGCAGACAAATGATAGTCTTCATTTAACAATTATTGTTTTACTCTATTTTAATTTTGTCAGTCAACTCATTCGTGGAGTTTTTTCTCAGTGAAAAATTATGCCAATACTCAATTGAAGAGTATTTCAGTAAACAATGATGTTGTGTAGGCAGAAATGAAAACCCAACAGTTACAGAGTTTTCCAACAATGCCTTGTCACTCTATGTTGCTGAGTCAACAGCATCCGGAGCCAGTACACGAGGTAACTGCACAAACCCCAACCAGGAAAATTGCCCGAATCTTGAAATACCACCAGATAGATACAGTAGAAACAAATGACTGCCATGAACTGCATCGTTTAAACAAAAATTCTATTTGCGACTTCACATGCTGCCATGTACTGTGCCATCACCAGTTTGACATTTACAATTGTATTGGCTGCCATGCATAATGTTTTTTTGATTTACTTTTTTCATAGATTGTCATATTGTGTACATCACCAGTTTGCCATACACAATTTTATGGCCTTCCACGTTATTTTTTAAATACTTTTTAATATGCTGTCATCACCAGTTTGACATTTACGATTTTATGGGCTGGCATAAAAAACATTCCACATGAAAGTGGACATTATAACACATACTGTGCTGTGTTTGGCCAATAGAAGGTAATATGGGATAACTTAATTTTAAACTTTGGCCAGATAACAACGAAACTGGTCAACAGTTGCTGGACTGTTTCCAAAATATTACAGGTCAAGAAATTAATTAGCCTCAAATATTTGTTGAGACATTTGTTCTCTCAATTTAACAACTGTTATTGCTGGAAATTATTTAAACGTGACTTGCTTAATCATTTGACATCAACTTACTTGCAGACAGGGCACAAGGGAGTATTATTATTGAGCTACAATTATTAACAAGAACGTGTCTAGCATTGGAGTTAGGGCCGAGGCAGGTGTGGTCAACGCAAATGACGTACACTAACGGGTTATTGCAGACATATAGTTTACACAATGAGAAAACACCAAATTGGCAATATTATTGACAATTGTGATTCAATAACGAAAATATGTAGTATACCTTATCAAGTGCTAACTCAAGCAGTCAGTCCATCATGGGCTTGTGGGTTACTTGTCCACAATTCACATCAAAGCCTGTTTGACTTTCCTCGCAAACATTAACTTGCAATAAAGCTAATTATTACAACAAATTATTTATTTCTGTGACCACCCACATGTTTCAGTGCATTTCCACACTGTCAACAATGTGAGAGATCGCAGGATCTCATCCTAAGTTTGTTTGAGAACAGTTCTTCCATAAACATAACTTAAATCCTATCACTGCCTGATGACCCTCGCAGTGGACAAGACAGTGTCCCGGAAACTCAAAGATTGCAAGTTCAAATCACAGACTGAACACTCTTACAAAACGTATGAAAGATGTTAAAGACATATACTTCTCAAAGCTTCAGTATATCGCGAACTCAAGTCAGTTCAATAACAGAACACACCTCACATAGAAGCCAGTCAAAGTGGACGTCGAGGTACGAACAGCTGCAAGTCACATGCACACCAACAGACACGGGATCATTGCTGCTCTCACCTAAAGATTGCTAATTCACTTTTCTAACTTTGCTCCTAACAATAATATATCGCCCTTTTTAAAATGTATTGACCCGCAAATTAATGAGTACAAGTACAGAAAAAGCCACTTCATGAATAAATTAGCATAAGTTTTAAAATGTACATAGCGTGTAGGTCTGGAATTATTCCTTGCCTTGTTTTATGTTTCTTTTTGTTTCCTTAGCAACGCCACAATAATTTCCATCTCTTGCATCAAAAAATACAAAAACTTATAATCAAAAAATCAAAAAACAGTTAAGGTGATTATACTGTCAAATTTACCAGAATAAATTCTGGTTGCTAATCCAACGCATCTTTAATGGTACCACTTGCACAATATTCGCCATCTATCATTTTCATTGTTTCCTTCCCATTGCAATAACAATATTCATCATCCTCTAAAACTACTATGGTCACAATGTTATTAACAAAGTTGCGAAGAAGCATTTTCATATCTAATTAAATATTCACGTTCAAGAATCCCCTGATAAACCCATTAAGTGTTATCTGTTCTGGCTGTGCATTGACAACATGACGTGAGAGCATTCCCCCCGGAGGTGGTGGTCACTTTCTACATTGTATTGGGTGTGTAACACGGTTCTACCATTGAGGTAAAAAAGGAAGGAGCAGTGACAATAAACAGGAAAATAAGCGTATTAACTTCAAATGTTTATTGCTAAGTTGAGCTCCTAATCTCTTTGTACTCCTGGTGCTTGAAATCGATGATAGTTGCCGTTTGTTTAAACAAGTGTACTGACCATAATATTCAGATTACACCGAACACATTTTCCGATGAAATATTGAATAAATTTTGCAGATCATAATTAAGGTCGCTACTAATGGAAGTGACCTTTGTCACCACAAGTCTCCATTCACACTGCACACCAGAAACTAAACAGTTGGACATATAATCCCGTTTGTAGTTGAAGAAGGACTACATTTCACGCTCCCTGGTGAACCAGCTTTCGAACTTTCTTTATATGATACGATACAGAGAATTTAGCCAAAATACTCAACATTTGTTAGAATCTTTGCATTGTCAGTTTTTGAAAACCATTGTCAAATATGGCGTGCGACGTCGAGTTGTTGTCAAAATCACGATTATTGGTGTGATGGTATAGTTTTCGCTGTCAACCCTGTACACTCGTAATGAAACCAAACCACTGTGAAGTCGTTGTCGTCACATGCAACCATGTTTTTGTTTCTTCAACACTACACATACAAAAAGGCTTCTGAAAAATTCTTCCTGTATACCGCAAAGAGGTTAAAAAGATAACACATTGTGTGCTAGTGTCGTGTTTATATTGCCCCTGGTCTTATTGTAGCTGGTGGGCAATAGTACATTTGTCTTATTGCACCCCTAGTTTCTATTGCACCCCGAATAAGTATGTATAACATGGCAAAACAGTACGTCTTGTTATAAGATCAATGGCATTTTTTAAGGGACATCTAACAATACCTGGGACAAGATCACACAATTTCAATATAAAAAAGAAATGCTTATGTATATGCATGATGTAGCTTAAATTGCCATTTAATATCTCAAATTGGTGAAACACACAAGGATATTTTGCAGTTTTATATTACCATGTATTGTATCCTATATAATTAGTATCAAATAAAAACCTAGAAAACTTTGTCAAGTAATCTGAGGGGTGCAGTAGAATCTAGCTGAGCTCTTTTGCACCCCAGTTAGTATATCTTATTTGAATGAAATATTTAAATTGAAAAACGTACTGGTCTTCATTATTTACTTTTGCTTAAGATATGATTCAGTTAAAATATAATCCAGCGAATATACTTTTTTTCTGTATTTTACATTCGAATCATCAAAAATCAGTGAATATAAACTCTATACAAAACTCCCAAAAAATGTATGGAACTGACATGCACTTATTAAAGGCAAGACATTTGGTATATAGCTTGCACATGTCAAGTGATACAGGTGTTGCATGTTATCATATTATCGTGATATTCTGGCATTTCACAATTACAGTGAATTTTGTGTATCTTCGGTTCATCTCTTGTACGCCGACCAGATGATGCAATCTTTGGAAATGGGGTGAACGCTTCATTCTGAAAACATGCAAGGAGGTGTTTTCTCTTTTCTCGCTGGTCAAATCTTCTTCATTAGCCAGCTCAGCCGCAAATGCAATGACAAACAAACCACAGTCTCATGTGCCATCCTAACGTTGAACACTGACTTCTTCCACCTCCAGCCATTTCCCTGTTCCTGCGCTGTTCTCCATCTAAACAAAATTCTTCAATTTTTATTGTACGTTCTTTAGCTTTCTTTTTACTATATTTATTGAATTGAGGTCATTTTTATACAATATTTTAGCCAATCCCAGAGTGAACGACAATCTACCAATTCATTGCCTTCCTGAACCCAATTAGATAAATTCTCATCAATTAATTCTTTATACTCGCTATCGTTTAAAGGGCTCATATTAAGTTTTCAGTAAAATTATTTTACTAATTAATTAACTTATTATTTCCTCGTATTGCACATGCACTGTATCAGCAGAATGGTCGGACCATGTTCAGGGAACAATTGAAGCACCTTGAACTAAATCTCAAAGCTTGGCATTGATCAACAAATAATCAATTCTTCTGGGGTTGAACCCTTTTCAAGTGAAACATTTTTTGGTTGCATGCAGGACTCTCCAAATATCACTCAGTGTGTATATAGAGGCCATTGAACTAAGGACTTTGGAGGATCTTAACCGTTGATGTGGGCCCCCTGTCTGTCTTGGTCTAAATTTAAAACCATATTTTGATCACCAACCCATAAAACGTTAATGTTATACTATAATACTACACTGTGATACTAAAATACGTAGAAATGTAGCATGTTGTTGTTCGTTGGTTTGTGCATATGAATTAATTGTTGTTTCTGTACTGTTCCCTGCCTCTTGCGTTCAATGACAATATGTTTATACCAGATAGAGCCATGAGAGATAAGATAGTATCTTTTTCCAGACAATATCTCTCACTGTACTATGATTTGACTTCATTTTAACACAACAACAATAACTACACATACAAACTGCAAAGGAGCCCATACCACTGACAAGGCGCAGAATTAGACACAATCCAACTGAACCTGTGATTTAGCTAAAATAACCCAACCCCATCAGCCCCAGACTAGATAAATCTCACTGATAAATACATTCACTTAGCAACCATGTTTACACCAATACCAAATGTGTAAACAGGTTTATTGCCCTCGCTGTAAGCTTTGTTCATGATTGTTAGCAGACTCTTCCTTCACGTACATTAATGTGTTGTAGTATTTTTCTAGCAGTATATATTAGACATTTTATGTCAGGAGGCCTGTTGAGAAATTTGACCAGAACTGGTCTTGATCTTCCGTGATTTCTATTCGTGGGCCCTGATGATATGCGATGTGCGTTTTTAACAGTTGTGTCTTCAATACTAAACTTTTCCTGTAGGATCTAAATCTGTTTCGTCACCTAATTCAAGTATGCCATAAAATCAGTGGTGTCATTTTGAGTCTTCTCACTTTCTTTTCTCAAAAATGTCACTTCACACTTTAGCGCCTCATTTTTTTGTAATCTCGCGTACAGTTTCTTCATTTGAAGGAATGGTCACTTCCAGTTCCTGTTGTTTAGTTTCCACTGTTGACCCTCTCAATCATCTCAGCCATCTCACGAAAACCCACCTCAACACTAGCTTTAGAAAATGCAACCTTTTTAAACCCATTCTCAAATCTGCATTAGATACCAACTCCGGTCGACAAGATTGCTGCTCTCCTTGTTTGTACTTTTGGCGAAAGTTAGTTTGAACTGTTCCACTTTCTTCTTGTTAAGTTTCTTTCCACCCCAGGCATACTTCAATATAGGGTCTTGACGATACAAACTGGGTACACTATAGATAAGGCGAGCATATCTGTCATGTAAAATCAAAATGTATTTCTGGAGCCAATGTAGAACCAATTACACTGTGTGGTCATCGTGCATGTGCCCCTGTCATTTTATTGTTAACTAACTGACATACGTCACATGTTCTTTGACTTCATTTTGTAGCATTTTTTAGTAGTACTTCTGGGCAACTTTCTGGATAGTTTTGTCTCTACTAAAATGCCCACCTTACAAGACATAATACAAAGTATCAATCCAAAGTAATGATAAAAACTGTTTTGGGGTTTTAATTAAAGAATATAATTATAATAATTTTGTTGCTCTCTATATTGAAATAAATTCTGAGATGTTAAAACTGATGAAATATTTATACCCATGTATATGCTTTTCACAGACTTCTAAGAAACTACAATATCCATAGTTTTTTACCCACCATTTTTTTTATTTCAGTAACATACTTATGCCCACCAGCTCATTTTTTTTAGATTTAATTTTAATTTTAATTAAACTTTTTTAATATAATTTTCTTTCTTGAAAAAATAAACTAACTTTCTACTTAACATTACACTGATTGCTCTCATCATATAGTCACAAAAAAGTGTATACATTTAACTCACAAATTATACTGAAACTACAGTCAAACGTTTTTTTATTGATTTATACATTTATTCATTTATTAAATTGCTAAATTATGTTGTTTTTTTAAAGATAGGACAATAATGCGTCACCTGACAACTATTATTATATGAACTTCAAAATATACTTGAAACATTTTGCTTATGGTGGTGTAAAATGATCGATTCAACCTACACTTACAATCTTATAAAATGTAAATCGAACGAACTGTTCAATTTTAATTTTAATTAATTCAGTTTTAATTGTTTTGAACTATCAAACGAAAACGTTTTGACAATACTTGGCAGGCACAATTAGTGTTGTGTATATGGCAAACAATTTGGGTAAGTATAAAGCCTGCCTTATTTTCTGATGTAAAACAATTTGACACATTGTCAACAGAAAATAATCATATTCTGAAGTCAACATAGACGAATAATATAGAGATTGTGTTCATATTCAAAATCAAGAAATTTGCCATCTGTTTATAATGTATGCACACAACCCAGGTGCATAATATGTATAATATATAGATTTTGTTTTCAAAATAAAAATGTTACGCTACACAGAGCTCGCAAGCACATACCATATTATATGCACAGTTGATTGAGTTAAACAAATAGTTACTAACAACAATGCTTCATGCAAAGTCAGGCAAGATCACTGCTTTAATAACTCATCTACACAAGTGCCTAATCTCCGATTTTTAACTTATTTAAATAATTGTGTGTTTGAAATTTGTTGATTATTTTTAAATGACTACACGGATATCTTTTTTCAGCATTCATTTTAACTCTTTGCAGTTGAACGATTTACAACTTAACACACTAATAATTATTAAACACACATTTGAGCATTGAGTTAGAGAAACGTTGTAGTGGACGATAGTGGACGATTATTTAAATATGTAAAATTGTCTAAACAGTCCGTTATGTCAGGAACGAAACACATTGAGACATGCATGATTTACTTGTAAGCATGCTGCAATTTGATAATCGCATATTCGCAATTATTCTGAGAGGAGTCTACCTTATTCCCAAACGCTTAGCGTGGTATTAAGAGTTTGTTTTCAAGGGTAGGTGATACCAATGTGGAAAATGGTTTTTTTATGTTTCATCTGATATTTCTGTGGTATTGAGCTGTTGTAAGTAATGCAAGATTTGTTCTGAAATTCAGTGTAATATGTGCACTCCAGAGTTATTAGTTTTTTGTTGAAAACATCCCTATTTTTGTTATTGGCAGAGTAGAACTAGTTTTACTCCTACTGGGAAATCTGCATTGTCACTTAAATAAGAGCTAATTAAACTCATTTTCCAGACCGTAACCATATTTTAACAGTCTATCCCGTGATTGTACTCATAATGTCAATTGAAAAAAGGCTCTTCAATTTTATTCGTTGAGCATTTCTGTTTTAGTATACTGGTTTAAAAATGTCGAATTTACAGGATTTGCGATGTTTTGTTTTTTACTGAAACGCCCATAGTGGTTGAATCCCGGAAGAAGATTGTAACAGCGCACCATGTGATTCATTTGAATACAATGGTGAAAGATTGGCACGATAGGGCTCTGTCTGATCTCGGTGGAACGTTTGGCAGTCAGTCATACCACGTGTTTTTTTGAAGTTAAAAGTTCCTCTACATTGACAAGCATACTTTGCAACTGTGGTACTCCACTAACAGGATGACTTCGTCAACAGCGGTCGTCGCTGAGCTGCACGATACAACTCTGCTTGTGATGTTGCTTGCTAGCCATGGATGTCAATCGAGAGCCCCTCAGGGTTTATAAAACTAAGTTTCCAGGTTGTCAACATATATCATTTTCTCTCAATCGTATTATTCCATGTGATTTACACATATAATCAATAGCAGACGAAATAAAAATAGTTTGGTTGCCAATGGAAACAAGCCGTTAGACTGGTTGGCAATCCGCTCCGCTCAAAAACAAGCAACATTTTTCGTCTGTTTTCATGGTAGGACATGAACGTGAAGCTAACGTCGGTTTATACCTAAAACCGACCACTGTAAACGAAGTTCGCAAAAAAAAACATTCAGTCTTCAGATGTCATTTTATTTTATTGCTATGACGTATTCTGCTGTTAAATTTCCAACCGTTTTGCGATAGTATTTTCTAGATTGAATGGAAAGTTAATGCTGCCTCCAATGTTGCGTTGGGATACAGCACAGGCAGCCCAGGAACTATAATCAACTGTTAGAACTCCCTATGAGCGGGGATAATCGGCGTGTATCTAGTGTAAGAAATAGACAAGGGATAAATGCTTCGGTGAGCCCATTTTTTAATCTGGAAAAAACAGACGAACAGAATGAAAAATTGAATCCATGAAAAAAATATACTAGGCTGAAGAATATTAGTTGCTCTTTCAAATTTCGCCAAAGCCTTACCTATAATTTTCTTATATCTGCAGAATAAATCAAGAAAACTACTAGTGCACAAATTGACTCAATTTTTGAATAATTAACGGTTGACCCGAACCCACTGCACAGTTGGAGGAGTGGCCTGTTCAGAATTTGTCAAGAACTAATCACAGGACTAGTTGTCTATTTCTCACACTATACACAAGCCGATACCCCTCGCCCACTCAGTTGATTATAGTTTATGTGCTTCCAGTTGATACAGTGTAACAATGTCGGCGCCGGCGATCTCTCACCGGTGTGCAATGTAGCCAAAATAAAAGGCATGATCATTTGACACTGCTATTACAAGATTGGTGCGAGCTAATAAAGTAGAATGAGCTATGAATGATGTGTTGTATCATAAATATATAGGAGATTAGTTTTAGTCAAAATAAGTGACTGACTAAAATTACCAATACTGTTGTTCAAATTCCATTCGGCAAGTATATTCATGTATCCCAAGGGTAAAATCGTACTCCTAAATATTGTTTATTTCTGTATGTTACAAAAATAGCTACTCCTGGACTACTTTGTTTGCTCTCAGATCTTATTGGCATATAAGGTGTGGAAATACCGATTTGAATTCAGGGACGAATCAAAATAAACTGCAATGAAAATGCACAGTACAGTGAAAAGTAGATCCACACGTAATACTTGAAAACTTTTCAGGAAAAAATAAATTAAGTGAAATTCTATAGTTGGAAATGAACAAATTATATGACACTCACTCCTACCATTTTCATATACACCGAAAACATCTTTTTATCAGTGTTTTCTATTTGACTTGACTTGACTTGACTTGAAATAAACAAATTGTATGACAACAAACGTAATTATAATTAGTCTCTAGATCAGAACTGATTAAATAAACTACCTCGTCTTTATGCCAACTTGAAGTTATTCTTTGCCTACATCAGTGACTTGAAAATGTCACTTGCTATTAATTGCATGTCAGTGTCAGTCTTTTATTTTCTATTGTAATGTCATTTTTTGCGATTACTCGGAACATGAAGCTGTAACCACAGACCGTCTAGGTGCTCTAACTAAATCCTGGTATAAACACCGGTTAGGTAGGCTTGAACTATGCATGTGAAGCCAGCTGAGAGGTGTATCAAATCCTTTGATTTCTCATGGTTTGGTAACTATTAGCTGCAAATGCAACAAAAATCAATATAAAAATATTACCCACACATCATTCTACAGGTTACTTGTTGATGTCTGTGTTGGTTCTTGGAAGGAAATTCCCATTTAGTAAGCTAGGTGGTCCGCTGCGTTTGACAGTAAAATGCTGCAGTTGTGGATAGCAAAATGTAATCATTTTCTATTCTGCATATGTTGTTAATTGTTGTGGATCTTTTGAGTTAGACTTGTGGGAAATTGATGTAATTTAGCAGAGTTTGTAACCACATAAAAAATCCTTCACCATAGGGAGTCGAGGTGCCTGATGATCGAAGACCGCATAGTAAAAACGCAGCTCAAGATACTCAAACAGAAAGTGAGTGAGTGGAACAGACTAAAATCCAGCTTGAATCTCAGTGGGAGAGACGTTTTTCAAAAGCAGAGAAGTCAGCGATCCCGTCCTTGCTAGACTTTTGTGAATCCGACTAGAAATACCATTTATGGAGTCCTTTTCTGAAATCTGAAATCGCGACTGTCAGACATAAAAAATGTGCACTGACGTGAATGCAGATCTCGCTCACGTAAATCATGAGATGTAAATATTAAAACAAGATGGCAGCGCCTAGGGCATAAGCGGAAGTTGAACTTAGACCACCGATCGATGACAGAATCAACTGTGAGTACTTTTTTGTCTGAGTCAACTGGCGATTCGTGTACAAATACTGTAGCTGCATTGTATTTAAGCCATCTGTGCCGATTGAATTATTTTAGAAAACCTGCTTTGTTAAGCGGACATACCGTTTTCTGTCTGTATTGTGTATAAACTGTAACCAAAAGCAAGAAAACAAAGAATACAGCGGAAGCTATGCCCAAAATTGCATTTGGTACCGACGCTTACAGTGGCCGGCGGTTCACTGCGATGAAACTTCTGAATGCAGGTGTAGTGGTGGACACCAAACTGATGAACATCACCAGTTGTACAGTACTTGTTGTGTATACTGCCGTAGGGCCATTAAGCGATGAGGGCGCCTATTCTGGACCCATGTAAATAAGCACTAACGATTATTACCGATTTTTCGTTAAATTCTTACACAAATTCGTTAGGCAAGGGTTGATGCTGTTGAACCAGTACACGTACGTTTAAACAACGTGGCCCAAATGACTCAAAATACTCTACCGACATTGCATGAACTAAACATCGGCAACGATGATCGTCAATGAACTACACTGTCAGACGCCATCTTCGCAACTGACGACTTGTGTCAAAGTTCACCAAAGACGGAGTCATCTGATTCATATTATGGGATATAACGATATTCCGTTTCCTGTTTATGTGAGCGAGTCATTGTGACGTTTCTCAAGTGTTTTCTCAGGTTTGTGGCTTGGATATCCATATTTAAGTTTCATGTTCGCCCAAAAGGTTGTTTTCTTAACTATGTATAACCTATGACAAGATTCCACAATTACAGGCGCCAAGGACTGACTATTTGCCACAGTTTTAGGGGTTTCCACTCAGTCGTAGTGTGTGCGCAATAGAGCGCAATGAGTTTTAATATGACGTCCTCCAATATGAATACTAATTACTTTCCGTAACTAAAACTTTGTGATTTGCATAACAAAGAAACAGAGTTGATAGTGTACTTACGAGTACTGGTAGACACTAATGTTTGATGGATGGGGAAGATGTCAATCATAAATTTGTTCCAGGAATATGTGATTTCTCACATGTAAGCAGTTTTAATGCTATTTATAAGCTGTAATCTATTTTACCTCAAAAAACCTAATTTACTCACAAAACGTATTTTAGTGTGGAAGATTTAAAATAGTGCTGTGGCATTTGGCAAATTAATTGTTTACCCATACAATTTAACAGAGGAGTTTAGAGCTTTTACTTCAGGGGCAATGTGGGGTTTACAATTATCAAAACAATGAAATTCAGTTTGCTCTCCCAGATGTGAGCCATCCCTGTCAAGTTTGAATCTAATACTGGCATAAATTACCAGACTTTGGTTCAGGTCGGAAGTTGTTTTTTCATTTTGTGTATGCCTAGCATACACAAGCAAAATGGCACTTTTCAGGGCCACACCATCCTCCAAAAAAGTACTACTGTTAATAAGAAATATCCTACGTGCACACAAGTGATGTAAAGTTTGACCGGCAATGACAGTGTTTGCAACCTTTTCATCAGTATTTGTTTATTTGTAAAATAAAGTAAACCAAAATATTGAATATACCCAAATTAACATCCTGAAAAGTTGCACAGAGCTGAGTGCAAAGCCAGTGCCATTCGAATTAAAAGGATATCAGATGCAACAAATTATGGCAAATATGTCAGTTAATGTAATATTAATATGGCAATAGCCATGGTAATACACATGTCCATACTACTTAATACTAGACTGAAAATCACTGGAAAATTAAAAAGTGCAGCTCACGTGCCTGTCATAGCAATGATGTATGTCAAAAGGTATAGTATGTATCAGTGTGTCACTGTTGTGGTGAATTTGTCTGCTAATTTGATAGTGTTAACATGAGTAGCCATTTCAAAAACTTGTGAATTTTGGTCGATTTAATTCAAAATTGGGTGTTTTTACACAATTTTGATGAAGTTTTCGACTTAATTCAAGACTAAGATCTAATCATTTGCTGGTCATCTTGGATTTATATACCCAAAAACACACATTTTTGTGTTTTGGACGTTTTTGCTATTTTGGTTTTGTGTTTGAGCAATTCTGTTATTGGTAAGATGAAAAAGGCCCTGTAGAGATTCCTCTTCTTCTAATAAGCAATTTCCTGTGCCTAAAATCAAGAAGAAAGGTCAATGACCTTGTATTAATCAATGCACTTAAGATCACCTCATTTGCATAACAAATGGTAGCCATTTTGCTGGGTTTCCAGGTTTCAACAATCAGAACTGATTTTGAAATGTCTATATTTTGATGGCTAATGCAGGTTTGTGAACAATTTTAACAGATTACTTATTTTTCAGGAAGGGTCTTTCAGTAAATGAAGAAATGTAGTTATCCCTTTTGGATTTTAAAATCACTTGGTGTGCCTAACTGCCGTAGTGACAGAACATTCCGTTTAGAGTAGGGTGTTGCTGTATGTGGACTATATAGTCTGAAGCATATGATGTGCTAGAGTTACAGTGACCCTTGTGTATTTATCATACTGCTGTTGTGTAAAAGACATAGTTAAGAGTTATATTTTTATGTGCTGTATTTATACATTTCAATCTCGAGAGCTGACACTATTGTTTAATGCAGACCATACATACTGTGCATTAAACTTTTATGATAGTGTTTTCAATTAGTTTAAGGGAGTTTAAGGTTTAAGTTGTGATTAGACTATGCGTTGTTTGGTGTGTGTTTTTATTGTTACCTACATAGAGTGAATATATATTTGAATGTGAAAATATTTGACCAGTGTCTTGTCTGGTGTTCAACCATAAGTCGTTAATGTGTGCACATTCGCATGAACTAGAAAGTCAACGCTAGTTGATTGGTTGCCTATAAAGGGCTGCAAGAAGCCATAGAGTGCTTTCGCCATGCTAAGGTAGGGAAAAACCTGAGCAGTTTATGAAATACATCTCACGTGGCATAACAGAAGAATTTCCAAAGAAAACTGTTTATGAGCGCAATAATAAGACATCTTACAAGCATGCGTTTTTTTCAAAGAAAGGCATATTTGTATTTAAGATGTACTAAAACTGACTTGTGCATCATTAATGATAGAGTGCGCTTTGTTCAACACGTTGATTTGTCAGTAATAGATTTAAATATGTAATATTTAAACAAACACAATTTCTGTTCATCTGTCACCGTTAGGTGATGTCATAAATGTCACATACCAATGTATTAAATTTCAATTGGCTGTTGCAATATCACGTGATTAAGATTAAAATGGCAGCCAGCTATTGGTCAAGATACCCTTAAAACGAGGAATCGAAAAACCAATCGGGGAGATCCCCGACCCGAGGGTCCCCACGCTCGAACGACGTTCCTGAGACCTTAACCCTGTCTTTATAACGGAACTGTTCTGTTTTGGCGTTTTACAATTATGAACTAAAACGAACTAACTCTACTTATTAGTCTGATCTTTGTCTTCGAGTGAGTCAGTAGATCCCCAAGTTTACTTCTCACATTTTCCAAGTGAGAATTCCCTAACTTATGATCCGAACAAGGTCAATATATTACTTTCCTTTCCCCAAAACTGAAACTATTCTCCAACTCCGAACTATGATCGGTTACACATTATTGGATACAATAAAGTGGCATTTGTTAATCATAGTAATCAATATGGTATGATAATTATTTATCAGGTTTAATGTTTCGGGGTTGTGAGTCCAGTCAATTTATGGTTTGACCCATCACAAATTGCAACTGAAATAATTTATTCACAGTACATTTCGGGAAGTGCCTAGATTGACATACTAAAACTCTGGTAAAATCTAGACTTCCAAAATATACCTAATTTGCTCATATTCAAAATGGCCGTTTGGTGCATTTGGAACATGGAAAATATAAATATTAGGACATATCTTTAATTGTAGATGACATATTTTAGATATTCAAGTTGCTGCGATATGGTGTGTGTGAATGTATGTGATTGTGAAACATTTGATTGAAGAACAACCATTTGCATAAATCCATTATGGCCGTCTAAATAGTATCATTTAAATGTGCAATCTGTTCATCATAATGACTCTTTGAGCCATGCAGTGGGGTGACCCTAGTGACCCGATGTTCATCCCCACCCTCGATCCTGAAACAGTCACTCTTGGTAGGACTGTCACTTCCGGGATCCAGAGTCCTGGATTCGCTATTGCTTTGGATCCCACCGAGTGCTTGACGTAGGGGGGGATATACAAAAAGTGGTGATGGGCGGACCTTGGTCCCCTACGAGATATTGGCCTTGGGGTAGGTACATTTTATGCTCAACTTTTTCGACTGGACCAAGCGCTACCCGATCGAGCCGTGTTTGAGACTGGGGCTAGCAAAGTCTGGAGTCAAATCTTGATCCACATCGGACCCTTTGGTTCCTCCTCGACCCCGGTACCATGAATATTTTTGGTTCGGTGAGATGGGAAAAGGGGGTGGCTGCGTCCATTGAATATTTTGACCAGTTAATCGGAAACAATCCATGCACTGAGAGAAAAGTGGCATTCCTCAACCTTTGAGTTGTGGCCAGCCCACTGGAACGAATTGCAGAACGCAACAGCCTTTCAGACCAGCCGACACAGCCATTGGTGGGACACCACACGGCTAAGAGGGATATCATGCAGTGTCATCTGGCTCTTGTGGCAGAGGCTGCCTATGTACAGCGGAATGCGATTTTGGCTGTTTTCACTGGGCGCACCAACTGTACCTCCCCACCCTCTTCTATTTTGAGTATGGAAGGAGCAGTCTCAGTGCTTTGGGATCCCACTGACCCATGGTACAGGTGAGACTGGCGAGCCAGTTTGGCTTTTGCAAAGAGCAAGCGGTAAGGACCCCCCCCCAAGCAGAGAAAATGTAGCAACCAAAATTGGCACCCACTGGCCAGAAGTAGCTAGGAGGCATCTTCCTGGCTCTTCGGAGAAGGGAAGAGTGGCGACATGCCCTCAAGGAAGAAGGGACCAGGTGGTGGTCCCCATTCTTCCTCGGGGGTTGTCTACCCAGCTCACAGGGGAAGAAGCTTTGATGCTTCCTCACCTCATTGAAGGAACGATCACCCCGGTGTGGAACTGCCGAACCCACACATCTCTGCCGCACTGATTGCAGCAGTGTATTCCAGTTCGAAGGCAGTGCGAAACCAATCTCTGGACTCTCTGTGGTTACAAGATCCTGCTGCAATCTCCAGCCCCTGGTACCAGCCCCGGTTCGGGGCACTATCAGGGGACCTGCAATCCGATAGGAGGCAGATTGCTTACAAAGGGCGCTATACACAGGATAGGGGACCCGGCGTTAAGTCCAGGCTTCTACCCGTCAAGTATTGGTGGTTCCAAAGACTACAACTTAGACTACAGGTGGCTGTGCTCCGTTCTGGACTTAAGTAGACTAAATCAGTATCAGCTTCCTTGTAACGCCGAGAACCATATTATTCTCCATGCTCTGTTTCTACTGGTTAGCCTCGCTAGATTTGATTGATACTTACCCGCACATACCAATACACCCAGTGAGTCAGCGACTCGCCCAGTTGGGCCAAGTAGTTGAGCGTGGGGTGCTCCCCTTCAAGTTTTGCATGGCTCTATACGTATTCACCAGAGTGTGGAAATAGGTGGTGCTACTACTGCGCTGGTACACATCACATCAGTACACATCAACGTGTACATTGATTGCTGTTTGCTACACAACCCAACAAAGGAAGGTTAGTTAAACAGTAAGGCCAACACCAAATTTTCTAGACCAGTTGTGCTTCCTAGTAAGTCCAGCAAGTCCCACCCTCAGCCAACACAACAGTTGGTATTCCAGCCAGGAAGTTCGACACTGAGGTGGGCTTGGTACAGCCGCCGCTGGCTCATTGCCTAAACGACCTAGCCGAATGCCTAGTCAGCATTCCCTCTGTGTCCCTCCGAGAAGTGATGTGAATCACCGGAATGGACATGTATGCCTTTGAGCCCAGCGGTGTACAACTTACATGCATCAAGGCTCTCTGTTGACTCACGTCATGGCCAGGGTGAACAGGTATCACACCAACATAGCCTATGCCTTGAAATGACCTATGTACACTCATTGGTGGAGTGGAAGAGAGATCCATGCCATCCTTTTGTTGGGCAGACAGCTGACTTGTCGTCCATCGTTTGAACGAAATGTACTTGTCCTTTCAGCGATTGTTGGCCTTGTCACCCACCGACCGTCATTCCTGTAATGACTGACAGCACCTGAATTTCTCTTGAGGATGGTGAGATGCAACTGCTCCACATACTGTCGCAGTCTCAGATGTACCTGCAGAAAGCGAAACCTTGAATGTTCTGCAGTTTCTGGTCAATGTCGAAGATCTGGATGCACAAATGCAGTACAAATATCTGATCGAGATGGCGATGATGATTAGCAATTACATTAATCAAACAATAAACTTTTGGACAGAATTATAACTATTAAATACAGTTTGTTAAACCAAAAATATAGTTAATAGATTTAAAAATTTACATATAAATGGACTATTATGTTTATAGTATATCAGATTTGTAGATTCAACCAAGGTGTTTCATTCCTCTAGTTTTTCTTTTAGATGACGACCATGTTAGATTCATGCAGATGAAGCATCTGTCTACCCAGGAAACCATTTATTTACATCTTTTCTGTACTTTACGATTCTGTTTAAGGTAGCGGGACTATTATTTGCATACTTGTTTTCATCTTCTAATTGTGACTAAATGACTACAAATAGACCAGGGAAAGTATATATTTTTAGAATCGCCAGACTTCAAGCTTTTCACAAGTGTATTTTGCATGCCCGTATCTGCAATCTACGACGCGTTACTCAATCAAAGGTGAAAAATTACTTTTTCTGTAAAAGAAATAATTACGCATTTATGCTGGCGATAAGAAGTATTTTTTTCACTTTTCCTAGTTGTTCAATAGTCTGGTAAATTGAATGTGTCTGGTTAGTTTTATTCAAGCAACGCGTTTTAAAAAAAATAGTGTCCTGAATTTCAATTACTGTTTTAGTCGCATTGCCCCCAACTCAAACCACAACTCGTTGGTAAATAATCGATGAAATAGTTTGTCTGGACAAATTCAAGTTCCTCTCATTGTCACCTTAAAGCTGTGAAAATTTGGTGTTAATCCGACGACAATAAGTATGCGTTATTTTTTGTTAAAGACCTTGTATTTTGAAAAACATAAACTTCTAGAAAACGTCCATGAAGTAACAGCAAAGATTTTCAAGCTTGTTTATCGGCACAATCAATTTTTTTCCCCATCAAGGTCCGTTTTACCATGTGTAGGGACATCCAAATGTGTAAGGCTATTGGAAACCAACAAATAAAGGAATGGGATAGCTATAATTGGATAAATTCGGCATATGAAAACACCAAAATCAATGATTTTTTTTCAGTGGCTGTGTGACCTTGTGTCTGACACATTCATATGCAAATGACTAATCTGTGAAACAAACAGGGGCGGAGACAAACCACTCAAATGTTTGGAAACACTCATTGTGTGTCAGATAGCTACTGATAACATATTCTAACATTGCTTTGTCTTGAGTTTATCTTTGAAACTTATAGGCACACAGATTAAACCTGTGTTGTTGATTTTGGAAAACACTACTGAGGCTGCCTTGCTTCCCTTCAGAAAATCTATATTTTAACCAACTTACATGACATTCTATGTTATATTGATTTTATCATATGAAAGTTTATGGTGCATTTCATCAATTAATGTGAAAATCGTAATTTTCAACACAAATAATAGTCTCGCTACCTTAAAATTGTATTCTAGCATCTTAAACTCATTACTCATGTCACATAGAAGAGAAGCCAGGATAATAGTTACATTAAATAATTATATTATAGCGGCCATATTGAATTTATGCTGATTTTCATCTACCCAATCAACACATTTGGCACTCTCATAACAGTGCCATAGCGGCATGATTTTTTTTAAATACATCATCTAGAATAAAAGATATGTCCAAATAGTTTTATTTTCATGTTTTCAAAAATGTGCAAAACGGCGATTTGGAATAAATGTAAATTAGGTAAATTTCGGAAGCCTATATTTTCTTAGACTTTTCGTATGTCAATCTAGATACCGTTCCGAAAAGCACTGTGAAGAAATTATTTCAATTACTTTTACCATTTAATACCAAAGGTATTGGACAATGTGAAAAGACTGGTCGTCACAGTGAGAGCAATAACAAAAAACTTTTTTTTACTTCATAATAAAGTATCAAAGATATGTTTTATTTCAATTGCTTTTACCATTCAATCCCAGTAGGTTTGGACTATGGCTGATGTGAAGAGACTGGTTGTTACAGTAAGAGCTATAAATTTAGATTGCCAAACAAAAACTTTTAACTTCTGCATCACGTGCAGAATGCACCAATTAAGTAATGTTATTGCTATAATGGACACAGACACAAATTTCAGAATAGTGCAGCCCGGATTTTGCCACCTACAGAAGCCGCCACACAAGGTTTGAATAGTGCAAAATAATAACAGATGGTTTAGTGATTCCTTTAGCCAAATTTGCAGACTTCTTTAAATTAAATTGCTTCAGTCGTCGGAATTATGCACGACCAATTTGATTTTGCCCATAATTCAATACGAGTACACTGTAGCCTCGTTATAACAAACTCTTTGGGGGACATACAATTAGTTTGTTATAGTGAAATGTTCACTATATTGAAGCACATAATACATTGGGTTTGTGTTCATTATATCAGGAAATTCATTATAACGGTGTTCATTATATTGAGGTTACAGTGTATCTTCAAAAAAGCTGAATAGTAAGTATCAACCTGAGTGAGATGGATTCAGCGATCTTATCGACTCTTGACAGTGCAGTTCCATGTTTATATGGACGTGGATCTCAGCCTTGGCACTGGACATGGGTCGCCATTTGTTTCACTGTCGCGCTAAATTGTAGGATATGTTTTACTCATATGGGTCTCATAAATCGTGCATGTACAGTTGCGATGACTGCAGTGCTTTGCAATATTAATAATAACCAATAGGCTATAGAGCTATTTAGGAAAACCTTCATGATATGCATCAATAATACATTTTTTTTTGAATATTGTGTCATCAATCAAAATCGTGCAGAAATAATTGCACCATAGAAACGTGTGTAAAAAATGTAAATTTTGTTTATGCTGTATTACAACTTACTGTATATTGAAACAATTGTTTGAAGACCTCATTTTATTTTTATTTTCATGATTCAGATGGTATTACCCAATAATAATGACTACAATGATTGTAACAATTTTCAATTCGGGTCAAACCTCTGTAAGAAGTTTCAACTTCTTGCCATTCTCATACAACATATGTTTGTCTTCTATACTGGTACACCATATTCATCTTCATGGCATGGTATGGTATCATAGATGTAAAATTGTTGTTTATACTTCTAACACATTCAATTTTTGCTGTTCTTTATATTAGGTACCCTGAATTCATCAGCCATTAAGGAAGTAGTTCAGTGTTTTGTAATTGGCAAATACAACGCAGAGGGGAAAGATAAAATGTGCATAAATAACCCAGAAAACTTGTGGCGATGTCAACAAGATAACTTTGAAAGGTTGACAGAGTTATACAAACACATCATTAACAATTTTAGCATACAAAGTAGATGGATTTTTCAGGCTTATAATCTGTCACGTATAGAAGTTAATTAATTATAACCTATTTAATATTTCAGCCATATGTCTTGATCTGTACTTGCTCAGTCACACCGAAATTGAAATTTCATAAAACAAAATAGATTCATAATAAAAGTGAGTTAATGTGACCACAAATAAAATGTAAGTGAAAATTCACAAATGTTTGAAAAAAATATGCATAGAAAATGTACTGTATTGCAATTGGAAAGAACAAGTGAACAGCAACAACATAGATTTACCCACTCACATACATTTCTCTTAATCTACAATAATACAGGGAAGGTAAATAGATAATTTCTCTTGTCAGTCATAAAAATGAGTGCACAAAATTAAGCCTTTATGCTGCTGATCAAATGTGCTGATCAGAATCAGATGTTTTTCCCTACATAGTCTCAGAATTCTGGATTGTATTTTTTTGTTTCAGGTAATGGAATGGTAGCTGTGGATGAAACAGGTCAACACTGCATTGCAGCAGAAAGCAATACAGACACACTGGCTGTATTGTGTGATTTGTTGTCAAAGGTGATGGACAGCGTAGGTGATGATTAGATCCAGGTTGATATATGTGCATATTAATTACCTAATTCACATATTTAGCCAATTACCAGCTCGTTGGGTTTTGATGAAACTGGTTACATAGATGCCATGGGCAAATATGTAGTCTTGTTATGTTTGGGTTGAAGTATGTCATTATGAATTACGTTTGCATATTTAATACATTTTCAGCTTCAGTGATGTATCAAGAACCACTCATTCACTCACTTAGTACATGAATAATGAATAGATTGATTATTATCTAGCTGTTTCATTTGTATCCTCAAACATTTTAACCTTTTGCTAAAACAGTATAATTCACATGATCAGTTCAGATATCAAGTCTCATTAATTAAATAATTACCTTACCCTATCGTTGATAAAGAAATAGGTGTTTATTCTCGTTACTTCTATCCTACAACCTTTTCATGTGAGTTAGAATAACTCAAACATTTTTTTATCCATTTATCCATTTCATTTACCATTATGTAATCTTGATCAAGTTTAACCACTAAAAAATGTCGACCAAATAGATCCAAAGCATGAATAGTCTGGGTTAAAATGTTCTTAATTAGAACTCTTGTTAGACACAAAAATAAGCTCACAGGACAAAGACATATATGCTGCTGATATTGAGAACCAGATTTTCGTTTTCGTTTTCATGTTTATTTTTTTCTGTCATATAAATCAATTTTGGCACTAAAAATTTGCATTGATCTGTAGGAAAACATTTTATGTAATTATGATGACCTGATCGCTCCCTCTTTAATTTAGCTTGTATTTATTTTACTCTACATTTAGCAACGATCTTATAAGTTCATGCGTATATTTTAGTTTGTATCTACACGTGAGTTTGTTTCTAAACAAGACATGGCTGTATTATATATGTTGTAGAGTAATTAAACAAGCTTCAGTTAACCAAATTATTCAAGAGGCCTTTCAAAAAATGTCAATCAAATTAGTGTCTATGTTCTGAGGTAGACCTTGTTTGTTCACAATCAGAAGTCTGATATTGTTTTATATAAATCAACAATAGTCTATTTTCACATTGAAGCTATTTATGAATGACACTGAATAATCTAGTAGTTAGTCGTAAAACTTTTATGTACATTAACATTTCAGGATGCACCTAGTCCCTGCATGAACAGATTGCAATATCACCTGTCTGTAAAAAGACGGCTTAATGCATTTTGTCTGAGCAAAACTGAGGTACACACCCTGACCTTTCATCATCTTCGTAGTCATTCTTTCTTTCCTCTACATCTTCTTAAACTTTCTCCTCATTATCACCGTCATTATCCCATCATTGCGATGGTAAGTACAACACTCCTTCCTCCTTCGCATATGCAATAACTGGTACATGATAAACCACTTGCTGCATAACTACATTTCCAGTAGCTGTGGGTCCATAGCTCTGCTTGTGTCGATCTGATGTTATAATAAACGTACTAGAAATTTGTATGGTATTGTCGACACAGTAGAGCTATGGTGACAGCCATAGAGTACCGTCCATGTTGTGCCGCAATAAAACCATTGCGCAAATAAACGATTCAAAATCATGCAATGTCTTGTGAAAAACGACTCCAAACTAAGGTCGATAGATTGTACATTTATTAAATACTCACCACAGCAAGGATTGAAACTTAATAATTTCAAATAAAGCCCATTCACCCGAGTATTCTTGGACGGTCACGCTAAAACACAGCTTGTCGCCATCTTACACACACTGGACGAGGTCGGTATCACATGATCAATATGACGTCACGTTGTTGTCATTACGTAATGCAGTTAGGGATTCCCCAAGAATACTTGCGTAAGAAAGTAGCCCTTTCATGTTAGACTTGTCGGTACACCCGATAAACTATACGTAATGGCAACATTAAATGATATAGTTTGTTCTTGGGAGAACACGTTCAATCGCATAAAACGTTCTTACAATCTGCATTATCATCTGAAACCCGAGCAAATTGATGTCATTACTCATATTTTGCGAAATGAAAATTGCTTTGCTGTGCTACCAACTGGATTTGGGAAAAGTATCTGTTACATGCTTCCACCAGTTTTGTTAAATGAAACAATCAGTGATAAACGGCATTACGGTTTGATTATATCGCCACTACGAAGCCTAATGTACGACCAGGTGCGTAGTTGCAATGCTATGGGCATTAAGTCATGCTGCATCACAAGGAAGAAAGATATGGATACAGAAACTATTGAAGGTACGTGAAATTTGTAATTGTCTCAAATTAATATTTTCTCAATGTTTTATCGAGATAGTAAAATTATTGAAACGTTAATAATTAGATTGGCCTCCTAGTTACTGAGACTGTATTCTGTATCATAGGTATAAAGAAAGGACTGTTTACACTTTTATTTATGTCGCCCGAAGCATTGTTATTTATTGACTCGTGGAGGCCAATTTTGCTTCAATCCAAAATCTACGGAGATGGAGTTTGTCTCATAGCCATAGATGAATGTCATGTCCTAGAATTATGGTAAGTATTTCCGAAGTTAAGTCTCCACAACTATATATTTAATTAATATATAATTATTTTTGTCGTTGTATTAGTATAATTGTAAACCAGCATTGTATTATTCTGATTTATTTTATTTAACAGGGGTGACGATTTCAGACCAACATACAGAATGTTAGGCGACCTACGAAGCCATTTTTCTTGTTCGTTTTTAATTCTGACGGCAACCTGCACGAATGTTATGAAACGTAACATTCTTAAACAATTGTACTTCGGTGAAAATGAGATGCAGCTTGTTTCCAAAGTGCCCGACAGGTAAATTAACCATTATACGTACAAAAGATAATCGTCTCAATTTCGTTTCAATGTTGGACTTTACCTACGTATTTCTAATATCGTGTAATTAAAGATGTGTGATATCATTACCTATTTCGCAATCTGACTGATTTACACAGAGTTAATTATTGAATTATTTAGGCCTAACATTAGTCTCTACTACAAGTTTGGCTCATTGTCCATTACTGAAGAGATGGCTTGGTATCTAAGGGAACTCAAAAGTGACGGCATCACAGCACGGAAAGCCATCATTTATGTCAGGTATATCATTTTTATACATATGTATAATAACAATAAACAGGTAGTTGATTGTTTTTTGAAAGTTTACAAACACGAGAACGTTTAAATGTAGATCTAATGTATAATATAATATAATATAATATAATATAATATAATATAATATAATATAATATAATAACAATTTAGTAAATTACTGACTTTTCGACTTTTTCCTTGCAGAACCATCACTCAGTGTGGCAAAGTATTTGCTAATTTTATGGCCTACCTAGGAAATGCTGCTTATGGAGATGGAAGCAAAGTTATACAAAACCGAATTTTGGAAGTTTACCACGGGGCATTGGCCAGCACAGACCAGGAGAGAGTTGTTTCACGTTTCTCGCAGGATAATGTTTTAAGATGTATAATTTGCACTGTGGCGTTTGGGATGGGGGTGAACATCCCAGATTTAAATATAGTTGTTCATTGGGGATGTAGTAACAGCATAGTTGAATACTGGCAGGAAGTAGGTCGTGCTGGGCGAAATGGTGATCCAGCGGAGGCACATTTATTTCCGCTGCCAAGAACGGTTTTACACGTTGAAGATGATATGAAATCACTCTGTGAACAACTTAAACATTCAAACATTCCATGTCTACGAGTCCACATTTTGGAACACCTCACTATTAAAGGAATGAATCCTCATATAATTGACATATAAAACATCGCAAGTCATGTGACATGAAATGTGAGTGTTGTGTTTGCCTCAATTGTAAGTGTTGCACAGCTTGTAAGCTTAAATGTCCATGTCGGGTCAATTAAACTCGCAGAGGTAGGCGTCGAAATACTGTCAAATTGCCATTTTTTATTTTATTTTTTGGTTGTTGTTCAGCATGTTAGAATTATGTTATTGAGTTAAATCTTCACACGCAAATAGCAAATATGGCCACATAGTGTTATGTTTATTGTGTACCACAGTATTGTGACAACATTGTCTTTTCATCCTGTGGTATATTTAATATGCGAATAAAATAAATGCTTCTTGGCAATGAAACATCGTTATATTCAGTTGTATTTATTTTCATCATCTTTTGGTGTCATCCTCTCGTGCGCGAGATTTATAAATTCGACAATCAAGGATGAACTAAAATGATAAATCAATATTCTATTTGAAGCATTTCCCAGTATGATGCACACAAAAACTATTATTTCCTCTGTTCGCGCTAAGTGAACAATAATTCATAATGTGATTTAATAATAAACTCACTGTACTGAATGACTGCTTGAAAACTTATTTCATTTGTAATCGGCACCAGAAATTTAGATAATGATGTTTTTAGGTTTCACTCGGGTAAAACAATAAAGCTGATGAACATATTTTCATCATAACGAAGGTATTGCTTGCTATAAAATAAGGTGAACGAAAAAGTAACCCAGCCAACAGTAAAGGAATATAGCTCACTGTTTGGCTAACAAAGTAGTAATATTTATTGTTCCAATGTAACAATCCGTAATCCAATCATGGGAAACAACTAATCCTGTGGAAGGATTTCCTTCAACAGGTCAAGGGTTCTACAGTGTGATTTCAGTCGGGATACCAACTTATCACCACTGTGAATGGCTACTTTATTTCGAAAGTTGGAAAATCCAGCGTGATACCGACCCGGAATTTGTTGAAATATGCCATCGTCTCTGTACTCCTTTACAAATTTGGAGACGTCTCGTCTGTAATTAGCAGATGTAGTTTTAGATTTATGAACATATTCGTCCATAAATTTGGTCATGTAAACACATTCTAAGTCAGTGGCCAATCTTCCAACCAGCTGACTACATCTAGCAACATGGGTGTCTGTGTAGCGACCATGGCAGTGTTTTAGGTTCTCTGCAATGTATATGGAAATAAGCATTTGATTACTAATCATATATAACAAACGGGTGTAAATACAAATAGATATTTTCACACATAAACAACGGACACATATATGCCGAAAGTATTGGTTGGGTTGATGTAAAAACATACATTCAGTTAGTAAAAAAAGACCTTTCACCATTCCTAATTGTACACTTACGTTTAAAGTCATTATTTAGAAACTCGTTAACAAGATCTAGCGGTATGTTGTTCCCAGCTCCTCCTTTCAGGTTAGCAGTGCTATTCCAAAGCATTTCTTCTCCTTGCCTTGGCGAAACATAACCATTTATACCTGAAGTAAACGTTGAATATAGTAACCAATATTTACTTGTGAGGATCGCCAGTAATTTTAATCACATATTTGAAAGTTACTGAAAAAACGATAAAATAAACTTACATGCTAGCAATCTATGACCAATTATAAGATATTTATAATGGTTATTTTCCCAGAAATCTAACATTGAAACTCTCCAATTCGACATCATTGCGGGACCATCGTTTTCGCGTTCTGCATCTCTTTCTGCCATATGGAATAACCCTCTCCATAATACATGACAGGAGTAATTGAAGAGGTAGTCAGCACCGGTGTCCTGGTCTGGCTTTGATAAAGGCCCTTTAACTTGACAGTCATCTGAACAAAACCAAGAACCATCTAGTGGAAAATTTATCAACAGATAATTATTATTATTATTATTTTTATTATTATTATTATTATAAAAATATGTAGTTATGGGCCTATCAGCTTACCTGGGCATTGATTCAAACCAACACATCGCATATGAAACCATTCTCCATTAGGGCACATGAACTCCCTGTCACACCCTATCCACTTATCATCATCAGTATCTTCTTTCTTTTTACAGAAACAATAAATTGATGATTGTTCACAGTCCGGGCTACACCACCACTCGTCATCTGGTACAGATTCAGGTTGTAATTCAACACAATCGAGGTGGAACCATCTGCCTCTTTTACACTGTGAGAGTGCAGAACATTCAATCATGGTCCCTCCTAGGTCTGTGAATAAAGGGATGGTTTGTTATATTGTATTGAGTTCAGTAGTAGAATCTATCTTCCTATTGCGTTGTTTCACAGATCACTATTCATGCACTTGTAGGTTTCAGTTTAGTCAACACCATACATGCACATACCTGTTTTACATACGCAATAATCATCATCTTCATCATCATAATTATCAATGCATGGCTGTTGATCACTATCACTAAGTGGTACTTCATCTACATCCGGCCAAATAAAAGAAACTATTTCCTCAGCTAACTTTTCAACGTAGTCTTTCTGCTGGTCCGGTTGAATAGTCGGCTTATCACGTAGGCTGGTCAGTCTTCTTAAATGCATTGCCAATAGACAGGTATAGCCTTCGGTCATAAAGTTAAGAAAATCCACTGTGTGATTAACATCATCAATCACCTTCTTTTTCACTGCACGGTGACCAAACTTAATTTTGACATGGAATAAAGACCCACGTGCACTTGCCGAACTTCCACTGAATAGTTTGTTCATGGTGTCCTTCAAATAAAAGAAAAAAATACACATGCATACATACATAATTTATAACATTATATTTATATTACGAGCATGTAACTACCCAGTATTTACCTGCATTGTGATGCACCTTCTGTGGAACTCCTGGGGCCTTGGTTCGAGCCCAACAAGACGATTGACATGGTCTTGGCTACATGCCATAGAAAACCTGGCATCAACCATACGTTCAATTGATAATTGATCACCGTGACATACAACGTTATAGAGGGGTTTTCCATTTTGTGATGGTACATACTGTCCAAGATGTCGCATTATCTCAATCACACCTTTGCTGGAGGAAGGGTTGGCTTTTATTACACCAAGGTTAACCTGAACAACGCAAATATATCAATATCCAGAGTAAGTATATAACCACTGACTTGGACGTAGTTAGAAATTTAAATCATATTCCATCATGCTATAGTCCGAGAAACCATCCGATTTATTGTTTGGACTGTTATATATTACTGTACATTTCGGCCGTAGTATGGTGTCAATTTCCATTGACCTATTTCAAAACGTTACACTTCATATTGGTTTAAAGACTTTAACGTGAGTTTAGACTATAGTTAGAAATGTGTCAAGATGGATATTTAGTGTGAAATATCTATATTTAGTGTAAAGTATCTATTTTAATTGTCATCATTTTACGACTAACTTTACTGCGACACAACTTAACACCATAATAGAGTAAGTTTAGTTTTGGGTGTGAATATTATGTGATATTGGGACTTACAATCTCACTCTTTAATCGTGACTCAGAAGAGTACTTGTGCGATATATGCCATTGTATTTGTGTGTCCTTGAAACACTCAAAGTTGCGCACAAGAATACGCTGAAATAGTGTTTTCATCCTTGTTCTTACTCGAGTCCAATCACTCTGTGAAGGCAAAAAAACCGCAACAGGGATATCGACTGCTTTTTTGGTCCTGATGTCATCGTAGTCGCGAAATGATATACGGTTTTTGGTAGCGAATGACAGTGCCCAGAGCATCATTTTATTTTTAACTTTCTGGGATTGGTGTCTGGCTTCAGAGAGCTTTTGAACGTTGTCCCAGCACAGACTGTATCCGGGTTCTACAGAAATATAGCAGAGAAGCAAAAATACATGTATATTACTGTAAATGCAAGAGGGCAGATCTATCGGAAAATGCATACAGAATAAAAAAAGTAGCATTAAAATGATACCTCTTACTAAAATCGGTGTAAGGGGTTGCTTGCCTGGACAAAATACAACATTTCTCAGGAACTCGCAAGTCGGACGGACGTCGTTAGGTTTTAGATAGCATTAGACAATATATATTATCCTAAAATTGTGTCTCCTGCAATATTGAGGTCACTTATACCAAAATAAACACGTCATGTATATTCAAAAATAATATCTATGTGGGAAGCAATATAATGAATTTAACATGCCTCTTTCGAAAGTTTCTACGTCATCTTCAATATCACTGGCCCCATCTGGGCTCATTGAAACAGAGTCTTCATCGGATCCGTTAGTTGATTTGGTATGATCGCTCTCTGCCGATTCGTCAAACTCTGAGATCAAGGAAGAATGTACGCTATCGTCGGTGTGCACACTGCTGTCACAGTTTGCAGAGAGTTCATGCTAAAGAAAATTTGGATAATAAGAGTGATGTTACTGGTGATAAGAGGGGCGTACTGTAACACCAAAACCAGGCGTCACTAAAATACGAAACTAAGACTATAATTATAAAAAGACGAAAACACAAACCTGAATATGTTGTTTCCAGATTATTATTTCACTATCGAATCCTTTACGTAAACGGTCAACAGAGTTTATTGTGGCATGTATCCCAATGCTCAGTCCGATCTTGTTAAACCATTTAAAAATCTGCGCAAAAAACCCAATTTCATTGATTCGAATTGCGTACTATCTGTACTTCGCTACGTAACACTCAGAAACATTGATATTGTATTATTACGAATAAAAAAGTTTGTATACTGTTGAATGATTCGGTACATCTCAACAATATTAATACAAAAAACTAGTTTAGCAACTAACCTTTTGATTCCAGCCACTTCGGTACATTTGAAGTGCGTTAATATTTTGTAGAAAATTAAATTTCCTGGGTTTTCGCAAGTTTAGTATGGTACCAATTGTAAAACCTAAGCCGGGAACTAAAGAGCCACACTTTCCATCATCGTCACTGGTAAAAAGAATCAATAAAAAGTCACTATATTCGTACATCTGAATTGTGTCAAACTGAATTTGAAAACATATCAGGAATCCAAATACATATTTCACTATTTATGATTATTCCGTGTGATTATGCAAATTCGATTGTTTTGAAAAAAAAATTACATATAGAATAATATAATATTCGCTCATTAGGTTGACACTTATCCTGACAGGTATTCAATATTACAAAACCGTATGTACATTCATGGCTTTAAAAGGCATTATTTGAAATGTTTTTCGTGAATACGAACATTTTTATATTTGTATCAGGATTTCGAAGATATTTGGATAATTATTTAAATTACTCACATACAAATCTTATCAGCGAACAATGGTTTGACAGGGAACCTTCAATTACAGCATGTAATATTGGCAGGTGCTTCCTAGTTTCATTTAGAAAGCGAAACCATTGAAACTTCTTTATGTTTTCAATTGTGGTTTCTTGGGACGGTATTCGACTTGTTTTCCAATAAAACGAAACTTCCTGTCGAGATTCATGTACCAGAAGACGGTGAAAAACATCTCTAAATTTACGACTGTTTTTCAGAAGATGTTTAATTCCAGACCAATAATTATATTTCTTGATGTGATTGATAGCAACATCTATGAAAATAGACTTCTGTAAATAATCAAATAATATTAAAATTAGTAGATGAACCAAGTATGCAATATTCCTCATAATGAAAAATTTTGAATGAGAAAATAACAATGGCTTTAAATATAGGTTGATAAATGTAAATTAGAACTATATAAAGAATTATCGAAATACATACCTCTGCGTCTGTTTTCTCTACTACCGGTTGCATCAATGTCGTAACTTTTGGTGGAAGTTGAAAAACCACTTGTTTGGCAGACATTGCCCCTGAAGCCTCTTCTTCGCTGGATTTTCTTTTAAATCCAACACAGGGAGAAAAACATCGTTCGCGGAGCTCGTCTTTAACACATTGAGCCTTTTCTCTTAGTTTGCCAAACCTACAGATTAGACTGTAACATGTTTGGCAAACAAAACCACCATTTTGTGGTTCCTTGGACAATTCAACTAGAATGTCATAAACAGTGAAATTGGCACAAACATTTGTGCCAACTCCATATCGTTTCAAACCTTTATTGCGTTTCTGAAACGGTTGGTTGCAATAAACACACGTTATTGACGCAATGCCGGACATGGTGTGTACATTCTTGGGGAATCCCTAACCGCATTACGTAATGACAACAACGTGACGTCATATTGATCATGTGATACCGACCTCGTCCAGTGTGTGTAAGATGGCGACAAGCTGTGTTTTAGCGTGACCGTCCAAGAATACTCGGGTGAATGGGCTTTATTTGAAATTATTAAGTTTCAATCCTTGCTGTGGTGAGTATTTAATAAATGTACAATCTATCGACCTTAGTTTGGAGTCGTTTTTCACAAGACATTGCATGATTTTGAATCGTTTATTTGCGCAATGGTTTTATTGCGGCACAACATGGACGGTACTCTATGGCTGTCACCATAGCTCTACTGTGTCGACAATACCATACAAATTTCAAGTACGTTTATTATAACATCAGATCGACACAAGCAGAGCTATGGACCCACAGCTACATTTCCAGCTACATGGTTTTCCCTTGGCTTTGCAGGCACAACTAATCGCATCCATGAGAAGATCTGGGACAATAGGCGTCTTGGTCATATTTGCAAACTTCCCATCCATAGTCAGTGATTTGCACAGAAGGAGGGTCAGTCTTGTCTGCTGCCTTCCACAACATCATTTGAAGATGTTACTGCTGGATATGAAATGTTAGGTTAGGGCTTGTTGGTGGAAGAGATTCGCTTGTGGAAAATCTCATACCTTGCTGTAATCATTTATGTACTATTCATCTGGCCATAGTGAGCCAGAAAGAAGACAGTACCATGTGCCATCAAGGCATTATGAGTTGCTTCTTTCTCACAGAGAACTGAATCCAACCCAGCTATTTCAGCATTATTGAGCACACTCTCTTTCCCACTACAAAGAGACACTGTCACGCCCAGAGAGCGCATGCATTGACAAAATACCCTCGCATTTCTTTCCAAGCTGGGTAACAGTTGCGTTGATGTCAAGCTATTATTCATCCAACTTGTCCATTTGAACACAACATGATATACATGCTTTCCAGCACCAGTATACAAGCAGAACAAACACATCTGGGTCATCCTTAAAATATGCACAATATGAGCTCCTCCTGATGCAGCATGTAACATGTAGCTGATGAGAGGTGTGTCTGCTTCATCATGTCGCACAATACTGCCTCAGGTATTTGAGAAGACAAAATTTAATTCCATTTGCAAAAGTACCTGAAAACAATATGGTTTAGCAGATGAAAGGCATTCACAGGAGAGTACAGTGAAGAGGAGTTTTTTTACGAAGACACCAAGTCGTTGGACCAATACTGATTTGTTTCCCATCCAGAGGCAGTCATACTCATCAATAAGTAATGGAGGTACTGAACACAATTCATGTTCGAAGAAGGCAGATAAATCAAGGTTCCTTTTTTGACCAATGACGGGCAAATATTGCTTCAAGATTATAGAGAGTGCTGTCTTTAACTCTCACGCCATGCTTCAACACCTGCATGGCTCTAACACTCTTCTGTATCTGATTGTGGAAGCCACCAGGGAAGGAATTAGAGAAAGCTAACATTGCTTGATCAGTTAGTCGATGAGAATACCTCTGAAGTTTATCCAAGATCTTTTGTCGATCCTTTTTAGCCAACTCCTGCCTCTTTTCTTCGTCTTCTTTATGTTCACAGGAGCAGAATCAGATTCCCCATCAGGGCTGTACATATCATCCATAAACATGAAAAGGTGCGACTAAACACCAAAAAACAGCGACTTGTTCAGGATTGGTGGAAATATCCTGCATACCCCCTGCCTGCTTGCCTTGTTTTATGAATGCCTGTTCTCCAAACTGATTTGCAGAAAAAGCAGCAGCTCCTTGTGAGTTACAACTAAAATGATGTGGTATCATGTGGTAGATGCTACATGTCCTGCAGGTGCCAACTGATGGATCTTGCATAGTGCTGATATCCCACAGCATAAACATATGGTAACATTGTCTCCAGGCAATACTGCTGTATAAGCCAGTCACCCTCTTGCTCAGCCCTCTGAAACTGGTGTGCAAGCATGGTTGGGCTGATGAAGCAATCAATCAAGAGTTTGCCTGAGGGATGGTTTCGTGGCTTGTTCACATAGGTAACATCTTCATGACTTTTCTCTTCCTCCTGTAGGAAATCATGTAGAAGTGCAGCAACAACCATACGAAAGTCTCGCATCGCCTTTGCCCATGCTTTTCCATTGAATATATTGGTAATGCCATCATGTGCAGCACCGACAAGCTTCTCGGCACCTTTCATATTGTGTCCAATGATGTCAATAAAAGACATTGTGCATCAATCAATAATTAAGGATCAATTCACTTAATAAGACAGAAGATTATGTAGAGTTGTATGTCTAATATCAGATGAACCTGAGCCATGCCAAGGCTCTTGAGTCTCTGATCAAGGTATGCCATGACAGTCAAGACAGTGTCGGTGTCAAAGTTTTTATTTCTGTGTATAGTTTAATTGTGTGGCATGAACTTGAATAAATCCTAGATAGTCTAAATACACACGTAATTATATTTTAATCGGAGACTATGCGCTATTCAATTTAACTTAGTGTTAAATACATATATTCACACTCACTGGGACTGTTAATAGTCAATGTAACAAACCTTGTATGTCTACATTGTGTCGGCTGGCACGTTGGACATTTGATATTTCTGCAGTTTGAGTGTGAGCATGATCTGGTTACCATAGTCATAATGCTACATTTTCGATCTCGACTTTTATTTAACACAGCTCGGTGAATGTCTAACTACATATTAACTGTTCGGCAACAACGAAATAACCTTAACAACGGCACTAAGAGGACGTCACCTTGTATGCGTGGAAAATTCAGCCGTGTCATTGTTTGGCATAACTGTCCTTTGGTTAAGATACAGCTGTACAGTACAATCTGGGAGAATGTTCGATGGCCCACCAATCAAAGGCGGTGGAATAATCTATCCTGGTGGTCAAGTCTACAAAAAGAAGTCTAAATCAAGCCCCGTGTCTGCATGGTAGGAACTCCAGTAGTAAACGACAGTGTGCACAATTCTGAAAACTCTGTGGTGGGTTCCCCAATACCGTGCTCATGTGGCTGACTATCAATCAAGCTAACATTTACCTGCATTAGTGCACCAGAATCATTTATGTCAGGTTTGGTTGATAAGGGCACTTCTACGCGTTTATGGTATTTTTTCAGCATATATGCATGAAACAGTTTTGATTTTCCATTTATTGTAATCTTATAATCATTTTCTCCCAGCCTCTCCACAACAAAAAAGGGTCCCTTTCATTGTAGGTGCAACTTATCACTCACCATAGGTAAGAGTAGCAATACCAGATCACCCACTTGGAACGCTTGGAACTTTTGCTGATTTATCAAAAGGTCGACGATAGACGTCACTACGTTTTTGTAGATCTTTTTTTGCTTAAATGTTCATCAAATTATTCAACTATCAAGATTGTCCAGAATTTGTAAGCTTATCAAAAGTAGCATATATATCTTCATACCCTCGACGATGTCTATTGGCGAGCTTGTTATCTTTTTCTCGTCATCAGTCTGCAATCTTGGTGCCACACTTGATTACAATATGTCGCAGCAAGTACATAATTTAAACAAATCATGTTATATTCAACTAAGACATATTTCTTCTATTTGTCTTACATCAAAAGCAACACAAACTCTCACACGTGCTACTAAACTATCTCGTCTTGACCTTTGTAAATGCTTACTAGTCGGATGCCCTGATTATTTGGTACGGATGCCCTGATTATTTGGTATAGATGCCCTGATTATTTGGTACGGATGCCCTGATTATTTGGTACGGATGCCCTGATTATTTGGTACGGATGCCCTGATTATTTGGTACGGATGCCCTGATTATTTGGTATGGATGCCCTGATTATTTGGTACGGATGCCCTGATTATTTGGTACGGATGCCCTGATTATTTGATAAAAAAACTTTAATTAGTTCAGAATCAAGCTGCTCGTCTTGTTTGTAAGCACGGTTTATCTTCTCCCGCTGTTAAAATCGCTTCACTGGCTTCGAGTTAGCAGACGTAATGAAGATAAAATTTCAAGTTTATACTACTTATCAGTAAGTAAAACTGGCCCACGATACATAACACGTCTTCTACATAAATGGATGGATTTGTTAATGATGACTGAGTTTGGTTCTCAAAATAAAATATATTAATAACTACTATCATAGCTCTATTGTGCACGAGATACCATACTAAACAATTCCTGTGATAATTTCTTTTTTATGTTTGGTACTTATTAACTGTTTTGCATTTATTCATCTCAAAATTGCTCAAACCAATGGCTTTTAAGGTATAATTTGAAGTTTAGACACACGCGCATATGCATATCTTTCCTTGTGGTTATACTGCTGCAGTTTCTGCGTATAGTAAATAAATTATAGCATTCGTTTGGTTTATGAGCAGCAATGCATTTAAATTTGGACAAAATACTGTATTGTTTTCAATTTAACTACATTGTGTTCTTACAGTGTATGCCATAGGAAAGTAATCAATATATACATAAAAGGATGATTTTACTCGCATTAAATGCATGAATGCTGCTCAGAGAAAATTGTTCCTTACTGTTATTTCATTTTATGAATACCTACAATAGTTAGGTTTGTTGTTATAGTTAAGTCCTTTGTTGAGGTCACAATATTCGAGTCAGCCTGGTATGCAGTGTGTCCTTTCAAAAATGTTTAACCAAAACCTTCTTGAAGCATATTTTGGTGACCAACGTCAGATGAAAGGCGGATGAAAAGCAATAATGTTACAATGCTAATAAACTGAAGCTTAAATCATCAAATATGTTGAGAGTCACAGTAAATGTGTAATAATTTTGGCACTGCACTAACAATACTTGCAGAATGATTACATCTGAAATATCACAAAACTATTCAATAACTTAGGGTCATAAAAGCCACTTTGCATTATAAATTGGCAGAACTATTCTAGAATGCAGTAGACTCAAATTTCATTTTTTCATCAACATCAACAATACTAACACTTTTCAGAGGTAGTTTCAGATGTGTTAACATGTGACAACACTGGTATATGGATGTACATTTCTTAGACCATTTTTGGTAACATTTCTATTTTTAACAAGAATGGTGACGAACAAGTTTGTTAATTTTTCTTTTACATCAGTTATAATTCCATGAAAAAAACAGTTACCTTTTCACTTTTGCTTTTATTGTAATGTTTTTTATATTATTTCTCATTTATTGTAGCTAAGTTAAAAATTATCGACCCAGCCAAATGGCAACAATCCTTGCTGCTTACCAGATAACTCTGGTTGTGTTCTGTCCGATTGACATGCCTGCTGTCTGGACATGTGTGACTGGTTCATTTATCTGAACACTTTATTCGGTTATAACATTCCTAATGCTGTGGATACGTAACATAACAAAATTCTGGTCTTTGCAATTTGTCAATGCCAGACAACTTCCACCAAGAAATAAATAATAAATTGTAGGCTTTGTCGGTTGCTTATAAATATTTAAATACATAACATTTGACATAGATAGGCATGACCTTTATATTTGATAAAATATGACACCAATCACATTATACGTCAATTTATGCAAATCACCCCATATACCATGTTGTGTCTGAACTATCCACGCAAATACATGGCTGGCTGTCGAACATAAAGCGCATTTGTATGTTGTAAATTAAGGTATAGTCAGATTCTTCAATTTTGATCACCGCAACAGTATTTCCAATACAGGTGGTGAAAACCCACGGCGAAAGTTCGGTGGATAACTATATATCATCCAACATATTGTTGTCACATTTAATATTGGCTAAATATATCTTCGTACTGTATTGTTGTTCGGGGTTTGTTGTGCTAGGTTGTGGTACACCGCGCTTCCATGATTGAGACCACGGCATTCACATAACCACATGTAGACTGTTAAATTCGAGTAAATTTAAAGTGATTTATTAAATCAGCAAGCAATTATTTACTGTTTTCAGCGCAAATATGAAAAATATGTAAATACCCCTTGCAGTTTATAATGTTTATTATTGTATATTGTTATTATTTAGATAGGAAGGTTAATGATTCAGAAAAACATTTCGTGATGTGGTTCGTTAATTGCATCCCAGCAGTTCACCCCAGCAGTGTACCAGCAAGTCATAAGAAGGCAATTGTATTTAATGCTGAGATTATATTATAATTGATTTTTTTGGCTAGACAGAAGAGTCAATATATTGGTATGATGACCGGTCTGGAGAAACGAAACAACATTCCGTTCTGTATGTCAACAATAAATAATGGGATAGGCAGATATATTTCTAATAATAAATAATTGTAACTATAATTAAATATAAAAACTGTAATGTGGGTTATATTGAAATTGAATCGTAATAGTTTAGTAAAAAACAATTAATCTCAATCATAGTCGATATTTCCACTGAGCATTCCTCCTAAGCTTTTGGCAATACACGAAATAAAATATGGAAACATAATAAATGTTATGACATAATATGGGAAGTATAATGTCCTCTGGCAATAATAAAACTCAGTTCATTAGGGTACAATGTTTTTAAATACTTGGGATGTATACTGCCTCCCAGTAACACTGTAGAACACGTTGAAATAGCTTCATGAAATTTTTGCGGATTTGACTATTGGCATGAGTCAACAGAATCTTAATTTAGCTAAAGTGTCGACTATCTCCGTGTGAGAATATACTTTGTATTATATTAGCTGTATCTTGAATTAGCGAAATTACAGATTAGATAAATTAGCGAAAATAACATATTGCAAGTATATTAGTGATAATTCTAGTATTAAAAAATGTATCAACATTACAGTTTTATACATTGTAAAGGCGGAGAGCGATATCCTCTCCAATGCAACATTTGTATTGGCCTATGTGGCTAAATAAAATTATATTATTGTATCACTCTGTTCTTGGAGAACATACATAATACGTTATATTCATAAATCATAATGGTTTATAGTCATATTTACTAATTAACACCACGAGATTAGTGACTTGGTTTATATCAATATATACTACACTTAACAGAAATTCGTCTGTGCCGTACACGACCATTAGCCAACAATTCTGACTCACTGAGAATTACTTCTTAGAGGTAAATGAATGTAAGTAGTTTCAAGATATTTGGGTTGTGTGTGTGTGGTGCATCGCTCACTGTACATTAATGAAATCTTGTCAAGCCTATACTCAATGGCGCAGTACCATTCTCCTTGTATAAATGTGTAAGGATATACGCAGGTTGTAAATCTTTATACCAGTCTTATCTTGTATAAATTGCTGAGATACCGACACTTGAGTAGTTTAGTGTAGTACGTTTATTCTAGGTTATTCATTAATAGGTCGAGATCAAATTAGGTCGAAGTTTTTCAGAGATCAAAAGACTCCCGTATTAGTAAAATGTGTCTACAGTGGTCGCTCTGTACACAAACACATTATATTTACGTCACATACACATACACACATAAACATGTGCAACGTATGTGGCTGCTGTAGACACCTAAGAAATATTCAGCTGATTATTTATATATTTAATAATTGTCCCTTATCATTGTTGATCAACGAGACAAGTGTTGGGGCAATATTTACCACAAAACAGGATTTGATCGCTACAATATGTCCGACAATGCCACAAAGGGCTTTTTTGGTAACTTTACAACATTAGATGATAATTGCTACATTTTGCAGGATTGCAGATAAGACGACAGCCTCGACTTGGCTGTAAAAATAAGGAAATATTTTTTATTTAAAAAATTATGCGTGGAAATAAAATATGATATTACTTTTATTATATAACTAGGCATCAAGTGCTCAATATTTATCCTTAGCAGCTGATCAATGGATTTCGCGCTTTAGCCGAGCACCGCCAACTAATCTGACTTGTTTTGTGAAAAGTTCAACTAAACAACACACCTGTGACTGATTTTATTGATATATATGCTTGCTATTTGATAATATTTTTTTCACGCTTTACAATTACCTAGACTCTCGATATCTCCTTTGGACACTCGAAGCTGATCTAGTAGCGAATAATACACCCCATATTAGACGTTTGACAATGTCACCCAGTAATGCCCTCTCAAACTACACTGTTATGGCAAGTACCTATTTATTCACAGTAGTCGCTGTTTATGACCCTCGATGGAAGTTGTTATTTGCACTGGAAATCAACACATTATGTTTACATCATATGCGCATTCGTATTGTATGCAGATTCAAGAAAAGGCGGCTCAGCTCAATTTTGAGTAGGCATATTTTTGTATGGTTATTATACAGCCATCATTGTTTTCTAATGGGAGCAGTGCACGCTGTAGAAAAACAAGCGATAACAGTTATACCAACAGTGGAGAATTTGATCACTACGGCGGGGGAGGAAAAACAGTAGGGGAAAATGACGATTTTGATATTATATAGCCCTTGGTGTTAGGAATGGTATAGTGTCCCCGTATTCACTTACCACCACAATTAGATCATGATGTCAATACATACAGTTTCCTAATGCTAATACCCGTGTCTTGAGTTAGAAAAACAATTCATTACTGTGTCAGCGTCTATTGCATAACAATTCTGTTACATAGTTGTTGTTTCTTAATTAATTTCACCCATGACGACAGTTCATACTTGATAATATGAAGTAATATTTATTTTGACCAACTTTGTACATACTTGTGACACGTGTTTCTGTCATTTTATTTACTGGAAAGTCGATTGTTTACGTTTCCTTTAATAAAACAAAAATAACATCAACAATAATAGTGAAAATTGTAAATACCCTTCTATATTTCCCCTCGTTTTTTGATTTCCTTCGTTAATAGGTTTGCCCAGGTGTAGAATTCAAATGCCGATACGAACCACAAGTTGTTATTGATGGCATACATTTGCATGCTCCACTAGATAATCGTCGGAATGATAGTTTTCTTGGAGAACTTATTCAATTAATTTCTTTCTTATAACATCGAATTTTGTCCAAAACGAAGTTTTGTGCATTGCTACCCCATAACGTCTTCCAAAACAAGTTTAAGTTGCCTTCAGATTGCTTTTTTAAGTTCAACTTTATCAAATTTTAATTTGTTTAATAAGAACTTTGGAAACGTTGGACATTATGATATAGCGTTGTGATTGTAATGAGGTGAAATGATTTGTTGATTGATTGTCGCTCGCATTGCACTGTATGCTTGACTGCGTGTATCAACATAACACTGTCGTAAAACAATGTCGTAAAACAGTGACGGGATTTTGAATACTCAAATACTCGAATTATGGTTGTTCCAATTTATCGTAGCAAGTTAGTTTACTGGCGGACCCATACATTTGGTAACAGGTAGCGCTATTCAAATTCCTCATGACGTAGCCTAGGCGCGCCTCGCTGTAAACGAGAAAAAGTGACAGATGTTTTTTTTTAGGATCAGACTAAATTGTCGACGGCTGTAAATGTCGACTTTTCTTCAAAACCAGTAAATATAATATTCATCACTTCTCTATTGTAGAGATTAAATTCATTTTGGTTGAAATAAAATATAAGTAGATATTGTTCTGAATTATAAATCTGTGTGGCTCTTAATTGTTGCATTGTTCGGTGAAATTATATAGCGTTATTGTTTTGTTTGTTATTTTAGTTAATTATGCTCCGTGTTTGGCGTAACGTTGTAGGTTCAATGTAGTCATGGATAAACATACAAATCTTGGAATGCCACGTTAGGAATGAAAAAACTTTAAAATGATGTAAACTCCTTTTTGTGAATAAAAAATACATTTTCCTAGTAATGGTTTATGTAAGGTAATTTATTGTGTTGTACATGGAATGGTTGTAGCAATATAATGTACTAGGAGATCTACTCTGAAAATTACGAACTTTCGGCTAAAATAATTGTTATGTTAGAGCGGGAAATTTGCACTTTGCCACAACTCAAGTATACTTAATATTATTCACGCCAATAACGTTGATTTTCGGCCTTTCAACAGGGAAGAAACTTTTTAACCTATAATTCGAATTCGCACTAATTTATTGGCGCAACTGGTGAGAGTTATCAACATGGATAGGAATTTATATTTTATATATGTATATTTGACTATTTTTTTTTCAAAAATCGAGATATAAAAGAATCCCATAACAGAATATGTATGTTTATCACACTGACTAATGTTGCTTGACGTACGTCTACCATGTCTCGTCTTTTCAAATAATGAGAACAGTTTGCTGTATGTGTTACGACTTTGTTGGGATTTTATATACATAGTATTGAATGGTCTTCTTACCACATGATGTGATATACTATTTGATGTTGGAGCATAGCATCATAGGGATATGTAAGATGCTTGTACGATGTACACCAATTAATGACGAGGAATGGCGAATGTTGAACTTCTCAAAAACCCAAAATCGATTATGTCAATTATAATAAAACCAACGAGGTCCTCGCCACTGCTGTGAGGCAACCAGGACCCGACTGTTCTGTGCGTTGCGGACCTATACAAATCTACTCTGGTCCACAACAAGTTTACTGAATAGAGCAAAATGCAGTTTGATTGATACATTAATACGCAAGACCCCGAGTTAATTTCGATCTGAGTAGGGTATCTTCATGGTCGGGGCTACGTCACAAGACCTTTTATGTTGCTAAGACGCGCACGACAGTACTACGTATTTGTATGGCCCCTGAACTTCGAAGTACTCCTGAACAACCAAATTTATATATGCTGCACATGCAGGGCTAATTTTGTTACACTGTTCAGGGGAGTGTCAACAACAATCTCAAAGTATCGTTTTCTGAGAGTTTTCGGCTTTTGTTTTCACCGTGATGGTTTCCAGGCGGTAAAAATGCCCGGATGTCCGCCCGCGAATACTAGGCGTTTTCACAGGTTGCTTAAGTCTCCTCGTGATATTATATTTATATTTCAGACAGGCAAATCGTGCTAAAGTAATACACAATAACAAAATTCACTTCATTTGTAATAAAGGCAAAAAGGAATCTGGACTACTTTTTGAGTGGTTATTTGAAATGACTCCTAAAGCAATAGAGAATTTAAGATTTGCGTACGTAACGAGAGCGTTTACGTTACGTTCCCGGGTTTCAGAAAACGATTAAGTACAAGCGTCCACAACGGGAACGTAACTGAAACCAGAACCATGTCAATCCGTCTATCATTGGGCACCCATAATATCCAATAAAATTTGTTATGTCATTTCACGTCTGGAATCAGAATTATTAGTTAGTTCACAGACATTTGACAGAGCTCTCGCTATTTCCATCCACTCTCTGCTGAGGTCCCAGGTCTGTTTGTCGACGTCTTTCAGCAGAACAATGTCATGCGCTTTTAGTGGGTATAAATATTAGCTAAACTGCATCCAATATTTCTTATTTTATCATAAATATACAAGATCACTCTAATATAAAACGTTTTATCAATGTCAGTGAAAATTAATCAAAATTGACAGCGAGAAAAGCTCTCGGAAATCAACTACGAGTCAGTCACCTTGATCACGTTCAAAACGACTGCCGTACGACCAGGCAACCGATGACGTCATTGGTTCGCGCGGTGGTCATGCACAAAGCGGTGACATATCCGTTCTCATTCCGTTCTCATTCCGTTCTCGTATGCGCATCTTAATGTCTATAATATAACTCGGGTTGACTAATATTTAGCGCTGCTATAAACTTTGAGGAGAAAGAACACTAGATTATTTATACAGTGTGCTTGAGGGGAGGGCAGTCTGAAAACAGGTGTATAACAAATACCTCTTTTTATTCACGCCCTGTTTGGAATTAAAATACGATAGAAACACTATTTGTGCGGGTTACTAAAAAACCCACCCAGATTGCTATAGCTCAACCCTTATGTTTAAGTACTTATACTTAAGTGGAATAAAAACATCACGTGATTTTTATGACATGTACAAAGTCCGTTAAACTGGCAAAGCCTCAGTCTTTAGTCTACAGTCGCACCATGGCACAAGGCAGTAGTCCCCCACACAAGAAAGACTTTGATGTAAGTATCGCATTATGTTATTATTATTTGACATAATATCTCACACATACCGGGGAATATGTATCAATCCATAACGGATTACATCATACATTTAATGCAACGTGTGCTTGACAGCAAGGTAAGATGCCAGAGTCAAAGAGTTGGCGATGGTGACATAGGAAATGGCGACAGCCGAAATGTACTGTACACATAGCTTAAAATAGATCTTTGATTCACTCATTCTTCATAAGTTACTGAGCGTTTTACTATATAACGATACAGTTTAGGTAAATACGCTAGTGCATTTGTCGCATGGTTAATTTTGCAATCGTTCTTTGTTGCCCATTCCGAAAACTAACAACACTGTTATGTGAAGTATCACGCGTCCCACCTGTATATTGTATGTAGTTATGGCAACAAGAATGGTATGTCAAAATTAATTTATTTATTATCGTTATTGAATGTTTACTACTGAAAACATAACACTGAACAGTTTTAGTGATATATTTTAGAAGCTCAATAGTCTATCAATAACTATCACAAATAAAATTTAATAAAATTTTTTTGCTTTGCGAAAACTAACTTTTTATGATAATATTTATTTCAACAATTGGCCGCTTACAATTTGAAGACTGTCTGCACGATCTACAATAATACAATAATCTAAATTCTTGCTAACAATCAGCTGATTACTATTCAACAAACTTAATAGATCAATATTCTTAACATGTCCACATGTTTTCAGTACTAACAAAAAATAAATGTCAGTCTGATTACTGAAAACTACTCTATTCGAAGTTCGACTTTCTTTACAAGTGCCATCAAGTGGTTTACTTTTAGTTAAATGATCGCTAACGACAGCATTTGTTTTTGAATCTCTCCAACGATTTCATTTGCATCCCTAAATGCCCATTACAATTTTAACATTAGTACTTAGTTCACGTGATTATTAATATGTTAATAGTACAATCAAAATATATAAATCACAGTATTTCTGTATCAGGAATTTTTCAGAGCTGCTGAGAATGGAGATTGTGAGACTTTACAGACTTGGATTGATAAAGGCCATGATGTCAATACAGGATATTTAGTGTCTGGGGTGAGTTCTCATTTTATAATCTGTAATAGATCATTTTCTGCTCACTGCGGGATCCCGCATTACGCGTGAAATCGAAAGTCAAAAAGCAAGACAAACACATTTCATAGCGTTGTAGAGGCTTCACTTGGGATTCGACAAAAGCGAAAGTATTCTGTGATGAAGTTCCGATGAAGTAAGGGTATCGAAACACAATAGTCCCCTGTCAAAGATCGTTCGATTTTTGCGGTAGACGCTCAATACGCGCCTTGCACGCAATACGCGAGATCTCGCGTAAATCACATATTAGAAACCGGGCGTGACATGGTCATACTTTCATTTGTAATGATTTTTAAAACCCAAATACTATAACTCAGTTTAGATAAAAATGTTTCTAATTTCAAATACTAGTCTTCTAATATTTGTATTGATATTATACATATATTAGCAAAAAATTAGAATTAAAGTTAAAGACTTTGAAACACTATATATACGTAAAACTTTGAAAGTATAATTTACTCGATTATATATATCTCCCTCATAGATGATTTTTTGGTTTATCATAGAAACTGTTCTCTTTTGTCGCTTTTACATTCAGTGGGGTAAATACAAATTTACAAGTCTTCCTGGCTCTTTGACTTTTTAAATAGCATTGTACAAATACGACCATGTATATGTTGGTGGAAGTTTGCGATTGAATAAGAGGTTTGATAATGATAGACAAATATATATTTGTTGCTGTTATTGTTTTTTCTAAACATATTTAAATTTTACAACGGCTATATTGTTTTCTTGCTTATCAAGCTACGCGTTGACTTCTCGCGAAACGACTTCCTTATTCTTTGTTTTGCAGTTTTGTTGGACTGCATTGATTAGGGCTGAAGCGAAAAATCATGGTCAGGCAGTTGAACTTTTACTTTCACGTGGTGCTGATGTCAACCAGGAAGACTTGGTGAGTGCAATAGGGTGTTAAAGTAATTTTGTACAGTGATTGTTAATGTATTTTGATTTTTATGGTTATGACTGGTAAATAAAATGGCAATCTAATGATGCACAATGATATCTGATGTGAAACTGATATTTGTCACATTCAATATTATATAATTTGTTTATCTTTTGGTGATTATTTGCTGCAAAAAACACAAACACAGACAAGTCAGTGAAAGAATGACTTATGACCCGAAGGCATACAGCCATGAAGTGATGTCAGGTGTTTAGAAAAGAGTGAGCACATCCTGCTGCACATGTTGCACCCGCTATATATCAATTTAGAAATAACAATACCAATCCAACACCCAAATTTTATGTCTTGTACAAGACCAAAATAAGGTTTCTGTGGCATTTCAAGAATTTTACAGAATCCATTACCATCAGTCTGATTCTCAGGCTTATTTCAAGTGTTCGGAATGAGTTGTTCCTCTTTTAAAATAGAATGTACTATAGCCACTTATCCGTTTGGATACAATAAACGGACAGCAAAACATGAAATACGGTATTCCTGGAAAATACAAGATTAGTTTCGTTGTTTGTTGATGACGCATCTTACACGGTTTCCTCCCTGAAGATGTTTGTCTTTTGTCCCGAGTGGTACGTTATTATTAAAAAATACATGTATATTACATCCGAAGCACCTGCCAATAATGAAACCTTTATATGACTTTCATAGAATCAGAAGAAAGCATTGATGCATGCTGTAGAATATAACAGCTTTGACGCAATAACATTATTATTGAAACATGGTGCCAATATACACCATCAAGACAAGGTTCGTAAAATATGATTGTCGTTTATATTCCTAAATTAAGCCATTATATCATATCACCCTTTGATGACACTGTCATGCAGATAAAACCTGAGTCGATTTTTAGTTCTTACTGAAAAAATTGGCTATTTTCCCCCAATATTCAGAAGGAAAAAGCAGTCTATAAATGTTATTATTTTGTAAATTTATGATGAAAAAAGTGGTGAAAAGTTAATCATTGTTATTAAACCCAACCAACGGCGCTACAGAAAGATTATTTTACAATCTTTTATTGAATTTAAAGAAATGTTGGGCATCAGAACCCAATATCTCTAGAGGTGCTGTAATTTTCAGATATTGGTAAATAATCATAAGTAAACAATAGTATAATTAACATTGAAATGTCGGTAGTTAGAAAAACATCAAATACTTCCTTATAGCTTAAAAATGGCTCACAAAACGACACACATTACAACAAAAAATCGAAAAAAATGTTTAAAAAAGAATGCAAAAATATATTCAATTTGTTTTTTTTTAACTTCGGGTGACGATTTTGAGCATAACTGCCATGCAATATTAATAAATGGTTCCAGTATAGTGATATTCTCTGCCAATATGTATTATCTGCCCTGAGAAATTGTCAAATCTCACATACTGTAGTAAGATACCTTTAAATTATAAAATCTGATCTGTAAACAATTAGTTTGGTGACTTTTTAATTAATGGGAATCATAGTGAAATAAATGGCCGAATCATTAAACATGATTTTGAGTAAAACAATCATGTATTACAAAAAACAGGATACGCAGTTACTTACATCAACTTATAATATGGAGACATATGACCTTAAGTGTCAATATTCTACAACACATTACTAATTGGTTTGGGTCACATGAACAAAAAGATACTTCGATCAAATTGTTCGAAAGAAGTATTGAAATAAATATAATTTTCTAAGAACGAACCTGTTAAATCAAAATAAATTAAACAAGACAGTAAATTAAGCCATATTAAAATTTAGCGATGGACATTTATAAACTCTAATTTGAACACAAGTGAACAAGACAGAAAGTATATGAGTAGTGTAGTGTGCATGATAAAAAATAAACTGTCAGCAAAATATCAGACGGAAATGAATTTAAATTTTGAAAAAATAAAATTAGACATTATGGGAAATATGATGGAAAACTAAGAAAAATAGAAAATATTTAAATCACACCTTCTTGACATATAAGAGTTGGTTTTTCCATTTCCCATAGGTTTTTCATCACCAGCATTTTCATTCATCACAGTTTCACAAAATTATTTTCTGCACTTTCCTTCAGAAGATTAGGACGAAAAATAGTTTTTCGGTAAAAACTGAAAATTAACTCTAAATTTTCTGTTCGCTTCAATATCAGTGTTACTTTCCCGAAATATTTAAGAATATATACAAAAAAGGTCAGAACAATATTAGTGAGAAAGTCTGTTGGGAATAGATTACACACTCACACTAAAACTATAAGATTCAACACTTTGACTAATTTCATTCAAATGACCAACACCTACCTGAACCAATCACTAACCACTTCCTGGAATTCAAAGATACAGCGTTTTGCATGTACGTGCACATCGTTAAGTGGTGTAATCCTGGAAAGTGGCCTATTCATAACTAATTGATCATATGGCGCGACATCATTTTGAACATTCAGGCACCAATTTATAAAGCGTCAAATACAAATATGATTAACATTGTCCTGATTTTCTCAAGACCACAGAAATGAACATCCCACTCCTAGTGATAGTTTGTTAATTTTTATATTATGTTTGGCATCACTACAGGATGGCGAAAATGCTCTCAATAAAGTGCTTCATTGCCCATACAGTTTCAAGTACAGGCGTATTGGTGAATTTGATGGTAATGCAAAGACATCTGCACCAAATATTAAGACATCTATCAATTTAAACAATGTTTTCAAAGTAAGTACAGTAATTTGAATATGTCCTACTGTGAACATGCTATTTTTTGCAAACAAATATTATGTTATAAGCAATATAGTATGTAACTCAAGGGGCGTCTTAACAACATGCTGAACTATATAACTACCCTGTCCTAATCCTGATTCTCAACTAAAGCTAATTCACAATCATGTGCAAGGAACTTATAATCCATAACTCACTGAACTATATAGCTACCCTGTCCTAATCCTGATTCTCAACTAAAGCTAATTTACAATGATGTATTTTCTCTTACTGTGTAGAATAATAAGACACCATTACAGTATATTGATTCCATGATACTGGCATCATGTATTGAAACTGACTTTTACAAAGAATCTAAAGTATTATTACTGCAAGCAATACAGGTAAAATTACAGACCAAATACAAAACAGATAATGTTGTTTAACTAGTATTTAAATGGGCAATGTACAAAACATTGGTGAAAAATAGTGCTCACAAAAGAAATGACGTTTAATTAATATTCATGTCAATGACATCACCTTAATGCCATTATGTGACAGTTTAAGTAGGGATCTATTGTGGTAATTAATGTTTGAAGACAAGATATGTTATGACACATTAATGCATTATAAATATAATGGATTAATTTGACGAGGTTCCTCAACCTACATTATCTCTTTTGTCTGTAATAGATTCATGATCATGACCGTTTAATGACGCAAAATGGAGATATAAGTAATACTGTTAAGATATTTTTTGTGGTAATGGTGGAACTTGCAAAACAACACTTAAGAACACATTAATTATGGTATGTTTAAATTTGCAATTTGTCTTATTGCATTTATATTGATCGACTTTAAACTATGTATGTTAAATCCTCATATTTGTAGTAACAATTTACTAAGAATGAACCATCATTCTTTTTTTTTCTCTATTAAAGGACCAACGATCAGGTGAAGCCTCTTATTCGGCCCCTGCAATTGGTGAAGACACATCCGAGCTAACACCAGGCATTGATGTCTAAACAGCTGATCTACTGGGAATTGGTAAGGCAAGTATTTGGGACTATGCAGGTCAAGCTAAATATTACGTCACGCATTCCTTGTTCTTTGACCCCCATCAGAGCGACCTTTGTACTGCTCTATCAGATAATTGAGTATGACAAACAAAATGGTTACAAATTGAAAAGACCAAAAGACCTCAAGAGAAAAATCATAAAGGAGGTAAGTTATTATATTAATGTTAAGCTAAGACTAACATGTCATGAATAGTTTATGTGAAGAAAAGTGTACTATCCAATTGTATATAAATTGTACCTGATAGTATGGTCATTTGACCTCATTAATATAAAGTTATTCGAAAAAAACATTAGAAATCCAGGCATGCCACCACATTGATATAGGCAATATTCATCATAGAAATGAAGTTGATGTGACCATGGCCACCGGGCCAAACAAGTGAAAAGCATTTTGGACATCAAAATGACCAAAACCCACATTATGCATTTGAACAATACATTTTATATTTTGATTATAATTTCCATGTTGTTGAGAGTTTATTAGTGAATGTGTTGCTAGCAAACACTGATGTATTCACTACAACATGTTTTCACTGGCCTATTGGTTCAAGCCGACCATTGCTACTTGCAGCTATATTTTAATAATATTGTACTCCGTCAAAATATGCTAACTGCATTTCTGAAATGTAAGTTAATGCAGCGATTAGTTGTGAATATTTGTAATACAGTCGTTCACAGTTATTGACTTTCACTTTTAATTCGTTTTGCACACTTTAGCTGTTAGTTTGGTTGAAGACAATACGAAATTCGTACATACGTTCAAAACTTCATTCAACCACCAAACCAACCGTTGTGCTTGTGGCAAGCAGAGCTGACTGGATAGGACCGTACAAACGTGAAGGTACTGTGTCAACAATTCCGCATTGCATATAATAAGACTAGGCCTAACTGTATAACCATAATTTGGACTCGGGATGTCCTCGTAAAAATAACTGTGTTACAATAGTGTCTTGTCTCATACATTTTTAATACACCTAGTTCAATTATATAAACTAACCCCGTCTTGCATAATACAATAATATGCACGCTATATTTTGGATTTTGTAATGATTTAGATACAAATTATTAACATGTCCAGCAGTGTTTGATCTAGGCTGCGCCATTGCGCAATTTGCGCAAAAAAATCAAAGTTTACGTGTTAGTCATAACACTGTGCGCCAGTTTGGGCGCAACATTTTTGTCCTGCCAATTTAATGAAACAATTACGTAGTTGCGTTGTTTTTACCGCAAAGAGGCTGATTGACCTTAACGACCCATTACTTACTTCGTGGCAACATCTTTTGCGACAATAATGTCGCAAATTTCATCACGTGACCACTTCAAGTAGACCGTGTGCAAATAAACAGCATGGCGAATAAAAGCCAGCGGTTGATGAATGAGTTCATGTTCGGGCATCAGTTCGTTCTATGAAAGAAAATGATACCCCAGAAACAGTTTCTGAGACTGGGATAACAGATACAACGGTAACTAGCAGTGATACTAGTTCCGATGTTAATCGGCGGCACCCACAGGTACGTAAACACAATCATAACACTGTTACGGTATTCATTGTTTTCAATGCTAATGTTATTTTAATAAATTACACTTTTACTTTGAAAATTATGACCAGCAAAAGAGCCTACTTAGTACTATACCATGTATTATCAAATCAAAGCAAAGTTGCGAAGTGTTTTGTAGGTCAACATTACATTACACGTGAAACCAAAATATAAGACTATTTTTTGTAATAATAATTATCTTTATTGCGTTCGTACCTTTATCAGGATTTTGACTAAAATGCAATACAGATGTGAATAAAGATAAGCAAACAATTAAAGTGAGAATAAAAATACACACAGGAAAATAAAAACTGACAAGCAAATAAAAGTAGGGAAAAATAAATTGGGTTGTTTTTCATATTTGTGTTGGTGAATGTTTGGATTACTAAAGCCATGTACATGACCTTATCTCGAGATAGCTGACTATATTGTTTTCAGTTTTTCCTCTATAGTTTTGAAACAGTTCTCTATGTATTATTGTATGCACACACTGGGTTTCAGAATGCTTTAGTTGGCTATCAGAATTAATTTTATGGCGTTTTTTCGAAATATAATTCAAGAACTCTGGGTGATGTTGTGTTGTTTCTTATAAAAAACGCATAGATCTTAAAAACTACCCAAAAACCTGTAAATTTAAAAAAAATATTGTTATTGATCTATACAAAATGATTTACAGACATAACAATGGTTACAATATTAGAATTTATCTTGACTCTTCCAACTTTCTTTTTCTTGCAGAAAAGGTGGTTATCCCCAGACTGTGTTAAAATAATGTAACACCCACTGTCAGTGTCACACCAGAACCCATCCATTACCACCTGTGAAGAATTGACATTTCAATGTTATGTATAAGAGTGACAATCTGTCAACACTAAGTAAAAAGAAGTGAATTGGTATCCAACAAAGTTTAACCCAGCTGATTTGATTTCTATACCCAAAAAGTGAAATTATAAGTATTCCATAGTGAAATGGTGAATATATTATTTTCTCATGCATTTTGTTGCAACATTTGTTTTTGAAGTGTCTTTCCCCAGTTGTGTTTTGTTGCAATTTATGATAAATAAAAAAATAACTGAAATACTTGCTTACATGTAGTCTTTTCTAGCAAGCACTGGAGCTTCTGCAGCTTCCGTTTGTCAATGTTCCATTAATTGTCCCAGTAGGTAGATGTAAGTGGTCATGAAGAAGGTATTAGTAAAGGGCAATGTTCAGTACTATAAAACTTGTTTATAGGACAACAAGTGAGTGTTCAATATAATGTTGTTCAATAAAAATATCATTTTTTATGCATTCAGGCTTTTAAATGCTGGAAAATTCTTCAGACCTGCCACTAGATTGCTGTCTTTCACGTATGCTCCAGACAATCCTGACAACCAGTAAACTGGTTGATTTGTGCCAAGTAAACACTTCAGGGTTATGAGCACGCCATTGCTATGCCAACTTCTGGGCCCCCAGTATTTTTTCATGGCCCTTGTTCTCTTACAAGAGGGGCCCCAGTGGCCCCACTTAATGAATTCCTAGATCAATCACTGATGTCCATCAACTTGTCATATGGCAATATGACATATATAACATGGCTTTATTTTTTACAATTTATAATTGTAGCATGTTTATGTTGGTCTAGTTTCTAGTGTGGTCTTTTTACTACTTCTTGACCGTTCAAGTATAATTGACAAATACGTATTTTTTCACAGCTGAGCTTGTCAGTAGACAGATCCTGGAGGCTTGTACAGACATGATGAAAGAAGAGATTACTATAATAAACGAATCCTTCTTAATTAATTGTCACGATGGCAGTTCTCCTGAAATGAACCGATTGAGGGCGATATTATCTACGAGAAGGGATGAATTAATTGAGGTAAATTATTACCCCTTTTTCAAAAACAGTTAAATGTATTGTATTGTACTTTTATCTTTCTCCTGCCAAGAAGGGTCAATAACGAACCTCATATACACACCATTTTTTGGTCAATATCGAATTCATATATACATCATTCATTGGTCAATATCCAACTTCATATATACTCCATTCATTGGTCAATATCGGAATTCATATATACACCATTCATTGGTCAATATCGCTATTCTTATACACACCATTTATTCATTAGTCAGTATCGGAATTCATGTATACACCATTCATTGGTCAATATTGAACTTCATATTTACACCATTCATTGGTCAATATCGAATTTCATTGGTCAATATCGAACTTCATATATACACCATTTGTTGGTCAGTATCGAAATTCATATACACACCATTCATTGGTCAGCATCGGAATTCATATATACATCATTCATTGGTTAATATCGGAATTCATATACACGCCATTCATTGGTTCGTATTAGAATTCATAAATATACCATTCATTAGTCAATATCAGAACTCATATATACACCATTTATTGGTTCGTATTAGAATTCATAAATATACCATTCATTAGTCAATATCGGAACTCATATATACACCATTCATTGGTGAGTATTGGAATTCATTTATACAATATCAATATCATTATTCGCCATTTTACAGGCACATATTTGCATTTACTACTAAGTATGTATACAATTCATCCATTCAATTAATCTAGGAAGTCAATCTTGTATCATATTTGATAAGAATTGATATCATGGAAGCTTGGTACCCGCCATTTTGTTTTTACAGATCAGACTGCCATTTTGTTTTAACGAATACTGTTATGAGGCTGTATTTTTGGCATGCTTCCTAGGAATAGATATTAAATTTCACGTCATTCATATGAGTATACAATTGTTTTTGAATAATTACGGGAGTGGAAAAAATGATCCGGGGTCAAGCTTTTTACTTACAAGAATAAATATTCACATTCGCATTATTAATCTAGTGGCATGTAGTAAACATAACACCTTATAATTTTATGGTCAACGAGCACCATAAACTAAAACATTTACATACATTGCTGCAATATATGTCGTACATTGAAACACAAAGTTGCTCACATAGCCGTACATATTACACAAGTCAGGTTTTGTTCTTAAAAATTCCCAAAATTTTCTGTCTTTTCCTATTTTATAGCATGACAAACCCATGCCAAAGTTATGTGCCCTAATCTTGGAGATGAAAATAAAATGGCTTGCAAAGAATCACAACTTTCCAGTTATGAGATGGAAAATTTACAACAAGTTTATGAATGAGGCAGTGGATTCAAAAGTGGAGGAAGATGTGTTAACACTAGCAACTAAATTTCTACATCTTTGTGGTGAGGTGTGTTGATTTTTTTTTATATTTCCTGACAATAACACATTGTACTACAGTGGTTACAGTACAAATATTAAGCTGTAATGCAAGTAAGTAACTTATGTTAAAATCATTGTGTATTTCAACGTTTCATTCCAGGTTGTATATTTCAAATGTGTTACTCTGAATGGAGAGGATGTTGTTGTTCTTGAACCAAGCTGGCTGTGTTTCAGAGTCATCAGCCCATTTCTAGCATCTGATAAATTTATCCAGTTCAGCAATATTTTGCCAGAGAAAATGTTTTTTGAAAGATGGGAGATTGAAACTGTTTTCCGAAATTTTTCCAATGTTGAATTAGTTCTTCAGCTCTTAGAAGAACTTGAGTTGTTGTTTCTCTTCAAACGTGATCCTCATGGTGACTCAAAGAGGGATTTTTTATCATACCAACTCTGCTGCCAGAAGATGTACCTGAAGATCAGTGGTTGAAGGTGTCGAATAGACAAAACTATGGCCGTAGAATTCAATGCCACAGTGACAACGACATGTTTTTACCAGGATTCTTTCCCCAAGTTATTTCACGAATTCACCGCATATTCACTGAGCTAGGCAATGCACCCAGTGGTATTTGGAGGAATGATATAAAAGTTTCCCATGGTGCTGAAAGCCTGGTTTATTTTACTAATGATAAGTCAGCAGTATATATATTTGTGAGAAGTCAGAATGGTGAAGGCATTGGTGAGTGCTACCAGCTGATGAACATGATTCAAGGTTGTATCTACAGTGTTCGTAACAGAATATCTCCAGGCTGTGACGTGGATCAATATTTTCTCAGTCCAAAATCTATAGAAAATGTTCAACATTTTGAAGAAATAAGTTACTATTCACTCGACAAGATTCGTTCTGCAGAATCCAAGAGAACCACTGTATATGATGAGATGACTGGAATAGAAGAAAAAGTTGATGACTTGCTCTGTGCAGGTTCTGACCCAACATTCTTGAGGGAGCTAATGTATCAAAGTGACGTTATGTGGTTACTTTCAGCGACGAAGAAAGAGTTGATAAAAATGTTTGAAATTCCACAGAATGTTGGCTCAGTACATGGGGATATCAGACTATGACAGACGTGCTATGGCAGCACTTGCACCAACATATAGAAAAACTGCCACAGAACAACTATTTGATGAATGGTCTCAACGATGGGCGGGGAGAAAAAGGATGGATGGAGATAATGCATTGAAATCAGAAGTTATAACAGCAGGTCTCGTGTCGTATAATGTTTACTACGCGAGTACCATAGAACATCTACTTGAAATCAAAAAGATAGAGATGCAAGATATAGATGATGTACAGGAAGCCATAGAAACTATGTTTGAAATTGTATATTGAAAGATCTTAATCAGGAAAAAACTACTTGCAAAAGAACACATCGACGCAAAAATTAAGGCATGATAATAAATGATAAACTGCAATTGTTACAGTGGTACTTGAATTGTCCGAACTTATTTTCTGTTAATTGTTGATCACGTTTTACATATTTCAACATATTTATACTTAAAGATATATAAATCATATTGGATTAGCTGCATGTGAAATACCACTAATGAGACCAGAATCGATGGGGGTGGTAGATTGTCGAACATCTCACCGACTGGGGCAGTATAAGATTAGCTTACTATATACGTAAGAGATGTATTATTCCGTGTTAAAATAAATTCGAAGAAAGCCTATGTTGATACTGCACAAATTACTTACTGTTACTGAGTGATGGTTCATTCCGAATTATGTCCCATTTTTTTAATATAGCTCTTCTGAGTTTAACTCTTGTAGATATGGGTTGAACCGAGTTGTGAATATTGTTTGCCATTCATTATTAGGCATTATTCACGTAAATGGGAGATAAGATTATCATGTGCATTATTTGAAGAATATCTTTCGATATCACTGTGTAATCTCCCTCATGCAAATTTCCAATCGCCTATAATAAATCCTTTGATTATTTATGTAGGATGACAAGAATTAAGTTTCAAATATAGAAACGTTACATTCAGATTAGCAAGCGTTGTTCTTTATATGGGGTAAGGTACGTGAATTGTGCCTGGAAGTATTCGAATGTGAGCCGGTATTTGTTATGAAGAGGCATCTTAACAAATTTGTGTAATGGTAATTTTCAATAACATGAAGATGTCATCGGGAAAACGATACGGAGTTTTAATATATTGAGCACCTTGTAAAAAATTCGAATTTCCAGTAGGTGGAATGTTATGTCAGCAATCTCAGGTGAAGATTGTGATCAAATGCTAACTCTGTATGTTTGGGTTATAATTCATTATTGAACTCGAATGCGTTTCTTTTCAAAATTATTTCAAAAAGTTTATCAAGTAACAGATGTGTTATTCCGTGTTAAAATAGTTTAGGTGTGATGCCGATAGAAGTAAACACGAAAACAATAATACGAAGTTTGAAGAAAGCCTATGTCGATACAGCACAAATTACTGAGAAATGGTTCATTCCGAATTATGTCCCATTTTTTTTTAATAGAGCTCTTCTGGGTTTAACTTTTGTATGTATTGGTTAAACGTAGTTGTGCATATTGTTTGCCCTTTATTATTAGGCATTGGTTCACGTAAATGTCAGTTACGATTGTCATGTTCATCATTTGAAGAATATCTTTCGATATCGCTATCTGTGTAATCTCCCTCATGCAAATTGTCAATAAATATATCACGTTTCTCTAAAAAAAATTTTAGATTACAGGTTCGAGCATACCGACATGTTTCGCCTTTGATAAATCCTTTGAATACTTATGAAGAGTGTTGGCTTCCTTGACAAATTTGTGTAATTCTGGTATGGTACCTTTGAATACTTATGAAGAGTGTTGGCTTCCTTGACAAATTTGTGTAATTCTGGTATGGTACCTTTGAATACTTATGAAGAGTGTTGGCTTCCTTGACAAATTTGTGTAATTCTGGTATGGTACCTTTGAATACTTATGAAGAGTGTTGGCTTCCTTGACAAATTTGTGTAATTCTGGTATGGTACCTTTGAATACTTATGAAGAGTGTTGGCTTCCTTGACAAATTTGTGTAATTCTGGTATGGTACCTTTGAATACTTATGAAGAGTGTTGGCTTCCTTGACAAATTTGTGTAATTCTGGTATGGTACCTTTGAATACTTATGAAGAGTGTTGGCTTCCTTGACAAATTTGTGTAATTCTGGTATGGTACCTTTGAATACTTATGAAGAGTGTTGGCTTCCTTGACAAATTTGTGTAATTCTGGTATGGTACCTTTGAATAACATGAAGATGTCATCGCGAAAACGATACAAAGTTTTAATGTATTGAGTAGTAAATTCGAATTCCAGTAAGTGGAATGTTATGTCAGCGATTTCAGGAAGCTGGTGATCCTATGCTAACTTTGCATGTTTGGATTATAATTCATTATTAAACTCGAATGCCTTTCTTTTCAAAATGATTTTAAGAAATTTAGGCATATATTCCAAAGGTAGCGGTTGCAAAAGACTATCACTGTAATTGTGATTCGATTTCATTGTATTGGCGGTTCTTCGTGTACAGCATTATTATATTGATACGATATCTATGATACCATGTTATGTTATTGTCAGATACTTCAGTATATTTTTCGATTTTTTAAAAATAAAATCAGTAGTATCTGTGATGTATGTATGTTGCCTTTTAACGGTTTAAAATTGGTCAATCAATTCCGATATTTGTCTCTGTCTGACCAAGGGCGGTAGGCATAATTGAAATTGAAATTGAATTTGAAAAGTGATTCAGATCTACTCATTACAATATATTACAGTCAGTGAATATCAAGTGATGTTTTATATAATGAAGGTATACAGTTCACTTACCTGAAACATATTTGTACAGGACTTATAGCTTGTACCCATAGTTCTTGTAGCCTAGGCGCAGTTAAATATATGTGCGATATATGATTTCTCGGGCAGTGATTCAGATCTAGTTTTGAAATTTAAATAAAATATTAAAATTAATTCATAACAATATATTACAAACAGTGAATATCAAATTAATTCATTACGTCTGTTCTATTTTCATAGAAGAACCTTCCTAAATAAAAGAAACTCTAAAATTTAAAAAACATAAAAGGTAGTCACTAAACCATGTACTTTCACACTCAAGCAAGAGAATAGACATGTTGGTGAACTAGCCTTGTACTGTGAGTGTTTTATTGTTTGCAGTCTGTAAATAAAATAAATTAATTAAAAAAAAGAACTGCAGACCCCGCTTCTTTATATTTTTGAGTGGGCCAGCCAAGTTTCAACATACAAAAATACACATTATTTAATTTATTTTATTTCATAATATTGTCACTGAATTCTTTAAAATAAATTTACCATTTACAAATTAATTTGTTGGACACTATATAATCTTAATATTTTACAATTTATATCTTTATATTTGATTCTGTTTAAAGACATTTGACAAATTTATTTTAGAAGCATAACAATACAACGACTAGATTAGGTTTAGCAGTTTGCTCCCAATTCATACTGGAATATTGCAAGCAATAATTAATAAAGCTTGTTCAGAATACCATTTATTCCCGACATCATACTCAGTGGTTAGTTCTCAGGATCTACAACAGTAAATAAATAAACAGAAATCATGTTGATGCCATGTTTTTAGATGACACCGCCATATCGAATTTGGATTTGAACCATATCATGTCAAGCTTCAAGGTGGCTAAGTAATGACTCAACAAACAATAAACACATATTACACCCACCACACAAATGTTAGCCATAATTAAACAACCAAGAAAGCAACAAATATCAGGCTGCATCCTGAAAACAACGAAATAGAACATTACAACCAGTCACTACAAACATGAAATCTTCCACCCCTCCCAGTACACCCTACAACATATATTAATGGTTCCTATACTCATTTGCATCTATGTACAACAAGCTTAGCCAATATATGCAGCTGACTCATAAAACTTTTGACCAACCAACCATTCTAAATATTGTTGAGTGAGGGCGCTATACACTAATGAGAGGAATCTTTTAAAAGAATTATATATGTATATGTATATATGTATATATATATATATATATATATATCACGCGATATGTTTTCTGAACGTGTAAAAATCCACCTATACCGTCCATTTTCACTTCGTTTTTCGACGATACGATTTTGTATCTGTTTTATATCGTGTAAATCTTGTATTTGTAAAATAACATCAAACATAACCAGAATAAAACCTGCATGCTGATTCAAATTTAGCATAAACTGATAAAAAGTGGCAGTAGATTTTACTGAGATTTGTTTGCCTTCATTAGTTGTTCAAATCAACAGCAACATAAACAGTCATGAAACAGAAAAAAAATGTTTCATATTGCTGGCAAACAATCTCCGAATTTGCATTTGAAAAGACTGTCTTCAAATTGACACAGTGAGTGCGCAATTATCGCGAGCACAGACACTATCGCATCTTGACTAACATGGGGCATTTATCCGGGGGCATTTGTCCTAAGGGGGCGTTTGTAATAAAGATGAGGGGGGGGATTTGTCTAGAGCGATTGTCCGGAGGAGGCGATTGTCTTAGACCCATAGCAAGGAAAACCCAACAGACACGCAAAGAAAAAAAATGGAACAGCGTTTTATTCATTGTTCGGGAAAACTCACTCGGGAACTGCCTATGAACACCCATTGTAGAAAAATATTTACAACTTTGCGTGTGTGCCCCCACACAAAATGTATTGCGTCCGTTTATCTGTGAAGATTATTTCTCCCCATATTTTGCTGTTCGCATGTCATCGGCTAATCAGTGTTGCAACGTCATGTCAATAGATTTATATTAGCGTAAACTGGGAAACGTTTGACGTAGATATTGACGGTAGGTAGGAGACGCTTCAAGCAAGATGTATAAATACCGTATATGTATACATGGGGTCGGTTTAGTGCATTGTTCGTTATCATTGTATGTATAGGTCAACTTACATTCATTAATCCAGTGTGACCAAGCTTTACAGAGGGCGTGAACTCGTACGTGTTTACTCGGCGTTTCGATTTTAAACTATAATGTTTCCAGTTTTTCCTCTCTTGTTTTGAAACCGTTCTCCATGTATTTTGCTATTTGTAACATTGTTTTCTCATCTTTATTATTTAAAATATATTTTAATTTTTCTTTATTGTTTGCTAAGTGTTGGGGTGATAACAGCTGGTAAAGTTTTTTTCTTTATCCAACGTAGAGATCACATGTTAAAAGAAAATGTTCTTCGTCCTCTATGGCGTTATTTTCACAAAATAGACATTTTCTGTCTGTTTACAAATTGTTTCAAACTTTGTTTTTAGTTTTTCTGATATTATTTTATCTAAATATACATTGCTTTTTTTTCTTCCTGTCACAAATGGTCTATATGTAGATCTTTCAGTATTTTAAGTTTTTACCTGGAAACCCAGTTGTAGGTGCCAGAGTTGTCTAGTTCTAAGTCTAGACTGTATGCTTCATATACCAGAGAATTTTCAGGCATTTTTTTTAGTCGAGACCAGTATTTGATCATCTGTTTTATCTCTGTTGTAATTAATGGATACCTTCCTATAATTCTAAAAACATGCCACATTGGTCGCTTTGCTGTTAACTTTGAGTAGGTGTTTCGATTTAAAAATCTTCCTTTCAAAATGAGTACAAAATCACTAGTTAATTATTTAATAACAATAGTTGAAAATGTTAAAATGGCTAGGTGTTAGGGGAAGAGATTGAGTTAAGTATGGCGGTGTTTACCAATGCATGTAATCAGGATTAATGACGTCATACAAGTGGATGTCCTTGTGAGCTTATCGCGCTAGCGCGTCTGGTCCTACGAATAGGGAATGGCAAAACGATCATTAACCGAATGACCGACATATTATGGTGGTAGAATAATTTAGAAAAAGCACATACGTGTAATTTAGACCAAAAAGGACTCAACCTATGATTGGCAGGACGTTGAAATCGCGGGCGCGAAACGAGATTGACTTTTAACGAACTTCCAGCGCAGCACCAAGTAGCCAAGTAGTAGCAATGACACCATGGTTACATTAATTTCACTGTCAGTTGGAATAAATAAACAAGAGTTTAATACTAAACAGATGTTCACTAGATTTCATTATATTTGTTGTCTAATTGTCAATGCAGTGCTTGACAAGTGACCGGGTAGACACAGGGCAAGGTTTAGACTGGCTTAGCCGTGACAGTTTTATTGTTATAAATACTATTTTTTACGAAGGTATCCATACCATGCCATAAATGGACTAAGAAACCATATATTACCAAGAACGCGTTCAGACGACATGCAGTCGAGCGTTTTGACCTTTATTGGGCGCGATTATTCTATTTGAGTAGCGCAAGCAACGGACCAAAATCATGTTTTTATATAAATGAGAAAGTGATGTGGGATTTCACTGTGATATTTTTTTTTAAATCACAGGCAAAAATCATAATATAAAGTGATGATCGAATAAGTCTCAAATGTTACGAGTTTTTATCGGTCTTAGTTCAAAAAATCAGCGGAAAGGATTAAACTACTACCTTCGTGTTTGAATCCAAGTTTGAAAATCATACCCAAATTTAAATTTATTTAAAAATTACAAATACAATTGACCAAATCGAAGGCGGTTACAAAATCAATGGCCAAGAGTAAAGCTTTGTTGGAAAATTAGAAAATGTCGTCTATCGGTATAAAACGGACTAAGACTGCCTGTGCGAGATTATCAGCTCAGGAGAACTTTTCCCAGATGAATTGTCATTTCAAAGTAAGTACATTCAATAATTGAATTGGCGCCAATCTTTCAAATAGTCTTCCGCTTCCTGGTTTCTCAAATAAAGTAATACTCTGTCTGTGTGATATAGAGAATTGCAAAAGCGCAATTAAAAGAATCAACCACCATTATCCCTACTATCGGTCAATAAACCTTATAAAACTGGATGGTTAGTCAATCATTTGCTGAGCTTTTGTTTTCATTCATACTTATTAGTATATTAAATACTTCGCCTATAGACACATTTTCTTTACAAAAAAAGTCGTGGGGCCTCCAGGCTTTTCAAAACCTCGTCCCGTTTTGTTTCATCTAAAATGTCTTGCATGTACAAATTTAAATGATATTGTTTGATTTCATTAAATACTTTGTTTGGTTGAATTGTGTATTAATCTTTTCTGCCTTGTTTAATACACGATTTTTTCTTATTATTAGCATAATCAAGGCCCGAGAAATAACTGTTATTTCCCCCTTTCTTATAAAATTCGCCCTGAATCTAATAATTCGTCTTTCAGTTATGTAAGTATAGTATTCTTCTAGTCTTCATCATGTCCCATGTGTTTGAGATTGATTGTTAATAATTAATATTTTGTCCGAACGGTGAGAACAAATTCCTGGTCTGGTATATCAATGATGACTTCTAGTGAGAACTGCTAAGGTTTAGGTTTTCCTCACTGACTGTCATCCTCAGATAAAAAAATACATCTGGGTCTGGGCAAGGTCTTTTAGAACGACAGGTTTTATTTACCCGTTCTCTTCATCAATCAAACATGTTGTGAACATGTAACATACAGCACATGTAGCACTTCTTACTTTTTACTCTTTTTCTTGTATATTTATCTGTCATTCGCCACTTGATTACCGACATCGTCTGCTATGTAGATATCCTTTTTTATGAGTGACTTGGGTATGTGCGTGCATCTACAACAACTTCTCTCATTGACCTTTCACGTCCCGTATGCAGCAAAGGCACTGGATGCACTTTCTGTATAACGAGATACTTGAAGGAAGTTTCCGATACTTTGCGATTTGTCTTCTCAAGCTGTTCTCTCATTGGCTCTAATTTGTCCACTTGACCTTGAATAACAATTTAAAAGTCATCATCGATCCATCTTTGCTTGTCATCCTCAGAACTTTCTGTAGATCGGTAATTTGAATCACTTTGTCCTACATCACCATATATTCATTGGTCGTTTTGATAATTTCATGGGAAAGATCTCCCTATGGCATCTTACCACTAACCTCAGTAAGATATTGCAGAAGAACAATGCGGCCAGAATTTAATTATTTTCAACTTTTTCATTAGGTCTAGTTTGTGTTCATAAAAGTTCCAGTGTTCCCTAAATATGCTTGAGCAGTTTTAATCCAGTACTGTTAATGCCCAAGGCCAAATTGTAAGTATTAGGCCAGCTGCCAACCCACAATCCTTCCAATTTGTGCAACTTGACTTTGGAATTTGGCGCACGTTCGTAGATTTTTAAAAATTCTTACTAGTTTATTGAAGTCCTGTGTATACGCATTTGACATAACTCTAGTATTGGTTGTGTGTCTAATGACACGTTTCATTGTAGGTCGACACGATTAGGCAATTCTGGGCAATAGCTACAGGCTTTGTATATGGTAGATATTACATCACTGTCTACAAATCAAATACTGAGTGACGTGGAATTGTATTTTTTAAATTTAATGTATTTAGGCTTGAAGTCACATGCGTTAAGAACGTATTTGTAAGAGAGGCGATGCTTGTAATTTTCCCTTATATGTCAGTATCATTTAAACGACTACATTTTTTTAAATATTATTTATTCTGCTGAATACCTGAAGATATGCGTATATCTTTATAGCTTTGTAAATACTTGAGCTTTAACGTTGGTAGTGAGTCCTAGTTTTTTTCTAGTTGATTGCGACTTACATAAGAAGTCTAACTTTGCATTATATTCGACATTTAGACAAGTCAATATGAATTTGTTTCGTTATTAAAATGGTTTGTTATCAACAACATTTTAACGTTTCCTTTTTTTCTTTTGTATTAGGTTATTCTTATTTTAAAAAAAATAGATAGCTCTTTTTGAACTACATTTTATGATGGGGGATGATATTCAGCTGTCCAGCATGGAAGGATTGAAAGCGGTATCAGTGGACTGTATGGTGTTCAATTGGACAACAATAGCTCGCATAACATTTTATTATATTTTTCCTTCTGAAATTTCAATTGCAACTGGGCACATGTATAGTCACTGCCCTGATTAAACGACTTACAAAACTTTTCGGCAACATTTTCAAATTCATAACCATCTTTACATTGTCTGTCCAATCAATACGTATTTACCTAAATATCCGGATAAAACCTGGATTTTTTTTAAATGTAATATGCAAAACAATGCACAGACAAACACAATGATTTGATCAGATGGCCACACCAGATGAACATTGTGTTCCGTTCACTTTCTTTATTAGTGCAAATAGGTATTATGACATTAAGCCAGACTAGCGCCCTCTAGTTAGCATAACAACGATGTCGGAAAAGAGTAATCAATACTAAGTGACTCCAAATCAAATCACTCAATGAACAAGCCAATCTATTGAAATTAACTACACAGCTTACATTGTTTATTAATTAAATTGACAAGCCGGCCTGTTAATATGAAAAACACAGGCTATAGTGTAAAGAAATACGGCAGATGACCATCAATTTATTCATACAAAAATAAAGATATGCAACTTATAAACTGGGCTTGGGAGCTCACCAACACGCCAATAGGTGATTTTCCGTACAATTGCGAGATCTCGCGAGATGCATGAAAGACGCGCGTCGAACGTCTGCCGCAAAAATCGAACGATTTGATTTTGAACTCGAATTTCCTTATTTCGTAGTTCACACCGACCGGCCGATCTTCGACAGAGGAATATTGCTTCCGAATTCTCTTACTTAATCGAAATTGCCTATCATCAAATGTGGACAGCACATTATTAAGCATGGAAATGTCCCCAAAATACTTTCGCGTTTATCGAATCCCACGCGATGTTTGACGCCACTATGACGCTATGACCTTTGTTTGTCCTGTTTTTTACGTTCGATTTCACGCATAACGCGTGATTCTCGCAGTGTACGGAAAATGGTCTATTATTCAATGCCGTGTAGCGAATATTGTTTTCATTGTTGACTGTAGGGAGTATAACATCATCCTAAACGTACAGGGATAGGAAGACGGCAAATGGGTATAATACGGCAAATTCGCATTTCAGACTGATATATGCATTAATCAAAAAAATGTTCAATGCCGCATAACATCGTAACACGTCTTATATTAGCTCCGTTATTAGTTTTGTCATTACGGAATGCACATTTAGCTCAGGTCCATACTCTATGGAAAGAAGCCTGACTGGGCCATTACAAACATTGATGCTTATGAGGAGTATCTGTAAACATAGGCTGTGCAAGTGATGAACAAACTCATTAGCATAGACACAGCCCAATTAACACTTGTCCGGAGCAAATTATTTGGACATTTAACTGAAATACACATAGGCTGGTTCAATGTGGTAGATGAGCACCCCTGCATTGAATGGACAAACGCATCATCCAACAGGTACAAGGCATGACAGTTATGATGTAGTCCGTTGTGACAGATTACAATGCCTTCACTAAATATAGAAGCCAATCGTTTTACAAGACAAATAGTGTATGGTATATTATAACTTGGATACCCATTGGTATCATGGACTTGTTCAAGGCAACCTGCAATAAAAATATCTACGTACTGATTGAAATCAAGATTTTATTTGTAAGGACAAATCGACAGTGACCTTAACCAGCCATCGAGGTGTTACAGAAATGTAACAATAATGTAGTTACCAGGATTTTTACATATTTGATATATCATATAACATTGATTATAAAAAATGTTTGTTGTCTTTCTCATTTCTGAATAAAACAAAACAAAAACACTGAAAAACAGCGAAAATAGCGTATGTTGTTTTTTTAGAGATATAATTATCGTTTTATATGATAAGTGTACATCACCATTTTTCTCATTGGAATTTGGTGAAATAAAGATATACAGTTCATAAAATCTACTTTTGATGTCAAGAAGGATTGAACAATTGACAAAATAATAATTAGCATTACCGAGAAAATGTGTTTTAATTTTGGTCTATGAAAACCACTTTTAAAAATCGCATTTCATAAAATTTTAACATTTTTTTCTTAAAACAGATTGACAGTGAACACATATACTTGATTAATACTATAAGCATTTATTGTACACACGCCACGATGTCTATTATATACCAGCGCAACAGTAGACATATATAGCGCCCGCAGAATACTGACTAATTTTTCAATGACACGGCTTTTATTAATTGAAGGATAACACGCGCATTTGTGCACACATCTACATACAAGACATCGATGAAAACGGAAGTAAAGCAAAACACAGAACAAAAACAAATTTAATTTATGTAAGGCATAATTGTAGCCTAAACGAAACCAAATCATATTCCATATTATATCACTGCGTCATATTTTGTGGCAAAAGAGTTGTATGTAGCAGCTCAGTCGTAAAGTGGATGGTCATCATTTATGACAACATTTTTTTTTTATCTAATTCAGTGAGTACAAATTTGCAAATTTTAAGAACGATATTCAACGGTGAATAGACACAGGAAGTCGGTGCGCGATTGTATACCCCACATTTACTGATACTCGTAAGCCGGGTCCAAACTGAGCGTAACAAACGCAAAGTGACGTAAACGGAATCTCTGACGTCACATACAACTACATGCGCATAAAGCCATTTATTAATACTGTCCAGGCGTGTTTTTTTCTAGAAACAAATAACGAGGTAACAATGGTAACACTTATGCTTATAAATTACAACTGACCAAAATCTACTGACTGTTGCAGGTTCGATAAGAGGGCGCAATCTCGGCGTATGAGGGTACTGTCCCATGCATTCTGCTGGTATACGCAAAACTGATTATAGTGGATGTGATTCAAAAAATTTAATATTTTCCTATGATATGTATGCATTTGAGTAATAATTTTATTTATAAATTAGACCATAAAACACAAACGCAATCAGTCCGTGTCCAATTGGAATCTGTCATAAATAACATAAAGATCTTTTACTCGCTCTATTTGAAACTAATGTTGACATTAAATGTCCCGCCATTATATGCAGATCGCAAGATCAGTGATTTGGTGTCGTGTAATACTGTTTGACAACAATGATGAAATATAGACGAGAAGCAGACTTTTTTCGGAAAAGGGACAAGGAAGCGTAGTGTATTGCCAGTGATCGCAGAAAAAGGGGTTTTACTTTACTTCTGTAGTGGCTAGGCTGTTAGGATAACCGTAATGAGAAGTAGTTCACTCTGTATGCGTGTTGAATAATATTAATAATTGATGTTCTTTCTGATTGGCTGAGACTCTCTCGTGTATAATTGACGAGTTGCGTTTGTTCTTCGCATGCTCTGCTAATAAACGACTCATAGATCACACCGATACATATTCTAGCCTTGTTATTACCATGATGAACCATTTTCACCAAACAGTTGCGTCAACCAGTGTGCGGGAGTTCAAATGCTGTGTTGTGTATTGTTACGTCAATCTTACTTCCCAGCATACATCGCTGCACCATCTCATATATTATATACTTTTACTTTGTAAATGTGATTTTTGACAACCAAGGTAATTGCAAAAATATCTGGAAGAGAAAACAAATCATTTGGCCAGCAGAATTAGTTTGTTCAAAAGATTGAATAACATATGTTTTCGGGAAGTGGTACGAATCGAAATACACGTCCAGCATTATTAATTTGAGACGAGATTTACTGTGATGCAGTCTAAGTTATAGAGTGCGGCTTCCACTTCACTGCTGTAACGAATAAAGCAACACAACAAAATAAGTGCATCATACTTTCGGCATACAAAATACAAGAAGTACGTTTGTGTGCCTACTACATTGCACAGTTTCGACCGTTTCTTAGTAGCTGTAATCAGTAATTGAAATGTTTTTATTCGGGCAAAATCCATGATTTTGAATAAATTTATCCAAAAATTTTGCATATTCACTTCTGCAATTTCTTTTGTATAGCTTACGTCTTTGAGGGATTTCAGGACACGCAACGCACAATGGAGGTCGATGCAAAAGCGTACTGTCTGCGTAAATTAACCTGTAGTGGCTTGGTTACAATAAAGACAATGTGAGGTAGTTCAGTCTGAATAACATCTGTTCTTGGGCAAGTTGTTCACATCAAAACGCAAACCCAGAATAATTAACTTGGGGCAAGATTTACTATAATGCAACCTAAGTTATAGAGGGCGGTTTCGACTTCACTTCTGTAACGAATAAAGCAACACAACAAGATAAGTGCATCATACTTTCGGCATACAAAATTATTGGCATATACACTTCTACACTTTCGTTGATATGATACATCACTTTATGTAATGTACGTCTTCGGGAGAGTTTAGAACACACAAACAAGACCATAGTACTTTAGACAAACATTTTGTGCATTTTTTTTTATTTTTTACAGAACTGTTTTAAAGTAAATTACATTGATATGTTAATCAATGAAATCGGTGAAATAGAACTTTTTTGTGTCATTACATAGAAAATACAGAACATTTATTGATGAAAATGCCAGGCTTAATGAGCATAAACGCAAACAAACTGGATGCTCAGTTAAATACAATCCAAGTTATTGGGGTGTGGTACTAAAAGATAATGATTTAAAATAGTTTAGTTGCAAATTCGAGATCTTGATTTTAAATTACTATTTATATACAGTTATAATCAACATAATTATAAACACATGAATGTATATTTAGCGACAAAATCTCGAAAATATATACGTATATATATATATACAATTAATGCTGTCTCCTATTGTGTTTTTTGCTCTATAATTACAATGAGTTTTCGATGCTGCTATTACAAAATCGTTGTCATCGATTGGTCTGTTCCGTCAACAGTATATTAACATATATTGTTATAGGTTATATTAACATATGTCTGATGTCCAGTATCGATATAGTTTTAGGACTTGCATTAAAAGGCAAGTGTGTTGTTCACACTTTGATATTTTTGACAGGACGACCACTATATGGATTTGTGTACTGATCTGTGAACAAATATAATTGTTGCTGCTTGCTTCCAGTCTTGAACTCGCAAATTGATTTCTGTTTATGCATGGTCAAATTATTCAACCTCATACCAGATGAAGTTTAATATGTGAATTGTGATAGCTAAAGTTCTGTTTTTTAAATAATTTTAAATGTTGAAAATATTGTGAATAATCTAAATGGGATACGAATAATATAATATAGATATAATACAACTACGTTACAACTGTATGGCGACGTGATTGTATTTCGAGTGCGTCGTTTAAAGCTATGCAGATTCTGAATAAACGTTCTGTTTACTCTTTACTTTTCTAACGTTTTTGTAAACTTAAAGAGGCAGCAAATTCATTGCATATAAAAGTAACTAACACTTTGCCAACCTAAGACTAAACTCAATTATACGTTGTGTGTCATTTATGTTAAATTAATGATTGTATAATAAGAGTTATGGTTGTGCGAAACGTGATTTTCTTTATTGAGGAAGGCTGGACTACCAATATTTTCTACATCTAGGAATACTCCCAAACACGCTAGTCGAGTAAAGAAGATTGCAATCTTCAAACTGAGAAACGTTACTCCCTCTACAGAACACATACACGTAGAATGGAATCCAATTCAACATTTGACAAAGTATATTATCTGCCCTGTATTTTTACCCCTCGAATATATATTAAATATTGTCTTATTATATGCACTTATGTTGACAACATTTTATATTATGCATTATGAATCGAAAGCAAAAAAAGATATTCGAAAATCAGTTCACGTCAATAATGTTTTTACATGTAGATGATATATAATGGTAAATTCATAATCTAAAGTTGTGAAATATAATTCAAAATAATCTAAATATTTTAGCGAAACCTCATATTATACATCGTTTGTCAATTCAAACATTCAATATAATTTTTATAAATTCTAAATATTTATATAATATTGTTTACATGATTTTTATATTGAGCTTATTAGCCGCAAATACCAGGAATACCATGTCGCATTTCCAGAAACATTTTTATCTCATTATCATTTGTGCGCCAGCACATAAACACGAAACAGACCAAGACAGCGGTAGAGAGCGTTGTGCACTCGTTTGCTGTGAAATACACTAATATTTGGTGTGGTGATATAATGTCAATCATAACATTTGATTTGCTGAATCACTGACTCATCCATGTATGAGTTTATCTTGAAAATGTTAAATAGTCGAATACAATTAGGCAAAATTCTAAAAATACTTGATTAAGTATGGTAGATTCCCATTTAATTTTAAACACGTCATGTAGACGTCTAAGAACGTTGACAGAGAACGCTTCATTACAAACAAAGACGCCTCTTAGAGAGTTGCCATATGATAAAGTAAAATATCGTTTATAATACACATTGCCATGTTTTATATATTTTTGTATTGCTAGTGAAATGCGCCAGTGAACCCCATTTATATAATGTTAGACTTACATTAATATACCTCTCACATTATATAAAAGTGTTCAGTCATATATATTTCTCCGACATAATTCAGTATTTTCTGCATTACTTGAATCAAACACAAGACAATATCCTCCATTTGTCACACATATCCGGGTTTGTCGGCTTTCGTCCCCATCACATATCATGTCTGCTTCTAATTGCATTAACAAACTGTTAAAGATAAAATACAATGACATTTTATAGAAAAATAACCACACCAGGTCCATTAATGTCATGCTTTTATAATGTAATTAATTCTATTCTAAAAATTACTGTTTCTTCGAAATGTTAAAAAATATTATCCACCTTAAAAATTATAATAGCGTTAAAATAATAAGAGAAAACATATGCGATTATTCATCCAAAAAATTAGGTTGTTTAATATAAGATGTTACTACACTAATACAATTATGTTGCATTGTGTTATTAGATTCTCAGTAAAACCTCTTATTTGTTTACTCTTGTTTAACAATTGTTGCAATTTGTGACACCATGACGAATAGTATTTCAGTTTTTTTATATATTGTTAAATAGTTGTGTAAATTGCTATATAATATTTTATTGACATTTTGTTGCCATGCAAATCAAAACAATAGCACTTTAAATTCATTGGCAGGGAGAAATAAGAATTAAAAAAAATATATAATCAAAAATGACCATGTTTGTGATTCATTGACATTGACTGATATAATAACTTACAGAGCTACAGTCGAGTGCACATATTCAATACTACCTCATACAGTGCGAAGTGCTTTACATTAAGTGGTATTTACCTTTTAATTCACAGAGATAATAAGTTTCAAACTCACAATTTATCGGTATATACAAACCGTTATCCTCAGATCTAAAATGTAGAAATAAGAAACATTTAAAATAAATTATAATGTTACTTTCAGACAGTTGTCGTAGGAAAACTGTACAGGAAATATCACTTAAAATGCGTAATTATATTGCTGTGGAGAACTAGCACATAGTAACATTTTTCAGATCTAAAATGAGAAACATTTAAATAAATAATATTTTACTTTAAGAAAATTGTCGTGAGAAAGTTGTAGAGGGAATAGCACTGACTAATTTTCACGATGAAAACTAACACAAAGTAACTACATGTAATCTATATTACAGTTCAGTCAACCTTACATAAATGAAACGCATATGTATTCAAAAGGGGTGATTGGCGACAACCCTGTCGAATTTTGGTAAATTGCTCCAGCAGCTGAGGTGTGATTTTTTTTCATAATTGTGTATAGAGATGGCCGGTTTCAATTTGTTAGGATGCCAAATAGTCCTCTACTTCGCTCAACTCTCCCAACCTCTCCCAAGTGACGCCAATCCAAATTTGATTTTAACTAATAAACATGATGAACACGGTGACGTCATATCATGGTTTAACTATATTTGCATCCCGGATATGCGTAGAATGCGTGTCAGCCCAGAATATTATAATAAATATGTATAATAAATTACTTTCAATAAACTGGTTTGCTTACGTTCGAACACACGATTCCACTCCAGGATAGCTGTGATGCCATTTTCCGGCTATGCAACTTGTTGTGCCGTCTATCCATTGATACTGGCCAGATAATTTCTTCATACCAACCAATGAAGAGCCAAATCGGTGGTCAGTTTTGATGTAATTTTCTATCATAGAGCGCTTTGTTTCAGAGTTAAGAATTGCCAGTGTTCCGCCAAATTTAGCACACTTTTCTTCAGCATCGTTAAAATACGTTATATTCAATGACCAAAAGTATCGCGAACATTCTGTAGTAGGTAGCTGATCTATAAGAAATAACATATTTCGATGTTATTACTGATGGTAATGAGTATTTACATTATCCTTTTAAGTATATGGATCGTTGTATTTTATTTCACTTGTCCACGAGTACAAGTTAATAACACATTACAGTTAGGTAAAATAGAACAATTCTAACACAACTATGATATATGTCTATTTTAGTCATATTTTTCCTATATCGTCACATATCCATATCGTATTTCACTGAGAAAAACTCCTTCCAATTTCCATGTGTATTTGCGGGTAATACTATGATTCAATTGGGAATTCTCTTCAATTCCTCTGTTTGGGGAGACTCGAAAAAAAGTTCATAAAATCAATCATTGAACAATCTAGAAGTTCGATGTTATTTTCAGCTGAAGCTATTGTTGGGACACATCGGGATAGTGTTATGCGACTTGGAAATGTACCATCCCTTCAGACCATGTGGTATCTCATCATTTTCAGTAAAATCTTTCAGTATTGGCCGTGAATGCCTGATTTCGGTACTTACAATAGCATTCATGTGAAATCGCCAATGCCATTGGTGCACACATGACTACAACTACCATTATCAATCTGACACTCGTCAATGTCTGAAAATATATAATAAATGTTAATACGTGTGACATATACTCACACTCACACATTCAATTTCATTCGTTACCAACATATGATATATAATCGAAATATACGAATACTAGTAAATCATTAAAGATGTATTGTACACGCTATTTCTTATATTGCATACATAAACAATAGGTGTTACGCTGATCTTTGTTATTATATACCAAAACGGTATTTCAAGGATCCATGAAGAGTATGAGTGAAGTTCATATTATGCAGTAATAGTAAAGCCTTTTTTTCTATTGATTTGCAAATGTTTTAAAACGAAGATCGGCATTTTCTCGGAGTATATTTAAAATCAGACATATATATTATTGAAAGTACATGTTGTATTGGAAATACTGCCATGCTAGTGTTCGAATTTAAATACAATAGAAATAAAAACATATAATGTTTCTTCAGACAGAGCTTTTTATAATGCATTTGCAATATCAAAGATTTGTTATGATACCAAGACAAAGAGTTTTTTGCATGAACAGTTTTGTTAATACTCTTTTTATTCTGTAGCTGGGGAGCTATATAATCTTAATGCAATCTTAAAAATCGTAACTTTAAATCGAACTTTGAATTTTTCTGACAAAACAATCTAAATTTCATTTCAACGAAAATTAGGATACCTGAAACTGTCCAGATTGAACCTCCCTCTGCTCCTTTCAGAAGGTGCCCTCTCACCATGGAATTACAAATCTGCTCTCCCTTTTTAATTTTCTTCCCCTTTCCCCACTACATGTGATACGTGCATTCCCCACTATTTAGAAGCTTATGTGATTACAGTGAAAGTGGCAAAATATTGATCTTCACATCGGTTACATATTAGGTAACGGTTTTACCGAACGTAAAAGATGACAAACAAAATACACGTGTCCAAGTGAACTGGGAAAGTTGTTTAGTGGCTCATTGTGAACTACCTTCTGTATGAACAAAAATAAAAATACCACCCATACGCGAAATGCAATCTTCTCCCTTTCACCAAAATATATTTTACCCGCTCAACATTGTGCAGAGAAATAAAACTGTCCTCAAAATGCGGTAAATCTCCAGGCCCGCAAAGCTGTAGAATAATTCTCCGCCAAAACAACAGCTTTTTACACGAACAACTTCTTTTACGGCTTTTGTTGTTTTGGTCTAGTGTTCAGATTCAACAATATGTAGACTCGATATTTCATTTATTATGTGTCGAATTGGAATCCGTCTGATAATTTAAAACTTGCATTAATAATATGTTCCGTCACCTGCAAAGCTGTTTATTAAGGTTTTAGCAATAGTGAATAGTACTTACATGAGTTTATAGAAATATTCTTTGATTGCATGGTTTCACCCATGCATCCATTGTCAACATTCACTGTACCTCCGTTCAAACACACTCTACCCCGGGAAACAGTGCCTTCAGATGTCGAGGGCCATAATAACTCACTCCACATCGACCAAACTAAAAGAACAATCACAAATATTGTGTCAGTTAAGCATCGCTGCCGATACAAAAACATTTATCCTTAATAATATTAGCTCTGAATTTGCACATAACTTGTGAATAAAATAATAGTTATATTCATGAAAACACAGCGTTTAAAGGTACGATAAAGATTTTCTATTTTCGACATTGCGATTTTTCTGGGAGGAACAACCTGAAAACGAATGATTTTGACAAGAACATTCAGGCATATATTAAAAATAATTTATAACGAAATATATTATAATTAAAAGAAAATTCCTGCAGAATTAGGGTAAAAATACTTGGTAAAAATAATCTGTATCATTCAAATAATGTTCGTAGTTGACATTAACGCTAATGCCACAGAGTCAATACAGTGAAATATTTTAGGATTCTCACACCATGGCTTATTTGTTTTGTCAGTCCTATCATTATATCATGTATATCGTGTATTTAAATAACAATACCTGGACAAGCCATCTGATTACAACGTCTGTAATCAACTATAAAGCCTTCACAAACCATATTACCGGGAACGGCAATTGATTTATCACATGATCGTGATCGATATTGATATCAAGTTCCACATGAGACTGTACAGTCTGGCCACGAGTCCCATGGTCCCCAATATGGCAGTACCACTTAAAAACAAAACAAGCAAGGTGAAATAGACACGATTTGGAGGCGAGCGCAGAAATTACACATGTTTTCATATACATTAAAAGTAACACTACGATTTTGAAAGACGTTGTCTTGTAAAGATCGTTGACGGTAATTTTGATGTACTGAGTGTTTATACTGTATGTTTTATATGAATATCCTCACTGAAAAAGTATAAATAGCAAAGAGTATAAATTTACAACGACATACACAATTGACGGGTTTCTTTGTTATAGCGCCATTGTTGATTTCTAGCGTGCGCAATTCTGTTTTCTGCAATTCTGCGCATGTTCATATAAGCTATCGAACGTTTACGCAGCAAAATCACTGTGATTAATCGACATACTCCAAACTAAAAGTGACTTATCTACCACGTGGTATAAACATCTATTGCTTAAGAAATGGAGGGATAGACAAGATGTATTTAGTGTTGCAGAGACCAAGAACGGAAATATTCCCAGTGACTCTAGTAATACCGAACTGTACTCTGGAGGATGACACTATACTGGCTCGAGGATCACTTACATTTTTTTTCCTTGAGGCGCAGGTAGGCAAGTGAAACTACATACCATAGTTCATGGAGAGGACAAAAAAGAACGCCAACACAAATGACAAAGACAAGGATGATGTGTCTCGGTCCGGTGGGGTAGTCCACATTCGAAAAAGTTATTTGAAGATATCATCCTCTATGAAATTCCTACCCAAGCTACTGCAAAGAAACAGTTTTGCTCATATTTCCTGCCATAGAAGCCATTGGCTATATTGCACACATGGTGGAAAAAATCTATTTATAAGAGAATTGAAGGATAAAATGATGTGTTTGGTGTTTTAGAGACTGTAGCCAATACAATGACAACATTAACAGATTAGTCGTTGTATATATTTATTTCCCTTGTGCTGAATGTATTCATCATTAATGTTTACAGGTAGTTGTTGTTATGTTGATAATTGTTATTAAAGTTAGCTGATAGTAGTAGTAGTAGTTGTTGTTGTTGTTGTTGACAATATCAATAAATTCCACAAATGCCACAATGAGTTGTAGTTACTGATTGGGTAAATGTTCGATGGTAGAAATGATGAGCAGCAGAATGGTAGATTGTTCCCTTGATAAATGGCGAACCAATGAGTTGTTGAATAAGTGGTCAACGAATAGTAATTGACAAATGAATGAATGAATGATCGAATGGTCAAACTGTAAAATACAAAATAAATAACAAACACAGAAATATCAGAATAATTCAAAGGGTATAACAATTACCGTAAGAAGTGCACCATGCATAACAACAAATTTTAATTAGATGGGCAAACGTGGTGCGTGGAAAACGCTTCATAAAACGAGTGATGTATGAGAATTTCTCACTGTACTGTAAAATATATATACCTTAACTAACAATAATAAACGTTTGAAATGGTATTCTCAACTACAAAAGGTACAACAGAGAACCTTAAACTTGTTTAAGTAAAAAATGGTGGTTCTCGCAAAACACGAGACTCTCGCAATCCACGAACCGCACTAATAATAGATTACTGCCACTGGTGGCGCTCTAACCACAGGTAGCTTACAGAGACCAAGTACAAAAATGTCCCCAAATGACTCAGGTATAACCGGATTGTGCTGGACGTTGTATCCTTTCGCGAAATTCATCATTACATTCAGGTACCAGACATTCGTCCAGGGAGGGTGTTGTAATAGGTAGAGTGTATGTCTGCAGTAGCGAGACATTTGTTGTGACCGTGAGTTCGAATTCCAAAGCCAATCATTACGGTAAGTGGGGTTCTCGGGAGGGTTCTGGAGTCTATCGTGGGTATGAACTAGGTAAACAGGCCGGTTGAAAACCCTCTGCTTAAATTTACTATGTTCACTTACCCACCAAAGACTATGGTCAGTCAAAATTACTATTTTGAACTGTAGGCAGATGTCAGATGCCAAACGGTGGTGGGTTTCTGACCAAAATGTAAAGAAAAGAGTACTCAAAATAAAGGCCGTCCAATCCCTAAACAAATGGCTTATGGCTGCTTATGACTACTACCAGTAAAAACAGTGCATTACCATGTCAGTGTGGTCTCCATAATAGAAGCATACGAGACCCGAACCCAATTTTGGGGGTAAACTAGCATTCCAAAAATAAAATGATCAAAACAGTTCTAAATGAGGGAATAAGCTGAAAGCGAAGACCTGGAAATGTCCAAAGACATTGATGAGAGAAACTGGCTTTGTCCGCACAAAACTGTAGCCGAGACTGCTCTATCGTCTATGCACAGGGGTCCCATTGGTTGTCTGGGTCATGGCAACAATCAAAGTCTGATCCACAGTGATGGGACCCAACCTAAAAAGATTGTAATAATTGAAAAATACATTGTGCGTTTTCCAAAAGAGTTCCCAAAGCACGAGGGGGCACCTGATGCAAGAACTAATGAGTTAGCAATAGCACAGACCTTGGATTTGGTGTACATGTTGACCATGTGCCAAGGACGCAATCGGTAAAAAACCTTAAACACTGTCGAAGGTATCAACATAGAAATGGAAGTCAGGGAGGCTGGTCTACTCTTCTTGCATGTATTTGCTTCTTTGCCTTGACCAGTACGTCTCTCATAGCAAATCAAAGCTCGAACAGGGTATATAAGCAAACCTGGAGCTCCTCCAGGCCAGTAATATTGGTCAAATATGAAATAAAGGCGAGAAACCCGATTTGTGTCTTTAGCACAACTTGATTGCTCATAAAAGCGACACAACCCCTTACTCAGAACGATGCCTCCCAGAGGCAAAAGCTGGTAGGAATGTTTTCCACGTAAAATATTTCAGTGGTTCTAATTCCAGTGATTCAAATGGTGGTCCATTTAGAGCTGACAATACAACTGACAAATCCCAATCGATTGGTTCTCTAGATTGGGGTCTAGAACTCTGATTATGAAAAGCAGTAAACAGTCTTCCAATAATAGGACAATCGGCTAGCCTTGTCACCAAAAGAACTCTCAATGGCGGGTGACAAGGCTTACCTATAAACAATGATTGCTGCATAGGAAAATCTTAACTCATCAAACAAATGGATTAAAAAATTAGCTTCCTGGCATGGGTGGCATGGAACAATTTCCCTACCACTAAACCAATCAATATATGCCCTCAATTCGGAAGCATAGGTTGCATTGGTGGAACCCCTTAATGCCCTGGCCAGGATGTTGACAGCCCGCTCAGAAAGACTTTCTGTCTGTGCGAGTCTATCAAGAGCCTCTATGTGTGTAAGTAGTACACTGTTGGGCTGATTTGTAGTGTGCCGTCAGGTTGGGAAACAGACTCGGGATGTCCGGAAGCACTAACTGTGTCTTGATTAACATTTCAAACAGTATTGGAAACCAGGCCTTGGTTGGCTAGTTGGGCGCCACCAGTGTCTAGTACCTGGTGAATCAGTGAGAATGGAGGAAAAGCGTACGCTTTCATGTGGGCCCACAGGATCGATAAGGTGTCATTGACCCATTTTCCTGGAATCGGCAGGAATGTCACATATGTCAGGAGCTTGGAACTCCGGGATGTGGCAAATAGGTCTACATTGGGACAATCCCACAGCCAAAACAGTCCGGAGGCTACACATTTGGGTACGTGCCACTCCATTTTCTAGAAACGAAGTCACCACAAGAGTACGTCTGCTTGACTATACCACAACCCTAAACGGTGCTCCACATTGCATTCAGGTACCAATAGACAATTTGCTCTACGAAAGCTGACAGTGATGGGGATTTGGTTCTTCCCTCCTTGTTGATGTAGAAGACTGTGTTGTCTGTACAGGGCCCAAACTATGGCTCACGTACTCTGTACCATCGGGTCGGTGGCTTCCTGAAGCTCCGGGACTGCATACCTAATTTTACCATTAAAAATAGTTGAGAAGGTCCAGTAACTGAGGTGACACACACCGTGACACCGAGTTTGCCGCCATCCAGCTGAACAGTGGTAGTCCCTGCTAAGAGAGCCAGATGACACTCCAGGATGTCACACAGTGCGATTTTCTACCAGCAACAGTGTCTGCGGGTCAAGGATGCTCTGCCTCTGAGACCTGGAGAAGCATCTTAATGCATGCCAAAAAATATAATATTCTAAAAGTTAATGGGTCGCAACTCTGCTCTCAGGGCATGGTGGACTGTTTCTGAATGAAATGCCAAAAAACTTCACGGAACGCTGACATACCTTTTCACCCGTCCTGCTAAACAAATGTTTGTGATACCTGGCTTAGGGAAAGAAACCGGGGAACTGGTTGGGGTTTGACCAATTGAATAGCACTTGGTCCAGCAAAAAGATTTAGTCATTGATTACCCTACCTTGGGTCTTAGGATTATACTCTTCCACAGGGAACCAATGCTCGACCATCAACGCTGTCTGTGCACCCTTCACCATGTCCAGCAGTCTGCCAGACCAGGGAAGTATGTTACTGTCTGATGTCTGGGACACAACAACGCTAAAGCGACTTCTTCAGGGTCGAGGTTTGGGGTATACATATTGGGTCAAATGAATCCTTGCATCATTCCCGCACTGTGGTGCACCGGGTTGTTTCAGAAAATGGGGTCTTTTTACTTCAAAACGTGAGCAAGCGCATGTCCGATCAACCCTCTGATAGGGAGAGTGATCCATATAGAAGTCATGGGAGATGTTCGTGGTACTGGCTCCAACTGACCATCCCTAGCTGGCAGAAAATAGGAGAGAGACAAGATCCACGTCCTTCACTGCTCTGCCAACCTCAATATCAGAAGCCTGACCACCAACCACCCATCAGCTATCTGAAGAATAGGCTTCGATAGAGACCCTGTGCCACCTGCCTGTGCCCCACCTGATTCAAAATCGATGAGAAGTTAGAGCTGGGATCAGGGAGTCCTCGGAGGAAACACCCTTTGAACGCAAACATCACTTGTTGGTGTACTTCTCAGCATCTCGGAGGTGAACCTGGCAACCAGTACAGAAGGATTCACAGAGGAACCCGCAACAAGCACCATGGAAACAGTTCTCGAGGGGCACGGTCTTGCTGCATGCTGCTGCTGACATGATCGGGCAAAACTCCACCTGCAACAGCAGGCTGAAAGGACAGAAAGGGGGAACTGAGAAGTCTTAGCTACACTGCTACCGGGCCCCCGCTCGGCGTGAAACCCTCGGGGTACTGGTAGACGAACAGTAGGACTTCCCATTCATACCATAACTGATCCAACGATTGTGCAACTAGCCCAACCTCAGTCAATGCGGTCAGCCTCTATTTGAACATATGCCCTCATGGCAAACACCAGAACCCCGCACTACTTGGTGTGCTTCCGTTGCGTCTTGTCGGCTACACTAAGAAATGAACATATAAATTTACAGGTTTCAATATTATAAATTACATCACATCAAGAAGAACATCAAATACCAATGTAAAATGACAAATATCCCTGAAATACGCAATTGAATGAGTCAGATGAACGCGATCACCCCACCATAGTATTCACACATTAGTCAGCAAACAATCCAAATAGCTGTTTCCATGGGAATGCACAAATACATTCGAAAAATAAAATTATTGCCTCACATATATAGAATGATGTAAGCACAATTCATCTACATTATACATATATGTATTTACGCAAAAAAACATTTGTAGAATACCCCAAAAAATCACCTCGTACGAAAATAATAAACACAGTGTGTACGATGTATGCAGGGATAGAACTAAAGAAAGAATATTATTTCTTATGTGACAGACGGCAGCCCCCTGATAACGATCATTCGCTTACGCCGAACTAAAACAGTGATATGCCGACACCGACCGCCAACAAACGTCGGGTGTACAAACGCAGTAACGCAGTGCTTTATATATGTGATTATCATCGACAGTTTTCTCTTTAAACAATAAATTTAAACCAATTGGAAATATCGAAAATCGCGTCAGTCGCCCGTTATTTTAATGCAGCGACTGATAACTACGTGTGAATACAGTGCAGGTAACTTCTTTCCTATAATGCCGCCCATTGGACGACAACATTGAGAAGCGTATTGTTTTGTATTCAAATTCTGCACGTACGAAGAGAGCAAGACATTGCAACGAAATTGATGGTGCTGTTTCAAATAGTCGAACAACTGACGGCAACACTGTCACATATACAGTCTCAGCAGTTGATCACACAAACAAAAATGACAATGTTCGAAAGAAGAAAATTATCAGTTAGTTTGGTAACGGAAATGGCTACGTTCAAAAAAACTGGAATACGAAAATAAAACTGCAGTTAAAACTAATGATAATTGTGGACGAAGCTGTTAATGTTATAATTTATCAGACATTAATTTTAATTTTTCGAGTGTTGAATGAGGGCGGAAGAGCTGAAACTATAGTTGGTGGTAACTATACTGTTCAAAGATGCTGAAACATTTTAATAAAATGCAGAAAGTCAAGAACGAAAGGAAAGACAGCCAGTTCAGCAAATTGGTCTGACTTGGATCTGACGGCGCGACTGTCATAATGATAAAGACTCGTAGCTAAACATACAGTATACAACCATTAAAAATAACAGGCCATGACAATAACCATAAAGTAAGGGCAACTAAAACGAGGGAGATATCTATCTTGACAAAATCGGACTCAAGGCGTATTCATTTTGCTGTCTCTGTGCTTATAATTAAAAACAGTTTAGATTTTTTACTTGGAACACTGCAGGTGTCGCCAAAGTACTGTTCTACTGCACGGCAGATGCAATGGGGTCAACATCACTGGACACACACCACAAATTACTGGACACACACCACGAAAACGCCACACAATGGCTCGTCGAACATGCTGACAATTCCATCACAATCTGAAGAGTAAAGAATAAAAATCAAATTCATTAACGTGAACTTTCATCGATACAGAATATTTAGGTGAAAATATATTCCAACTCATAAACTCCCGTAGTTATACCAGTTTGAAAATTTAGCATATTCAGTCGAGTGCTGCTCTCAGGTACGACTGTCTCATTTAGGAAAACTTGACAAACGAATTGATGACGTGGTGGCTTCGTTGGAATTTAGTCAGAACGATATCCAGGTGTTACAAAAGAAACTCGACGAAACAACACATGAGTTAAGAAAGGTCAATTATCGTAATGACGAACTTGATAACTATATTAGACGTGAAAACTTACGATTTTATGGAATAGGTGAGCAACCAGGTGAGGATACAGAAATGGTACTAAGGAAATGTATACGTGACGAGCTAAAAATACCTGAGCCAGACGCCATGGCAATTGAATTTCAACGGGTTCATCGGCTACATGGCCAACGCAGTAGTGATAGACCGAGAGGAATAATTGCACGATTTGTTAGATATAAAGATCGCGAGAAAGTTAGAAAATCAGCGGGAAATCTGACGGATACTGCGTATTCGGTAAGAGAAGACTACAGCCAGGGAGTTTTACAAAAACGACGTGAATTTATGCCATTGCTTAAACAAGCCCGTCGTAATAATAAAAGAGCATTTCTCGTCGCCGACAAATTGTATATCGATGGTAATATTTATAACAAAGTACAAAATGGAATGAATAAAGAAACTGAGAAGAACGATGACTAGAACATAAGGGGGACTCATACGTACGTACATAACGATTTTGAATTACGAATCGGGTATTGGAATGTACATGGGCTAGGTGATAAAACTCAGGATGACGAGTTTTTAAGTTGTATAGCTGCATATGATTGTTTATGTTTAAGTGAAACTTGGCTACCTAGAGAAAAGCAGGTCGATATAAATGGGTACGTGACCTACACTTTTCATAGGAGTAGGAAACACAAAAGGGCTAGGAGGGAAGCGGGAGGTTTTCTCATTTTGATTCGATTAGAGTTTGCAAATCTAATGGAAATAGTGGAAAGTAACGATGATTTAATTTGGTTTAGAATTTCGGCACAACAAAGCAGGAGAACTAGAGATTTGTTTATTTGCTTCACCTACATCGAACCTGAAAACTCAACAGGTAACGTACTTAGAAATGACAGTATTACACCATTTGGCTCAATTGAACAACAACTATGTAAATACAATGATCAGGGTGACGTAATCATTTGTGGGGACATGAATGCCAGGACTGGAAACATGTGTGATTATGTTAAATTAGATGGAACAAATCATTTACCATTGCCGGACGATTACGTCACTGATGACCCAATTGAATTGCGTCACAATAGTGACAAAGTAATTAATAAATATGGTGAATTATTGGTAAATATGTGTATTAGTACTAGAATGAGAATTTTGAATGGAAGATTTGGCACAGACATACCGGGGAAATACACATGTTTCCAAATACGTAATGGCATAGCATTAGGTGTCAGTACAGTTGATTACGTGATGGTTTCTGATTCAATGTTAACAGGTGATGTTTTGAAAGACTTTAGGGTCGGTGATATCACACGGCATTCTGACCATTCACCTTTAATATTAACGGTGGTATTTTGTGAATTTTCTGAACAGGAAATCGGAAATAAGTATCAGGATAGAAACGTGTTCGATGCTGAAAGCCATACGGCGATAATGTATGACTTGAGGGGTGAACGTCGGGCAGATTTTATCGAAACATATAATACACCAGCAATAACGGCTGAGATTAATGAATTAAAAAAAAAATTATAATATTGTCAAAAATGGGGTTGAATTGGCACTGTGTGATATCGAGAATATCTTACACAAAGTTTCGAAAACTGCAATGATAGAGAAAAAACGTTTTAGAAAAAGGCGTGGGGGAAAAATAAATATAAAGAAACCTTGGTTTGACATTGAGTGCAAGGAAATGAGAAGCGAGGTCAACGAACTTTATAAACAAATAAATAGGGATCCGACAAATCGAACGGTATACTGTACTTTGGCGAATACAATACGTGATTATAAGAAAATGCTGAAACGGAAGAAGCGGGAATACCGGAAAAAACAAATTACTGATTTGGAATCAAGTTGTTTTTCAAAAGATTATTCATTTTGGGGTAAATTTCGTAGCCTTACCCAGTCAGAAAATGGAACAAACCCAAATATTTCGAACACAGATTGGTTTTATTATTTTGAGCGTTTGAGTAAAGCACCAGTTTCCGAGACAGTGGGCTCTGAAATTCCCACTCATGATAATACACGACAAGATTATATTGATACTGTACAACTTGATATGGAGATTAGTACGGAGGAAGTGACAGCTGCAATAAAGAAATTAAAAATGAAAAAAAAAATAACCCGGATTTGATGGCTTTAGAAATGAGTTATTCAAAATAGTAATCAAGATTTTATCAAGTGTTATACAAAGGTCTTTAATTTGATTTTGAATAGTGGGCATTTCCCAGAGACCTGGTCAAAGGCACTGATTTGTCCAATTTTAAAGAAAGGTAACATACACGACCCCGCTAATTATCGTGGCATTTCCCTATTGAGTTGTTTCGGTAAGTTTTTTACAATTATTATTAACGAAAGAATAGTGAAATGGCTTGATACAAATAATATACTCAGTGATAATCAGGCAGGCTTCCGGGCAAATCACAGCACTGAAGATAATATTTTTATCCTGTCAACGCTAATTGAGAAATATAGAGCCGCTAGAAAGAGATTATACGTTTGTTTTGTAGACTATAAAAAAGTATTTGACTATGTTGACCGAGCTAGTTTATTTTTAAAGCTTGTTAGAGTAGGCTTTAGTTGCAAAATAGTCAATCTTTTGCAGAGTATGTACAGTGTGGTTAAATATTGTGTAAAATTACCGCATGGTTACACAAAAACATTTACATCTGAGATTGGGGCATAGTCTTTACCTTGCCGTTTATTCGGTGTTATTTGCTTACTTTACTTCCTATGTCGACAGCAACTATGAGTTTAAGATTATTTCTTAGTACGTATTCACTGTTACAATGCTGTACCATTACTTTCACCATCCTACTACAGCCAGATCTGAAGGCCTTTGCCGCATTCTGGCCATGCTGTGTGGCGCGTATCGCGTGGATGGGTTTGATGTTCTCTGCACGTAATAAGCTCGGTTATTAAGCATCCTTTTTGGGGGATGCCTGGTGGCCGAGGGGAAGACGTGTAGTGGCGTGAAGCTAGGCGATTAGGTGCCGTACGCGAGCGCCGGTTCGAGTCACGCACGCAGTACGTATTTACTATAATTAGACATAGTCTTTACCTTGCCGTTTATTCGGTGTTATTTGCTTACTTTACTTCCTATGTCGACTTCCTATGAGTT